>NC_135803.1:86194821-86515749 GCF_964213995.1 Mustelus asterias | reverse complement strand
TGGATATTGAAGGTACTGGGACACATTGAGCGAGTGGATATCGAAGATACTGGGACACATTGTGACAGTCGATATTGAAGGTACTGGGACACATTGAGAGAGTGGATATTGAAGGTACTGGGGCACATTAAGCGACTGGATATTGAAGGCACTGGGACACATTGAGAGATTGGATCTTGAAGGTACTGGTGGGAATGGAGCGAGTGGATATTGAAGGTACTGGGGCACATTTTGAGTGGATATTGAAGGTACTTGGACACGTTGAGAGGGTGGATATTGAAGGTACTGGGGCACAATGAGAGAGTGGATATTGAAGGTACTGGGACACATTGAGAGAGTGGATATTGAAGGGACTGGGACACATTGGGAGAGTGGATATTGAAGGTACTGAGACTCGGAGAGAATCGCTATTGAAGGTAATGGGACACATTGAGAGAGTGGATATTGAAGGCACTGGGACACATTGAGAGTGGATATTGAAGGCACTGGGACACATTGAGAGAGTGGATATTGAAGGTACTGGGGCACAATGAGAGAGTGGATATTGAAGGTACTGGGGGACATTGGGAGAGTGGATATTGAACGTACTGGGGCACATTGGGTGAGTGGATATTGAAGGCACTGAGACTCATGGAGAGGGTGGATATTGCAGGTACTGGGACAGATTGGGAGAGTGGATACTGAAGGTACTGGGGGACATTGAGAGAGTGTATATTGAAGGTAGTGGAGCACATTGAGAGAATGGATATTGAAGGTACTGGGGCACATTGTGAGAGTGGATATGAAGGGACTGGAACACATTGAGGGTGCATATTGAAAGTACTGGGACACATTGAGAGGGTGGTTATTGAAGCTGCTGGGATACATTGAGCGAGTGGATATTGAAGGGACTGGGGCACATTGAGCGAGTGGATATTGAAGGTACTGAGGCACAATGTGAGATTGGATATTGAAGGTACTGGGACACATTGAGAGAGTGGATCTTGAAGGTACTGGGACTCATGGAGAGAGTGGATACTGAAGGTGCTGGGACACAATGAGAGAGTGGATATTGAAGGGACTGGGGCACATTGAGAGAGTGGATATTGAAGGCACTGGGACGCATTGTGGATATTGAAGGCACTGGGACACATTGAGAGAGTGTTTATTGAAGGCACTGGGACACATTGAGAGAGTGGATATAGAATGTAATGGGGCACACTGAGAGAGTGGATATTGAAGGTACTGGGACTCGGAGAGAGTGAATATTGAAGGGACTGGGGGACATTGAGAGAGTGAATATTGAAGGTACGGGGACACATTGAGAGAATGGATTTTGAAGGTACTGGGACACATTGAGAGAGTGGATATTGAAGGTACTGGGACTCGGAGAGAGTGAATATTGAAGGGACTGGGGGACATTGAGCGAGTGGATATTGAAGGTACTGGGACACATTGAGTGAGTGGATATTGAAGGTACTGGGGGACATTGGGAGGGTGGATATTGAACGTACTGGGGCACATTGGGAGAGTGGATATTGAAGGCACTGGGACTCATGGAGAGGGTGGATATTGAAGGTAATGGGACACATTGAGAGAGTGCATATTGAAGGTACTGGGACTGATTGGGAGAGTGGATACTGGAGGTACTGGGGGACATTGAGAGAGTGGACAGTGAAGGTACTGGAACACATTGAGAGAGTGGATATTGAAGGCTCTTGGACATATTGAGATAATGGATTTTGAAGGTACTGGGACACATTGAGAGAGTGGATATTGAAGGTACTGGGGCACATTGGGAGAGTGGATTTTGAAGGTACGGGGACACATTGAGATAATGGATTTTGAAGGTACTGGGACATATTGAGAGAGTGGATATTGAAGGTAATGGGACACATTGAGAGAGTGGATATTGAAGGTACTGGGATACATTGAGAGAGTGGATATTGAAGGTACTGGGGCACATTGGGAGAGTTGATATTGAAGGTACTGGGACACATTGAGAGAGTGGATATTGAAGGTACTGGGACACATTGAGCGAATGGATATTGAAGGTACTGGGATACATTGAGAGAGTGGATATTGAAGGTACTGGGACACATTGGGAGAGTGGATATTGAAGGCACTGGGACACATTGTGAGAGTGGATATTGAAGGTACTGGGGCCCATTGAGAGAGTGGATATTGAAGGTTCTGGGGCACATTGAGGGAGTGGATATTGAAGGTACTGGGGCACGTGGGGACAGTGGATATTGAAGGTACTGGGGCACATTGGGGGAGTGGATATTGAAGACACTGGGACTCATGGAGAGAGTGGATATTGAAGGTACTGGGACACATTGAGAGAGTGAATATTGAAGGTACTGGGACACATGGAGAGAGTGGATATTGAAGGTACTGGGACACATTGAGAAAGAGAATATTGAAGGTACTGGGGCACATTGAGAGATTGGATATTGAAGGTACTGGGGCACATTGAGAGTGGATATTGAAGGTACTGGGGCACATTGAGAGTGGATATTGAAGGGACTGGGACACATTGAGAGATTGGATATTGAAGGTACTGAGGCATATTGAGCGAGTGGATATTGAAGGTACTGGGAGACATTGACAGAGTCGATATTGAAGGGAATGGGACACATTGAGAGAGTGGATATTGAAGGGAATGGGACACATTGACAGAGTGGATATTGAAGGTTCTGGGGCACATGGGGAGAGTGGATATTGAAGGTACTGGGGCACATTGAGAGAGTGGATAGTGAAGGTACTGGAACACATTGAGAGTGGATATTCAAGGTACTGGGACACATTGAGAGAGTGGATATTGAAGGTACTGGGGCACATTGAGCGAGTCGACATTGAAGGTGCTGGGACAGATTCAGCGAGTGGATATTGAAGCTACTGGGACACATTGAGCGAGTGGATATTGAAGGTACTGGGGCACATTGGGAGAGTGGATATTGAAGGTACTGGGACACATTGAGAGACTAGATTTTGAAGGTACTGGGACACATTGAGCGAGTGGATATTGAAGGTACTGGGACACATTGATCGCGTGGATACTGAATGTACAGGGGGACATTGAGAGAATGGATATCGAAGGTACTGGGACACATGGAGTGGATATTGAAGGGACTGGGACACATTGAGAGAGTGGATATTGAAGGTACTGGGTCACATCGAGAGAGTGGATATTGAAGGTACTGGGGCACATTGAGGGAGTGGATATTGAAGGTACTGGGACACATTGAGAGAGTGGATATTGAAGGTACTGGGACACATTGGGAGAGTGGATATTGAAGGTACGTGGGCATTTTTGAGAGGTCATATTGAAGGTACTGGGACACATTGGGAGAGTGGATATTGAAGGTACTGGGACACATTGAGAGAGTGAACATTGAAGGTCCTGGGACACATTGAGCGAGTGGATATTGAAGATACTGGGACACATTGAGAGAGTGGATGTGGATATTGAAGGTCCTGGGGCACATTGTGATTGTAGATTGAAGGTACTGGGGCACATTGTGATTGTAGATTGAAGGTACTGGGGCACATTGAGAGAGTGGATATTGAAGGCACTGGGACACATTGAGAGTGGATATTAAAGGTACTTCGACACATTGGGAGAGTGGATATTGAAGGTACTGGGACACATTGAGACGGTGGATGTTGAAGGTACTGGGGGACATTGAGCGAGTGGATATTGAAGGGAATGGGGGACATTGAGCGAGTGGATATTGAAGGTACTGGGACACATTGAGCGAGTGGATATCGAAGATACTGGGACACATTGTGACAGTCGATATTGAAGGTACTGGGACACATTGAGAGAGTGGATATTGAAGGTACTGGGGCACATTAAGCGACTGGATATTGAAGGCACTGGGACACATTGAGAGATTGGATCTTGAAGGTACTGGTGGGAATGGAGCGAGTGGATATTGAAGGTACTGGGGCACATTTTGAGTGGATATTGAAGGTACTTGGACACGTTGAGAGGGTGGATATTGAAGGTACTGGGGCACAATGAGAGAGTGGATATTGAAGGTACTGGGACACATTGAGAGAGTGGATATTGAAGGTACTGGGACACATTGGGAGAGTGGATATTGAAGGTACTGAGACTCGGAGAGAATCGCTATTGAAGGTAATGGGACACATTGAGAGAGTGGATATTGAAGGCACTGGGACACATTGAGAGTGGATATTGAAGGCACTGGGACACATTGAGAGAGTGGATATTGAAGGTACTGGGGCACAATGAGAGAGTGGATATTGAAGGTTCTGGGGGACATTGGGAGAGTGGATATTGAACGTACTGGGGCACATTGGGAGAGTGGATATTGAAGGCACTGAGACTCATGGAGAGGGTGGATATTGAAGGTACTGGGACAGATTGGGAGAGTGGATACTGAAGGTACTGGGGGACATTGAGAGAGTGTATATTGAAGGTAGTGGAGCACATTGAGAGAATGGATATTGAAGGTACTGGGGCACATTGTGAGAGTGGATATGAAGGGACTGGAACACATTGAGAGTGCATATTGAAAGTACTGGGACACATTGAGAGGGTGGTTATTGAAGCTGCTGGGATACATTGAGCGAGTGGATATTGAAGGGACTGGGGCACATTGAGCGAGTGGATATTGAAGGTACTGAGGCACAATGTGAGATTGGATATTGAAGGTACTGGGACACATTGAGAGAGTGGATCTTGAAGGTACTGGGACTCATGGAGAGAGTGGATACTGAAGGTACTGGGACACAATGAGAGAGTGGATATTGAAGGGACTGGGGCACATTGAGAGAGTGGATATTGAAGGCACTGGGACGCATTGTGGATATTGAAGGCACTGGGACACATTGAGAGAGTGGTTATTGAAGGTACTGGGTCACACTGAGAGAGTGGATATAGAATGTAATGGGGCACATTGAGAGAGTGGATATTGAAGGTACTGGGACTCGGAGAGAGTGAATATTGAAGGGACTGGGGGACATTGAGAGAGTGAATATTGAAGGTACGGGGACACATTGAGAGAATGGATTTTGAAGGTACTGGGACACATTGAGAGAGTGGATATTGAAGGTACTGGGACTCGGAGAGAGTGAATATTGAAGGGACTGGGGGACATTGAGCGAGTGGATATTGAAGGTACTGGGACACATTGAGTGAGTGGATATTGAAGGTACTGGGGGACATTGGGAGGGTGGATATTGAACGTACTGGGGCACATTGGGAGAGTGGATATTGAAGGCACTGGGACTCATGGAGAGGGTGGATATTGAAGGTAATGGGACACATTGAGAGAGTGCATATTGAAGGTACTGGGACTGATTGGGAGAGTGGATACTGGAGGTACTGGGGGACATTGAGAGAATGGATATCGAAGGTACTGGGACACATGGAGTGGATATTGAAGGGACTGGGACACATTGAGTGAGTGGATATTGAAGGGACTGGGGCACATTGAGAGAGTGGACATTGAAGGTACGGTGACACGTTGAGAGGTTGGATATTGAAGGTACTGGGGCACAATGAGAGAGTGGATATTGAAGGCACTGGGACACATTGAGAGAGTGGATATTGAAGGTACTGGGACACATTGAGAGTGGATATTGAAGGTACTGGGACACATTGAGAGAGTGGATATTGAAGGTAATGGTACTCATGGAGAGAATGGATGTTGAAGGTACTGGGGCACATTGAGAGAGTGGATATTGAAGGTACTGGGACACATTGTGAGAGTAGATATTGATGATACTGGGGTACATTGAGAGAGTGGATATTGAAGGGACTGGGGCACATTGAGAGAGTGGATATTGAAGGCACTGTGACACATTGAGAGAGTGCATTTTAAAGTTACTTTTACACATTGTGAGAGGGGATATTGAAGGCACTGGGGCACATTGGGAGAGTGGATATTGAAGGCACTGGGGCACATTGGGAGAGTGGATATTGAAGGTACTGGGACACATTGAGAGAATGGATATTGAAGGTACTGGGACACATTGAGCGAATGGATATTGAAGGTTCTGGGACACATTGAGAGAGTGGATATTTAAGGTGCTGGGGAACATTGTGACAGTGTATATGAAGGTACTGGGGCACAATGAGAGAGTGGATATTGAAGGTTCTGGGGGACATTGGGAGAGTGGATATTGAACGTACTGGGGCACATTGGGAGAGTGGATATTGAAGGCACTGAGGCTCATGGAGAGGGTGGATATTGAAGGTACTGGGACAGATTGGGAGAGTGGATACTGAAGGTACTGGGGGACATTGAGAGAGTGTATATTGAAGGTAGTGGAGCACATTGAGAGAATGGATATTGAAGGTACTGGGGCACATTGTGAGAGTGGATATGAAGGGACTGGAACACATTGAGAGTGCATATTGAAAGTACTGGGACACATTGAGAGGGTGGTTATTGAAGCTGCTGGGATACATTGAGCGAGTGGATATTGAAGGGACTGGGGCACATTGAGCGAGTGGATATTGAAGGTACTGGGGCACAATGTGAGAGTTGATATTGAAGGTACTGGGACACATTGAGAGAGTGGATCTTGAAGGTACTGGGACTCATGGAGAGAGTGGATATTGAAGGTACTGGGTCACACTGAGAGAGTGGATATTGAAGGGACTGGGGCACATTGAGAGAGTGGATATTGAAGGCACTGGGACGCATTGTGGATATTGAAGGCACTGGGACACATTGAGAGAGTGGTTATTGAAGGTACTGGGTCACACTGAGAGAGTGGATATAGAATGTAATGGGGCACATTGAGAGAGTGGATATTGAAGGTACTGGGACTCGGAGAGAGTGAATATTGAAGGGACTGGGGGACATTGAGAGAGTGAATATTGAAGGTACGGGGACACATTGAGAGAATGGATTTTGAAGGTACTGGGACACATTGAGAGAGTGGATATTGAAGGTACTGGGACTCGGAGAGAGTGAATATTGAAGGGACTGGGGGACATTGAGCGAGTGGATATTGAAGGTACTGGGGCACAATGAGAGAGTGGATATTGAAGGTACTGGGACACTTTGAGAGAGTGGATATTGAAGGTACTGGGACACATTGGGAGAGTGGATATTGAAGGCACTGGGACTCATGGAGAGGGTGGATATTGAAGGTACTGGGACACATTGAGATAATGGATTTTGAAGGTACTGGGACACATGGAGAGAGTGGATATTGAAGGTACTGGGGCACATTGGGAGAGTGGATTTTGAAGGTACGGGGACACATTGAGAAAATGGATTTTGAAGGTACTGGGACACATTGGGAGAGTGGATATTGAAGGGACTGGGACACATTGAGAGACTAGATATTGAAGGTACTGGGACACATTGAGCGAGTGGATATTGAAGGTGCTGGGACACATTGAGAGAGTGTATGTTGAAGGTAATGGGACACATTGATCGCGTGGATACTGAATGTACAGGGGGACATTGAGAGAATGGATATCGAAGGTAGTGGGACACATTGAGTGGATATTGAAGGGACTGGGACACATTGAGAGAGTGGATATTGAAGGTACTGGGGCACGTTGAGTGAGTCGATATTGAAGGTGCTGGGACACATTCAGCGAGTGGATATTGAAGGTACTGGGGCACATTGAGAGAGTGGATATTGAAGCTACTGGGACACATTGAGCGAGTGTATACTGAAGGTAATGGGACACATTGATCGCGTGGATACTGAATGTACTGGGGGACATTGAGAGAATGGATATCGAAGGTACTGGGACACATGGAGTGGATATTGAAGGGACTGGGACACATTGAGAGAGTGGATATTGAAGGTACTGGGTCACATCGAGAGAGTGGATATTGAAGGTACTGGGGCACATTGAGGGAGTGGATATTGAAGGTACTGGGACACATTGAGAGAGTGGATATTGAAGGTACTGGGACACATTGGGAGAGTGGATATTGAAGGTACTGGGACACATTGGGAGAGTGGATATTGAAGGTACGTGGGCATTTTGTGAGAGGTCATATTGAAGGTACTGGGACACATTGGGAGAGTGGATATTGAAGGTACTGGGACACATTGAGAGAGTGGACATTGAAGGTCCTGGGACACATTGAGCGAGTGGATATTGAAGATACTGGGACACATTGAGAGAGTGGATGTGGATATTGAAGGTCCTGGGGCACATTGTGATTGTAGATTGAAGGTACTGGGGCACATTGAGAGAGTGGATATTGAAGGCACTGGGACACATTGGGAGTGGATATTAAAGGTACTTCGACACATTGGGAGAGTGGATATTGAAGGTACTGGGACACATTGAGACGGTGGATGTTGAAGGTACTGGGGGACATTGAGCGAGTGGATATTGAAGGGAATGGGGGACATTGAGCGAGTGGATATTGAAGGTACTGGGACACATTGAGCGAGTGGATATCGAAGATACTGGGATACATTGTGACAGTCGATATTGAAGGTACTGGGACACATTGAGAGAGTGGATATTGAAGGTACTGGGGCACATTAAGCGACTGGATATTGAAGGCACTGGGACACATTGAGAGATTGGATCTTGAAGGTACTGGTGGGAATGGAGCGAGTGGATATTGAAGGTACTGGGGCACATTTTGAGTGGATATTGAAGGTACTTGGACCCGTTGAGAGGTTGGATATTGAAGGTACTGGGGCACAATGAGAGAGTGGATATTGAAGGTACTGGGACACATTGAGAGAGTGGATATTGAAGGTACTGGGACACATTGGGAGAGTGGATATTGAAGGTACTGAGACTCGGAGAGAATGGCTATTGAAGGTAATGGGACACATTGAGAGAGTGGATATTGAAGGCACTGGGACACATTGAGAGAGTGGATATTGAAGGTACTGGGGCACATTGAGAGAGTGGATGTTGAAGGTACTGGGGGACATTGGGAGAGTGGATATTGAACGTACTGGGGCACATTGGGAGAGTGGTTATTGAAGGCACTGAGACTCATGGAGAGGGTGGATATTGAAGGTACTGGGACAGATTGGGAGAGTGGATATGAAGGGACTGGAACACATTGAGAGTGCATATTGAAAGTACTGGGACACATTGAGAGGGTGGTTATTGAAGCTGCTGGGATACATTGAGCGAGTGGATATTGAAGGGACTGGGGCACATTGAGCGAGTGGATATTGAAGGTACTGGGGCACAATGTGAGAGTGGATATTGAAGGTACTGGGACACATTGAGAGAGTGGATCTTGAAGGTACTGGGACTCATGGAGAGAGTGGATACTGAAGGTACTGGGACGCAATGAGAGAGTGGATATTGAAGGGACTGGGGCACATTGAGAGAGTGGATATTGAAGGCACTGGGACGCATTGTGGATATTGAAGGCACTGGGACACATTGAGAGAGTGGATATAGAATGTAATGGGGCACACTGAGAGAGTGGATATCGAAGGTACTGGGACTCGGAGAGAGTGAATATTGAAGGGACTGGGGGACATTGAGAGAGTGGATATTGAAGGTACGGGGATACATTGAGAGAATGGATTTTGAAGGCACTGGGACACATTGAGAGAGTGGATATTGAAGGTACTGGGACTCGGAGAGAGTGAATATTGAAGGGACTGGGACACATTGAGTGAGTGGATATTGAAGGGACTGGGGCACATTGAGCGAGTGGATATTGAAGGTACGGGGACACGTTGAGAGGTTGGATATTGAAGGTACTGGGGCACAATGAGAGAGTGGATATTGAAGGCACTGGGACACATTGAGAGAGTGGATATTGAAGGTACTGGGGGACATTGAGCGTGTGGATATTGAAGGGAATGTGGGACATTGAGCGAGTGGATATTGAAGGTACTGGGACACATTGAGCGAGTGGATATTGAAGGTACTGGGACACATTGAGCGAGTGGATATTGAAGGTTCTGGGACACATTGAGAGAGTGGATATTTAAGGTACTGGGGAACATTGTGAGGGTGTATATGAAGGTACTGGGGCACATTGAGAGAGTGGATCTTGAAGGTACTGGGATACATTGGGAGAGTGGGTATTGAAGGTACTGGGACACATTGAGAGAGTGGATATTGAAGGTACTGGGGCACATTCGGAGAGTGGACATTGAAGGCACAGGGACAGATTGGGAGAGTGGATACTGAAGGTACTGTGGGACATTGAAAGAGTGGATATTGAAGGTACTGGAACACATTGAGAGTGGACATTGAAAGTACTGGGACACATTGAGAGGGTGGTTATTGAAGCGACTGGGATACATTGAGCGAGTGGATATTGAAGGGACTGGGGGACATTGAGCGAGTGGATATTGAAGGTACTGGGACAAATTGGGAAAGTGGATATTGAAGGTACTGGGACACATTGAGCGAGTGGATATTGAAGGTACTGGGACACATTGAGAGAGCGGATATTGAAGGTACTGGAGCACATTGAGAGAATGGATATTGAAGGTACTGGGACACATTGAGCGAGTGGATTTTGAAAGTACTGGGACACATTGACAGAGTGGATATTGAAGGGAATGGGACAGATTGAGAGAGTGGATATTGAAGGTTCTGGGGCACATTGAGAGAATGGATATTGAAGGTACTCGGACACATTGAGAGAGTCGATATCGAAGGTACTGGGACACATTGAGCGAGTGGATTTTAAAAGTACTGGGACACATTGACAGAGTGGATATTGAAGGGAATGGGACAGATTGTGAGAGTGGATATTGAAGGCACTGGGACACATTGAGAGTGGATATTGAAGGCACTGGGACACATTGAGAGAGTGGATATTGAAGGTACTGGGGCACATTGAGAGAGTGGATATTGAAGGTACTGGGGGACATTGGGAGAGTGGATATTGAACGTACTGGGGCACATTGGGAGAGTGGATATTGAAAGCACTGAGACTCATGGAGAGGGTGGATATTGAAGGGACTGGGAGAGATTGGGAGAGTGGATACTGAAGGTACTGGGGGACATTGAGAGAGTGGATATTGAAGCAACTGGGGCACATTGGGAGAATGGATATTGAAGGTACTGGGACACATTGAGAGAGTGGGTATTGAAGGTACTGGGACACATTGAGCGAGTGGATTTTGATGATACTGGGACACATTGACAGAGTGGATATTGAAGGGAATGGGACAGATTGAGAGAGTGGATATTGAAGGTTCTGGGGCACATTGAGAGAATGGATATTGAAGGTACTCGGACACATTGAGAGAGTCGTTATTGAAGGTACTGGGGCACATGGGGGAGTGGATATTGAAGGTACTGGGACACATTGTGATTGTAGATTGAAGGCACTGGGGCACATTGAGAGAGTGGATATTGAAGGCACTGGGACACATTGGGAGTGGATATTAAAGGTACTTCGACACATTGGGAGAGTGGATATTGAAGGTACTGGGACACATTGAGACGGTGGATGTTGAAGGTACTGGGGGACATTGAGCGAGTGGATATTGAAGGGAATGGGGGACATTGAGCGAGTGGATATTGAAGGTACTGGGACACATTGAGCGAGTGGATATCGAAGATACTGGGACACATTGTGACAGTCGATATTGAAGGTACTGGGACACATTGAGAGAGTGGATATTGAAGGTACTGGGGCACATTAAGCGACTGGATATTGAAGGCACTGGGACACATTGAGAGATTGGATATTGAAGGTACTGGTGGAAATGGAGCGAGTGGATATTGAAGGTACTGGGGCACATTTTGAGTGGATATTGAAGGTACTTGGACCCGTTGAGAGGTTGGATATTGAAGGTACTGGGGCACAATGAGAGAGTGGATATTGAAGGTACTGGGACACATTGAGAGAGTGGATATTGAAGGTACTGGGACACATTGGGAGACTGGATATTGAAGGTACTGAGACTCGGAGAGAATGGCTATTGAAGGTAATGGGACACATTGAGAGAGTGGATATTGAAGGCACTGGGACACATTGAGAGTGGATATTGAAGGCACTGGGACACATTGAGAGAGTGGATATTGAAGGTACTGGGGCACATTGAGAGAGTGGATGTTGAAGGTACTGGGGGACATTGGGAGAGTGGATATTGAACGTACTGGGGCACATTGGGAGAGTGGTTATTGAAGGCACTGAGACTCATGGAGAGGGTGGATATTGAAGGTACTGGGACAGATTGGGAGAGTGGATACTGAAGGTACTGGGGGACATTGAGAGAGTGTATATTGAAGGTAGTGGAGCACATTGTGAGAGTGGATATGAAGGGACTGGAACACATTGAGAGTGCATATTGAAAGTACTGGGACACATTGAGAGGGTGGTTATTGAAGCTGCTGGGATACATTGAGCGAGTGGATATTGAAGGGACTGGGGCACATTGAGCGAGTGGATATTGAAGGTACTGGGGCACAATGTGAGAGTGGATATTGAAGGTACTGGGATACATTGAGAGAGTGGATCTTGAAGGTACTGGGACTCATGGAGAGAGTGGATACTGAAGGTACTGGGACACAATGAGAGAGTGGATATTGAAGGGACTGGGGCACATTGAGAGAGTGGATATTGAAGGCACTGGGACGCATTGTGGATATTGAAGGCACTGGGACACATTGAGAGAGTGGATATAGAATGTAATGGGGCACACTGAGAGAGTGGATATTGAAGGGACTGGGGGACATTGAGAGAGTGGATATTGAAGGTACGGGGATACATTGAGAGAATGGATTTTGAAGGCACTGGGACACATTGAGAGAGTGGATATTGAAGGTACTGGGACTCGGAGAGAGTGAATATTGAAGGGACTGGGACACATTGAGTGAGTGGATATTGAAGGGACTGGGGCACATTGAGAGAGTGGACATTGAAGGTACGGTGACACGTTGAGAGGTTGGATATTGAAGGTCCTGGGGCACAATGAGAGAGTGGATATTGAAGGCACTGGGACACATTGAGAGAGTGGATATTGAAGGGACTGGGACGCATTCAGAGAGTGGATATTGAAGGTAATGGTACTCATGGAGAGAATGGATGTTGAAGGTACTGGGACACATTGAGAGTGGATATTGAAGGTACTGGGACACATTGAGAGAGTGGATATTGAAGGTAATGGTACTCATGGAGAGAATGGATGTTGAAGGTACTGGGGCACATTGAGAGAGTGGATATTGAAGGTACTGGGACACATTGTGAGAGTAGATATTGATGATACTGGGGTACATTGAGAGAGTGGATATTGAAGGGACTGGGGCACATTGAGAGAGTGGATATTGAAGGCACTGTGACACATTGAGAGAGTGCATATTAAAGGTACTTTTACACATTGAGAGAGGGGATATTGAAGGCACTGGGGCACATTGGGAGAGTGGATATTGAAGGCACTGGGGCACATTGGGAGAGTGGATATTGAAGGTACTGGGACAAATTGAGAGAATGGATATTGAAGGTTCCTGGACACATTGAGCGAATGGATATTGAAGGTTCTGGGACACATTGAGAGAGTGGATATTTAAGGTACTGGGGAACATTGTGACAGTGTATATGAAGGTACTGGGGCACATTGAGAGAGTGGATCTTGAAGGTACTGGGATACATTGGGAGAGTGGGTATTGAAGGTACTGGGACACATTGAGAGAGTGGATATTGAAGGTACTGGGGCACATTTGGAGAGTGGACATTGAAGGCACAGGGACAGATTGGGAGAGTGGATACTGAAGGTACTATGGGACATTGAAAGAGTGGATATTGAAGGTACTGGAACACATTGAGAGTGGATATTGAAAGTACTGGGACACATTGAGAGGGTGGTTATTGAAGCGACTGGGATACATTGAGCGAGTGGATATTGAAGGGACTGGAGGACATTGAGCGAGTGGATATTGAAGGTACTGGGACACATTGAGAGAGCGGATATTGAAGGTACTGGAGCACATTGAGAGAATGGATATTGAAGGTACTGGGACACATTGAGCGAGTGGATTTTGAAAGTACTGGGACACATTTACAGAGTGGATATTGAAGGGAATGGGACAGATTGAGAGAGTGGATATTGAAGGTTCTGGGGCACATTGAGAGAATGGATATTGAAGGTACTCGGACACATTGAGAGAGTCGATATCGAAGGTACTGGGACACATAGAGCGAGTGGATTTTGAAAGTACTGGGACACATTGACAGAGTGGATATTGAAGGGAATGGGACAGATTGAGAGAGTGGATATTGAAGGCAGTGGGACAGATTGGGAGAGTGGATACTTAAGGTACTGGGGGACATTGAGAGAGTGGATATTGAAGCTACTGGGGCACATTGGGAGAATGGATATTGAAGGTACTGGGACACATTGAGAGAGTGGGTATTGAAGGTACTGGGACACATTGAGCGAGTGGATTTTGATGATACTGGGACACATTGACAGAGTGGATATTGAAGGGAATGGGACAGATTGAGAGAGTGGATATTGAAGGTTCTGGGGCACATTGAGAGAATGGATGTTGAAGGTACTCGGACACATTGAGAGAGTCGTTATTGAAGGTACTGGGGCACATGGGAAGAGTGGATATTGAAGGTACTGGGACACATTGAGAGAGTGGATATTGAAGGTACTGGGACAAATTGAGCGAGTGGATATTGAAGGTACTGGGACACATTGAGAGAGTGGGTATTGAAGGTACTGGGACACATTGAGCGAGTGGATTTTGATGATACTGGGACACATTGACAGAGTGGATATTGAAGGGAATGGGACAGATTGAGAGAGTGGATACTGAAGGTACTGGGGGACATTGAGAGAGTGGATATTGAAGCAACTGGGGCACATTGGGAGAATGGATATTGAAGGTACTGGGACACATTGAGAGAGTGGGTATTGAAGGTACTGGGACACATTGAGCGAGTGGATTTTGATGATACTGGGACACATTGACAGAGTGGATATTGAAGGGAATGGGACAGATTGAGAGAGTGGATATTGAAGGTTCTGGGGCACATTGAGAGAATGGATATTGAAGGTACTCGGACACATTGAGAGAGTCGTTATTGAAGGTACTGGGGCACATGGGGGAGTGGATATTGAAGGTACTGGGACACATTGTGATTGTAGATTGAAGGCACTGGGGCACATTGAGAGAGTGGATATTGAAGGCACTGGGACACATTGGGAGTGGATATTAAAGGTACTTCGACACATTGGGAGAGTGGATATTGAAGGTACTGGGACACATTGAGACGGTGGATGTTGAAGGTACTGGGGGACATTGAGCGAGTGGATATTGAAGGGAATGGGGGACATTGAGCGAGTGGATATTGAAGGTACTGGGACACATTGAGCGAGTGGATATCGAAGATACTGGGACACATTGTGACAGTCGATATTGAAGGTACTGGGACACATTGAGAGAGTGGATATTGAAGGTACTGGGGCACATTCAGCGACTGGATATTGAAGGCACTGGGACACATTGAGAGATTGGATATTGAAGGTACTGGTGGAAATGGAGCGAGTGGATATTGAAGGTACTGGGGCACATTTTGAGTGGATATTGAAGGTACTTGGACCCGTTGAGAGGTTGGATATTGAAGGTACTGGGGCACAATGAGAGAGTGGATATTGAAGGTACTGGGACACATTGAGAGAGTGGATATTGAAGGTACTGGGACACATTGGGAGACTGGATATTGAAGGTACTGAGACTCGGAGAGAATGGCTATTGAAGGTAATGGGACACATTGAGAGAGTGGATATTGAAGGCACTGGGACACATTGAGAGTGGATATTGAAGGCACTGGGACACATTGAGAGAGTGGATATTGAAGGTACTGGGGCACATTGAGAGAGTGGATGTTGAAGGTACTGGGGGACATTGGGAGAGTGGATATTGAACGTACTGGGGCACATTGGGAGAGTGGTTATTGAAGGCACTGAGACTCATGGAGAGGGTGGATATTGAAGGTACTGGGACAGATTGGGAGAGTGGATACTGAAGGTACTGGGGGACATTGAGAGAGTGTATATTGAAGGTAGTGGAGCACATTGTGAGAGTGGATATGAAGGGACTGGAACACATTGAGAGTGCATATTGAAAGTACTGGGACACATTGAGAGGGTGGTTATTGAAGCTGCTGGGATACATTGAGCGAGTGGATATTGAAGGGACTGGGGCACATTGAGCGAGTGGATATTGAAGGTACTGGGGCACAATGTGAGAGTGGATATTGAAGGTACTGGGATACATTGAGAGAGTGGATCTTGAAGGTACTGGGACTCATGGAGAGAGTGGATACTGAAGGTACTGGGACACAATGAGAGAGTGGATATTGAAGGGACTGGGGCACATTGAGAGAGTGGATATTGAAGGCACTGGGACGCATTGTGGATATTGAAGGCACTGGGACACATTGAGAGAGTGGATATAGAATGTAATGGGGCACACTGAGAGAGTGGATATTGAAGGGACTGGGGGACATTGAGAGAGTGGATATTGAAGGTACGGGGATACATTGAGAGAATGGATTTTGAAGGCACTGGGACACATTGAGAGAGTGGATATTGAAGGTACTGGGACTCGGAGAGAGTGAATATTGAAGGGACTGGGACACATTGAGTGAGTGGATATTGAAGGGACTGGGGCACATTGAGAGAGTGGACATTGAAGGTACGGTGACACGTTGAGAGGTTGGATATTGAAGGTACTGGGGCACAATGAGAGAGTGGATATTGAAGGCACTGGGACACATTGAGAGAGTGGATATTGAAGGGACTGGGACGCATTCAGAGAGTGGATATTGAAGGTAATGGTACTCATGGAGAGAATGGATGTTGAAGGTACTGGGACACATTGAGAGTGGATATTGAAGGTACTGGGACACATTGAGAGAGTGGATATTGAAGGTAATGGTACTCATGGAGAGAATGGATGTTGAAGGTACTGGGGCACATTGAGAGAGTGGATATTGAAGGTACTGGGACACATTGTGAGAGTAGATATTGATGATACTGGGGTACATTGAGAGAGTGGATATTGAAGGGACTGGGGCACATTGAGAGAGTGGATATTGAAGGCACTGTGACACATTGAGAGAGTGCATATTAAAGGTACTTTTACACATTGAGAGAGGGGATATTGAAGGCACTGGGGCACATTGGGAGAGTGGATATTGAAGGCACTGGGGCACATTGGGAGAGTGGATATTGAAGGTACTGGGACAAATTGAGAGAATGGATATTGAAGGTACTGGGACACATTGAGCGAATGGATATTGAAGGTTCTGGGACACATTGAGAGAGTGGATATTTAAGGTACTGGGGAACATTGTGACAGTGTATATGAAGGTACTGGGGCACATTGAGAGAGTGGATCTTGAAGGTACTGGGATACATTGGGAGAGTGGGTATTGAAGGTACTGGGACACATTGAGAGAGTGGATATTGAAGGTACTGGGGCACATTTGGAGAGTGGACATTGAAGGCACAGGGACAGATTGGGAGAGTGGATACTGAAGGTACTATGGGACATTGAAAGAGTGGATATTGAAGGTACTGGAACACATTGAGAGTGGATATTGAAAGTACTGGGACACATTGAGAGGGTGGTTATTGAAGCGACTGGGATACATTGAGCGAGTGGATATTGAAGGGACTGGGGGACATTGAGCGAGTGGATATTGAAGGTACTGGGACACATTGAGAGAGCGGATATTGAAGGTACTGGAGCACATTGAGAGAATGGATATTGAAGGTACTGGGACACATTGAGCGAGTGGATTTTGAAAGTACTGGGACACATTGACAGAGTGGATATTGAAGGGAATGGGACAGATTGAGAGAGTGGATATTGAAGGTTCTGGGGCACATTGAGAGAATGGATATTGAAGGTACTCGGACACATTGAGAGAGTCGATATCGAAGGTACTGGGACACATAGAGCGAGTGGATTTTGAAAGTACTGGGACACATTGACAGAGTGGATATTGAAGGGAATGGGACAGATTGAGAGAGTGGATATTGAAGGCAGTGGGACAGATTGGGAGAGTGGATACTTAAGGTACTGGGGGACATTGAGAGAGTGGATATTGAAGGTACTGGGACACATTGAGAGAGTGGGTATTGAAGGTACTGGGACACATTGAGCGAGTGGATTTTGATGATACTGGGACACATTGACAGAGTGGATATTGAAGGGAATGGGACAGATTGAGAGAGTGGATATTGAAGGTTCTGGGGCACATTGAGAGAATGGATGTTGAAGGTACTCGGACACATTGAGAGAGTCGTTATTGAAGGTACTGGGGCACATGGGAAGAGTGGATATTGAAGGTACTGGGACACATTGAGAGAGTGGATATTGAAGGTACTGGGACAAATTGAGCGAGTGGATATTGAAGGTACTGGGACACATTGAGAGAGTGGATATTGAAGGTACTCGGACACATTGAGAGAGTCGATATTGAAGGTACTAGGGCACATGGGGAGAGTGGATATTGAAGGTACTGGGACACATTGAGAAAGCGGATATTGAAGGTACTGGGAGAAATTGAGCGAGTGGATATTGAAGGTACTGGGGCATATTGAGAGAGTTGATTTTGAAGGTACTGGGACTCATTGAGAGAGTGGATATTGAAGGTACTGGGGGACATTGCGAGAATGGACATTAAATGTACTGGGACACATTTAGAGAGTGGATATTGAAGGTACTGGGACACATTGGGAGAGTGGATATTGAAGGTACTGTGACACATTGAGAGAGTGGATGTTAAAGCTACTTTTACACATTGAGAGAGGGGATATTGAAGGTACTGGGGCACATTGAGAGAGTGGATATTGAAGGTACTGGGACACATTGCGAGAGTGGATATTGAAGGTACTGTGACACATTGAGAGAGTGGATATTAAAGGTACTTTTACACATTGAGAGAGAGGATATTGAAGGTACTGGGACACATTGAGCGAATGGATATTGAAGGTTCTGGGACACATTGAGAGAGTGGATATTTAAGGTACTGGGGAACATTGTGAAATGTATATCAAGGTACTGGGGCACATTGAGAGAGTGGATCTTGAAGGTACTGGGATACATTGGGAGAGTGGGTATTGAAGGTACTGGGACACATTGAGAGAGTGGATATTGAAGGTACTGGGGCACATTGAGAGGGTGGTTATTGAAGCGACTGGGATACATTGAGCGAGTGGATATTGAAGGGACTGGGGGACATTGAGCGAGCGGATATTGAAGGTACTGGGACAAATTGGGAAAGTGGATATTGAAGGTACTGGGACACATTGAGCGAGTGGATATTGAAGGTACTGGGACACATTGAGAGAGCGGATATTGAAGGTACTGGAGCACATTGAGAGAATGGATATTGAAGGTACTGGGACACATTGAGCGAGTGGATTTTGAAAGTACTGGGACACATTGACAGAGTGGATATTGAAGGGAATGGGACAGATTGAGAGAGTGGATATTGAAGGTTCTGGGGCACATTGAGAGAATGGATATTGAAGGTACTC
Organism: Mustelus asterias; assembly: GCF_964213995.1. Classification (NCBI taxonomy): domain Eukaryota; kingdom Metazoa; phylum Chordata; class Chondrichthyes; order Carcharhiniformes; family Triakidae; genus Mustelus; species Mustelus asterias. Next base: position 86,496,300 of record NC_135803.1, on the reverse strand, counting down.
GGACACATTGAGAGAGTCGATATCGAAGGTACTAGGACACATTGAGCGAGTGGATTTTGAAAGTACTGGGACACATTGACAGAGTGGATATTGAAGGGAATGGGACAGATTGAGAGAGTGGATATTGAAGGCACTGGGACACATTGAGAGTGGATATTGAAGGCACTGGGGGACATTGAGAGAGTGGATATTGAACGTACTGGGGCACATTGGGAGAGTGGATATTGAAGGCTCTGAGACTCATGGAGAGGGTGGATATTGAAGGTACTGGGACAGATTGGGAGAGTGGATATTGAAGCTACTGGGGCACATTGGGAGAATGGATATTGAAGGTACTGGGACACATTGAGAGAGTGGGTATTGAAGGTACTGGGACACATTGAGCGAGTGGATTTTGATGATACTGGGACACATTGACAGAGTGGATATTGAAGGGAATGGGACAGATTGAGAGAATGGATATTGAAGGTACTCGGACACATTGAGAGAGTCGTTATTGAAGGTACTGGGGCACATGGGAAGAGTGGATATTGAAGGTACTGGGACACATTGAGAGAGTGGATATTGAAGGTACTGGGACAAATTGAGCGAGTGGATATTGAAGGTACTGGGACACATTGAGAGAGTGGATATTGAAGGCACTGAGACTCATGGAGAGGGTGGATATTGAAGGTACTGGGACACATTGAGAGAGTGGGTATTGAAGGTACTGGGACACATTGAGCGAGTGGATTTTGATGATACTGGGACACATTGACAGAGTGGATATTGAAGGGAATGGGACAGATTGAGAGAATGGATATTGAAGGTACTCGGACACATTGAGAGAGTCGTTATTGAAGGTACTGGGGCACATGGGAAGAGTGGATATTGAAGGTACTGGGACACATTGAGAGAGTGGATATTGAAGGTACTGGGACAAATTGAGCGAGTGGACATTGAAGGTACTGGGACACATTGAGAGAGTGGATATTGAAGGCACTGAGACTCATGGAGAGGGTGGATATTGAAGGGACTGGGACAGATTGGGAGAGTGGATACTGAAGGTACTGGGGGACATTGAGAGAGTGGATATTGAAGCTACTGGGGCACATTGGGAGAATGGATATTGAAGGTACTGAGACACATTGAGAGAGTGGGTATTGAAGGTACTGGGACACATTGAGCGAGTGGATTTTGATGATACTGGGACACATTGACAGAGTGGATATTGAAGGGAATGGGACAGATTGAGAGAGTGGATATTGAAGGTTCTGGGGCACATTGAGAGAATGGATATTGAAGGTGCTCGGACACATTGAGAGAGTCGTTATTGAAGGTACTGGGGCACATGGGAAGAGTGGATATTGAAGATACTGGGACAAATTGAGCGAGTGGATATTGAAGGTACTGGGGCACATTGAGAGAGTGGATATTAAAGATACTGGGGCACATTGAGAGAGTGGATATTGAAGGAACTGGGGCACATTGAGAGAGTTGATTTTGAAGGTACTGGGACTCATTGAGAGAGTGGATATTGAAGGTACTGGGGGACATTGCGAGAATGGACATTAAATGTACTGGGACACATTTAGAGAGTGGATATTGAAGGTACTGGGACACATTGGGAGAGTGGATATTGAAGGTACTGTGACACATTGAGAGAGTGGATGTTAAAGCTACTTTTACATATTGAGAGAGGGGATATTGAAGGTACTGGGGCACATTGAGAGAGTGGATATTGAAGGTACTGGGACACATTGCGAGAGTGGATATTGAAGGTACTGTGACACATTGAGAGAGTGGATATTAAAGGTACTTTTACACATTGAGAGAGGGGATATTGAAGGTACTGGGACACATTGAGCGAATGGATATTGAAGGTACTGGGACACATTGAGCGAATCGATATTGAAGGTACTGGGACACATTGAGAAAATGGATATTGAAGATACTGGGGCACATTGAGAGAGTGAATATTGAAGGTACTGGGGAACATTGAGAGAGTGAATATTGAAGGTAGTGAGACACATTGAGCGAGTGGATATTGAAGGTACTGGGACACATTGAGAAAATGGATATTGAAGGTACTGGGACACATTGAGAGAGTGAATATTGAAGGTAGTGAGTCACATTGAGCGAGTGGATATTGAAGGTACTGGGACACATTGAGAAAATGGATATTGAAGGTACTGGGACACATTGAGAGAGAGAATATTGAAGGTAGTGAGACACATTGAGCGAGTGGATATTGAAGGTACTGGGACACATTGAGAAAATGGATATTGAAGGTACTGGGACACATTGAGAGAGTGGATGTTGGAGGTACTGGAGCACATGGAGAGTGTGGATATTGAAGGTTCTGGGACACATTGAGAGGGTGCATATTGAAGGTTCTGGGACACATTGAGCGAGTGGATTTTGAAGGTACTGGGACAAACTGAGAGAGTGGATATTAAAGGTACTGGGACACATTGAGAGGGTGGATATTGAAGGTACTGGGACACCTTGAGAGAATGGATACTGAAGGTACTGGGACACATTGCGAGAGTGGACATTGAAGGTACTGGGGCACATTGGGTGAGTGGATATTGAAGGCACTGGGACACAATGTGAGAGTAGATATTGAAGGTACTGGGACATGTTGAGAGAGTGGATATTGAAGGTACTGGGACACATTGAGCGAGTGGATATTGAAGGTCCTGGGCCACATTGGGAGAGTGGATATTGAAGGCACTGGGGCACGTTGGGAGACTGGCTGTTGAAGGTACTCGGATGACATTGAGAGAGTGGATATTGAAGGTACTGGGACACATTGAGAGAGCGGATATTGAAGGTACTGGGGCACATTGAGAGAATGGATATTGAAGGTACTGGGACACATTGAGCGAGTGGATTTTGAAGGTACTGGGACACATTGACAGAGTGGATATTGAAGGGAATGGGACAGATTGAGAGGGTGGATACTGAAGGTTCTGGGGCACATTGAGAGAATGGATATTGAAGGTACTCGGACACATTGAGAGAGTCGATATTGAAGGTACTGGGGCACATGGGGGAGTGGATATTGAAGGTACTGGGGCACATTGAGAGTGGATATCGAAGGTACTGGGGAACATTGAGAGATGGATATTAATGGTCCTGGGACACATTGAGAGAATGTATATTGAAGGTACTGGGACACATTGAGAGAGTGGATATTGAAGGTACTGGGACACATTGAGAGAGTGAATATTGGAGGTAGTGAGACACATTGAGCGAGTGGATATTGAAGGTACTGGGACACATTGAGAAAATGGATATTGAAGGTACTGGGACACATTGAGAGAGAGAATATTGAAGGTAGTGAGACACATTGAGCGAGTGGATATTGAAGGTACTGGGACACATTGAGAAAATGGATATTGAAGGTACTGGGACACATTGAGAGAATGGATATTGAAGGAACTGGGAAACATTGAGAGAGTGGCTGTTGGAGGTACTGGAGCACATGGAGAGGGTGGATATTGAAGGTTCTGGGACACATTGAGAGGGTGCATATTGAAGGTTCTGGGACACATTGAGCGAGTGGATTTTGAAGGTACTGGGACAAATTGAGAGAGTGGATATTAAAGGTACTGGGACACATTGAGAGGGTGGATATTGAAGGTACTGGGACACCTTGAGAGAATGGATACTGAAGGTACTGGGACACATTGAGAGAGTGGATATTGAAGGTACTGGGGCACATTGGGTGAGTGGATATTGAAGGCACTGGGACACAATTTGAGAGTAGATATTGAAGGTACTGGGACATGTTGAGAGGGTGGATATTGAAGGTACTGGGACACATTGAGCGAGTGGATATTGAAGGTACTGGGCCACATTGGGAGAGTTGATATTGAAGGCACTGGGGCACGTTGGGAGACTGGCTGTTGAAGGTACTCGGATGACATTGAGAGAGTGGATATTGAAGGTACTGGGACACATTGAGAGAGCGGATATTGAAGGTACTGGGACACATTGAGAGAATGGATATTGAAGGTACTGGGACACATTGAGCGAGTGGATTTTGAAGGTACTGGGACACATTGACAGAGTGGATATTGAAGGGAATGGGACAGATTGAGAGGGTGGATACTGAAGGTTCTGGGGCACATTGAGAGAATGGATATTGAAGGTACTCGGACACATTGAGAGAGTCGATATTGAAGGTACTGGGGCACATGGGGGAGTGGATATTGAAGGTTCTGGGGCACAGTGAGAGTGGATATCGAAGGTACTGGGGAACATTGAGAGATGGATATTAATGGTCCTGGGACACATTGAGAGAATGTATATTGAAGGTACTGGGACACATTGAGAGAGTGGATATTGAAGGGACTGGGACGCATTCAGAGAGTGGATATTGAAGGTAATGATACTCATGGAGAGAATGGATGTTGAAGGTACTGGGACACATTGAGAGTGGATATTGAAGGTACTGGGACACATTGAGAGAGTGGATATTGAAGGTAATGGTACTCATGGAGAGAATGGATGTTGAAGGTACTGGGGCACATTGAGAGAGTGGATATTGAAGGCACTGTGACACATTGAGAGAGTGCATATGAAAGGTACTTTTACACATTGAGAGAGGGGATATTGAAGGCACTGGGGCACATTGGGAGAGTGGATATTGAAGGCACTGGGGCACATTGGGAGAGTGGATATTGAAGGTACTGGGGCACATTGAGAGAATGGATATTGAAGGTACTGGGACACATTGAGCGAATGGATATTGAAGGTAATGAGACACATTGAGCGAGTGGATATTGAAGGTACTGGGGCACATTGGGAGAGTGGATATTGAAGGTACTGGGGCACATTGAGAGAATGGATATTGAAGGTACTGGGGCACATTGGGAGAGTGGATATTGAAGGTACTGGGGCACATTGAGAGAATGGATATTGAAGGTACTGAGACACATTGAGCGAGTGGATATTGAAGGTACTGGGGCACATTGGGAGAGTGGATATTGAAGGTACTGGGGCACATTGAGAGAATGGATATTGAAGGTACTGGGGCACATTGAGCGAGTGGATATTGAAGGTACTGGGACACATTGAGCGAATGGATATTGAAGGTACTGGGACACATTGAGAGAGTGAATATTGAAGGGACTGGGAAACATTGAGAGAGTGGATATTGAAGGGACTGGGGCACATTGGGAGAGTGGATATTGAAGGCACTGGGACACATTGTGAGAATAGATATTGAAGGTACTGGGACATGTTGAGAGGGTGGATATTGAAGGTACTGGGACACATTGAGCGAGTGGATATTGAAGGTACTGGGACACATTGAGAGAGTGGATATTGAAGGTAATGGTACTCATGGAGAGAATGGATGTTGAAGGTACTGGGGCACATTGAGAGAGTGGATATTGAAGGTACTGGGACACATTGTGAGAGTAGATATTGAAGATACTGGGGTACATTGAGAGAGTGGATATTGAAGGGACTGGGGCACATTGAGAGAGTGGATATTGAAGGCACTGTGACACATTGAGAGAGTGCATATTAAAGGTACTGGGGCACATTGAGAGAATGGATATTGAAGGTACTGGGACACATTGAGCGAATGGATATTGAAGGTACTGAGACACATTGAGCGAGTGGATATTGAAGGTACTGGGGCACATTGGGAGAGTGGATATTGAAGGTACTGGGGCACATTGAGAGAATGGATATTGAAGGTACTGGGGCACATTGGGAGAGTGGATATTGAAGGTACTGGGGCACATTGAGAGAATGGATATTGAAGGTACTGGGGCACATTGAGAGAATGGATATTGAAGGTACTGGGGCACATTGGGAGAATGGATATTGAAGGTACTGGGGCACATTGGGAGAATGGATATTGAAGGTACTGGGGCACATTGAGCGAGTGGATATTGAAGGTACTGGGACACATTGAGCGAATGGATATTGAAGGTACTGGGACACATTGAGAGAGTGAATATTGAAGGGACTGGGAAACATTGAGAGAATGGATATTGAAGGTACTGGGGCACATTGAGAGAATGGATATTGAAGGTACTGGGGCACATTGGGAGAGTGGATATTGAAGGTACTGGGGCACATTGAGAGAATGGATATTGAAGGTACTGGGGCACATTGGGAGAGTGGATATTGAAGGTACTGGGGCACATTGAGAGAATGGATATTGAAGGCACTGGGACACATTGTGAGAATAGATATTGAAGGTACTGGGACATGTTGAGAGGGTGGATATTGAAGGTACTGGGACACATTGAGAGGGTGGATATTGAAGGTACTGGGACACATTGAGAGAGTCGATATTGAAGGTACTGGGCCACATTGGGAGAGTGGATATTGAAGGCACTGGGATACATTGAGAGAGTGAATATTGAAGGTAGTGAGACACATTGAGCGAGTGGATATTGAAGGTACTGGGACACATTGAGAAAATGGATATTGAAGGTACTGGGACACATTGAGAGAGAGAATATTGAAGGTCGTGAGACACATTGAGCGAGTGGATATTGAAGGTACTGGGACACATTGAGAGTGGATATTGAAGGTACTGGGACACATTGAGAGAGTGGATATTGAAGGTAATGGTACTCATGGAGAGAATGGATGTTGAAGGTACTGGGGCACATTGAGAGAGTGGATATTGAAGGCACTGTGACACATTGAGAGAGTGCATATTAAAGGTACTTTTACACATTGAGAGAGGGGATATTGAAGGCACTGGGGCACATTGGGAGAGTGGATATTGAAGGCACTGGGGCACATTGGGAGAGTGGATATTGAAGGTACTGGGGCACATTGAGAGAATGGATATTGAAGGTACTGGGACACATTGAGCGAATGGATATTGAAGGTAATGAGACACATTGAGCGAGTGGATATTGAAGGTACTGGGGCACATTGGGAGAGTGGATATTGAAGGTACTGGGGCACATTGAGAGAATGGATATTGAAGGTACTGGGGCACATTGGGAGAGTGGATATTGAAGGTACTGGGGCACATTGAGAGAATGGATATTGAAGGTACTGAGACACATTGAGCGAGTGGATATTGAAGGTACTGGGGCACATTGGGAGAGTGGATATTGAAGGTACTGGGGCACATTGAGAGAATGGATATTGAAGGTACTGGGGCACATTGAGCGAGTGGATATTGAAGGTACTGGGACACATTGAGCGAATGGATATTGAAGGTACTGGGACACATTGAGAGAGTGAATATTGAAGGGACTGGGAAACATTGAGAGAGTGGATATTGAAGGGACTGGGGCACATTCGGAGAGTGGATATTGAAGGCACTGGGACACATTGTGAGAATAGATATTGAAGGTACTGGGACATGTTGAGAGGGTGGATATTGAAGGTACTGGGACACATTGAGAGGGTGGATATTGAAGGTACTGGGACACATTGTGCGAGTGGATATTGAAGGTACTGGGACACATTGAGCGAGTGGATATTGAAGGTACTGGGACACATTGAGAGAGTGGATATTGAAGGTAATGGTACTCATGGAGAGAATGGATGTTGAAGGTACTGGGGCACATTGAGAGAGTGGATATTGAAGGTACTGGGACACATTGTGAGAGTAGATATTGAAGATACTGGGGTACATTGAGAGAGTGGATATTGAAGGGACTGGGGCACATTGAGAGAGTGGATATTGAAGGCACTGTGACACATTGAGAGAGTGCATATTAAAGGTACTGGGGCACATTGAGAGAATGGATATTGAAGGTACTGGGACACATTGAGCGAATGGATATTGAAGGTACTGAGACACATTGAGCGAGTGGATATTGAAGGTACTGGGGCACATTGGGAGAGTGGATATTGAAGGTACTGGGGCACATTGAGAGAATGGATATTGAAGGTACTGGGGCACATTGGGAGAGTGGATATTGAAGGTACTGGGGCACATTGAGAGTGGATATCGAAGGTACTGGGGAACATTGAGAGATGGATATTAATGGTCCTGGGACACATTGAGAGAATGTATATTGAAGGTACTGGGACACATTGAGTGAGTGGATATTGAAGGGACTGGGACGCATTCAGAGAGTGGATATTGAAGGTAATGGTACTCATGGAGAGAATGGATGTTGAAGGTACTGGGACACATTGAGAGTGGATATTGAAGGTACTGGGACACATTGAGAGTGGATATTGAAGGTACTGGGACACATTGAGAGAGTGGATATTGAAGGTAATGGTACTCATGGAGAGAATGGATGTTGAAGGTCCTGGGGCACATTGAGAGAGTTGATATTGAAGGCACTGTGACACATTGAGAGAGTGCATATTAAAGGTACTTTTACACATTGAGAGAGGGGATATTGAAGGCACTGGGGCACATTGGGAGAGTGGATATTGAAGGCACTGGGGCACATTGGGAGAGTGGATATTTAAAGTACTGGGGCACATTGAGAGAATGCATATTGAAGGTACTGGGACACATTGAGTGAATGGATATTGAAGGTACTGAGACACATTGAGCGAGTGGATATTGAAGGTACTGGGGCACATTGGGAGAGTGGATATTGAAGGTACTGGGGCACATTGAGAGAATGGATATTGAAGGTACTGGGGCACATTGGGAGAGTGGATATTGAAGGTACTGGGGCACATTGAGAGAATGGATATTGAAGGTACTGAGACACATTGAGCGAGTGGATATTGAAGGTACTGGGGCACATTGGGAGAATGGATATTGAAGGTACTGGGGCACATTGGGAGAATGGATATTGAAGGTACTGGGGCACATTGAGAGAATGGATATTGAAGGTACTGGGGCACATTGGGAGAATGGGTATTGAAGGTACTGGGGCACATTGAGCGAGTGGATATTGATGGTACTGGGACACATTGAGCGAATGGATATTGAAGGTACTGGGACACATTGAGAGAGTGAATATTGAAGGGACTGGGAAACATTGAGAGAGTGGATATTGAAGGGACTGGGGCACATAGGGAGAGTGGATATTGAAGGCACTGGGACACATTGTGAGAATAGATATTGAAGGTACTGGGACATGTTGAGAGGGTGGATATTGAAGGTACTGGGACACATTGAGAGGGTGGATATTGAAGGTACTGGGACACATTGAGCGAGTGGATATTGAAGGTACTGGGCCACATTGGGAGAGTGGATATTGAAGGCACTGGGGCACATTGGGAGACTGGCTATTGAAGGTACTAGGATGACATTGAGAGAGTGGATATTGAAGGTACTGTGACACATTGAGAGAGCGGATATTGAAGGTACTGGGGCACATTGAGAGAATGGATATTGAAGGTACTGGGACACATTGAGCGAGTGGATTTTGAAGGTACTGGGACACATTGACAGAGTGGATATTGAAGGGAATGGGACAGATTGAGAGAATGGATATTGAAGGTACTCGGACACATTGAGAGAGTCGGTATTGAAGGTACTGGGGCACATGGGGGAGTGGATATTGAAGGTACTGGGGCACATTGAGAGTGGATATCGAAGGTACTGGGGAACATTGAGAGATGGATATTAATGGTCCTGGGACACATTGAGAGAATGGATATTGAAGGTACTGGGAAACATTGAGAGAGTGTATATTGAAGGTACTGGGACGCATTCAGAGAGTGGATATTGAAGGTACTGGGACACATTGAGAGAGTGGATATTGAAGGTAATGGTACTCATGGAGAGAATGGATGTTGAATGTACTGGGACACATTGAGAGAGTGGATATTGAAGGTACTGGGCACATTGGGAGAGTGGATATTGAAGGCACTGGGACACATTGTGAGAGTAGATATTGAAGATACTGGGGCACATTGAGAGAGTGGGTATTGAAGGTACAGGGGCACATTGAGAGAGTGGATATTGAAGGTACTGTGACACATTGAGAGAGTGGATATTAAAGGTACTTTTACACATTGAGAGAGGGGATATTGAAGGTACTGGGGCACATTGAGAGAGTGGATATTGAAGGTACTGGGGCACATTGGGAGAGTGGATCTTGGAGGTACTGGGGAACATTGAGCGAGTAGATATTGAAGGTACTGGGACACATTGAGCGAATGGATATTGAAGGTATTGGGACACATTGAGAGAGTGAATATTGAAGGTACTGGGACACATTGAGAAAATGGATATTGAAGTTACTGGGACACATTGAGAGAATGGATATTGAAGGGACTGGGACACATTGAGAGGGTGCATATTAAAGGTACTTTTACACACTGAGAGAGTGGATATTGAAGGCACTGGGACACATTGAGAGAGTGAATATTGAAGGTAGTGAGACACATTGAGTGAGTGGATATGAAAGGTACTGGGGCACATTGAAGGTACGCAGGTACTAATCAGCAAAAACTCGCAATGCATGCTCTCTGTTGATATTGTGTTTATGTTAGTTTGTTTTTCTTGTATATTTATCATTGTGAAATTATGTGTTCTGTTTGACATTTGGAAACTATTCTCATTTGGGATGGGAGTTGTTTTCTTCTATCTTCAGGGCAGCATATTTGCTGTAGTTGTGTGATGATAGTTTGTGCTGTTGTATTAACGATGGCACATTCATTATTGACATTGGGCTATAATCGTTTGTAAATTTTACAATTTGTAATTGAGAGTCTGTGCTTTATTCTGGTTTGTAATTCAAAATTGTAATGTATTTTGGTTTGTACTTGAACACATGGAGAGAGTGGATATCGAAGGTACTGGGACATATTGTGACAGTGGATATTGAAGGCGCTGAGACACATTGACAGAGTGGATATTAAAGGTACTGGGACACATTGAGAGAATGGATATTGAAGGTACTGGGACACATTGAGAGAGTGGATATTGAAGGTAATGGTACTCATGGAGAGAATGGATGTTGAAGGTACTGGGACACATTGAGAGAGTGGATATTGAAGGTACTGGGGCACATTGGGAGAGTGGATATTGAAGGCACTGGGACACATTGTGAGAGTAGATATTGAAGGTACTGGGACATGTTGAGAGGGTGGATATTGAAGGTACTGGGACACATTGAGAGGGTGGATATTGAAGGTACTGGGACACATTGAGCGAGTGGATATTGCAGGTACTGGGCCACATTGGGAGAGTGGATATTGAAGGTACTGTGGCACATTGGGAGACTGGCTATTGAAGGAACTAGGATGACATTGAGAGAGTGGATATTGAAGGTCCTGGGGCACATTGAGAGTGGATATTGAAGGTACTGGGACATATTGTGACAGTGGATATTGAAGGTACTGGGGCACATTGGGAGAGTGGATATTGAAGGCACTGGGGCACATTGTGAGAGTAGATATTGAAGGTACAGGGACACGTTGAGAGGGTGGATATTGAAGGTACTGGGACACATTGAGCGAGTGGTTATTGAAGATACTGGGGCACATTGGGAGAGTGGATATTGAAGGTACTGGGATGACATTGAGAGAGTGGATATTGAAGGTACTGGGATGACATTGAGAGAGTGGATATTGAAGGTACTGGGGCACATTGAGAGAATTGATATTGAAGGTACTCGGACACATTGAGAGAGTCGATATTGAAGGTACTGGGGCACATGGGGAGAGTCGATATTGAAGGTACTGGGGCACATTGGGAGACTGGATATCGAAGGTACTGGGGAACATTGAGAGAGTGGATATTAATGGTACTGGGACACATTGAGAGAATGGATGTTGAAGGCACTGGGACACATTGAGAGAGTGGATATTGAAGGTACTGGGGCACATTGAGAGAGAGGCTTTTGAAGGTACTGGGGCACATTGAGAGAGTGGATATTGAAGTAACTGGGGCACCTTGATAGAATGGATATTGAAGGTAATGGGGGACATTGAGCGAGTGGATATTGAAGGTACTGGGACACATTGAGAGAGTGGATATTGAAGATCCTGGGGCACATTGAGAGTGGACATTGAAGGTACTGGGACTAATTGAGCGAGTGGATATTGAAGGCACTGGGACGCATTGAGAGAATGGATATTGACGGTACTGGGGCACGTTGAGAGAATGGATATTGAAGGTACTGGGGCACATTGAGAGAGTGGATATTGAAGGTACTGGGGCACATTGAGAGAGTGGATATTGAAGGTACTGGGGCATATTGAGAGAGTGGATATTGAAGGGACTGGGACTCATTGAGAGAGTGGATATTAATGGTACTGGGACACATTGAGAGAGTGGATATTGACGGTACTGGGACACATTGAGAGAGTGGATATTGAAGGTAGTGAGACACATTGAGTGAGTGGATATTGAAGGTACTGAGGCACATTGAAGGTACGCGGGTACTAATCAGCAAAAATTCGCAATGCATGCTCGCTGTTGATATTGTGTTTGTGTTAGTTTGTTTTTCTTGTATATTTATCATTGTGAAATTATGCGTTCTGTTTGACATTTGGAAACTATTCTCATTTGGGATGGGAGTTGTTTTCTACTATCTTAAGAGCAGCATATTTGCTGTTGTTGTGTGATTTTAGTTTGTGCTGTTGTATTAACGATGGCACATTCATTGTTGACATTGGGCTATAATCGTTTGTCAATTTTACAATTTGTAATTGAGAGTCTGTGCTTCATTCTGGTTTGTAATTCCAAAGTGTAATGTATTTTGGATTGGACTTGAACACATTGAGAGAGTGGATATCGAAGGTACTGGGACATATTGTGACAGTGGATATTGAAGGTACTGGGGCACATTGGGAGAGTGGATATTGAAGGCACTGGGGCACATTGTGAGAGTAGATATTGAAGGTACTGGGACACGTTGAGAGGGTGGATATTGAAGGTACTGGGATGACATTGAGAGAGTGGATATTGAAGGTACTGGGGCACATTGAGAGAATTGATATTGATGGTACTGGGACACATTGAGCGAGTGGATTTTGAAGGTACTGGGACACATTGACAGAGTGGATATTGAAGGGAATGGGACAGATTGAGAGAGTGGATATTCAAGGTTCTGGCGCACATTGAGAGAATGGATATTGAAGGTACTCGGACACATTGAGAGAGTCAATATTGAAGGTACTGGGACACATTGAGAGTGGATATCGAAGGTACTGGGGAACATTGAGAGAGTGGATATTAATGGTACTGGGACACATTGAGAGAATGGATGTTGAAGGCACTGGGACACATTGAGAGAGTGGATATTGAAGGTACTGGGGCACATTGAGAGAGTGGATATTGAATGTACTGGGGCACATTGAGAGAGTGGATATTGAAGTAACTGGGGCACATTGAGAGAATGGATATTGAAGGTAATGGGGGACATTGACCGAGTGGATATTGAAGGTACTGGGGGACATTGGGAGAGTGGATATTGAAGGTACTGGGGCACATTGAGAGAGTGGATATTGATGGTACTGGGGCTCATTGAGAGAGTGGATATTGAATGTACTGGGGCACATTGAAAGAGTGGATATTGAAGTAACTGGGGTACATTGAGAGAATGGATATTGAAGGTACTGAGACACATTGAGTAGATATTGAAGGTACTGGGACGCATTAAGAGAGTGGATATTGAAGGCTCTGGGACATATTGAGAGAGTGGATATTGAAGGCACTGGGGCACATTGAGGGAGTGGGTATTGAAGGTACTGGGACACATTGAGAGAGTGGATATTGAAGGCACTGGGACACATTGAGCGAGTGGATATTGAAGGTACTGGGGAACATTGAGGGAGTGGGTATTGAAGGTACTGGGACTAATGGAGAAAATGGATATTGAAGGTAGTGGGACACATTGAGAGAGTGAATATTGAAGGTACTGGGGCACATTGGGAGAGTTGATATTGAAGGTACTGGGACACATTGAGAGAGTGGATATTGAAGGTAATGGGACACATTGAGTGAATGGATATTGAAGGTACTGGGATACATTGAGAGAGTGGATATTGAAGGTACTGGGACACATTGGGAGAGTGGATATTGAAGGCACTGGGACACATTGTGAGAGTGGATATTGAAGGTACTGGGGCCCATTGAGAGAGTGGATATTGAAGGTACTGGGGCACATTGAGGGAGTGGATATTGAAGGTACTGGGGCACGTGCGGACAGTGGATATTGAAGGTACTGGGGCACATTGGGGGAGTGGATATTGAAGACACTGGGACTCATGGAGAGAGTGGATATTGAAGGTACTGGGGCACATTGAGAGATTGGATATTGAAGGTACTGGGACACATTGAGAGTGGATATCCAAGGTACTGGGGCACACTGGGAGAGTGGATATTGAAGGTACTGGGACACATTGAGAGATTGGATATTGAAGGTACTGGGACATATTGTGACAGTGGATATTGAAGGTACTGGGGCACATTGGGAGAGTGGATATTGAAGGCACTGGGGCACATTGTGAGAGTAGATATTGAAGGTACTGGGACACGTTGAGAGGGTGGATATTGAAGGTAGTGGGATGACATTGAGAGAGTGGATATTGAAGGTACTGGGGCACATTGAGAGAATTGATATTGATGGTACTGGGACACATTGAGCGAGTGGATTTTGAAGGTACTGGGACACATTGACAGAGTGGATATTGAAGGGAATGGGACAGATTGAGAGAGTGGATATTCAAGGTTCTGGCGCACATTGAGAGAATGGATATTGAAGGTACTCGGACACATTGAGAGAGTCAATATTGAAGGTACTGGGACACATTGAGAGTGGATATCGAAGGTACTGGGGAACATTGAGAGAGTGGATATTAATGGTACTGGGACACATTGAGAGAATGGATGTTGAAGGCACTGGGACACATTGAGAGAGTGAATATTGAAGGTACTGGGGCACATTGAGAGAGTGGATATTGAATGTACTGGGGCACATTGAGAGAGTGGATATTGAAGTAACTGGGGCACATTGAGAGAATGGATATTGAAGGTAATGGGGGACATTGACCGAGTGGATATTGAAGGTACTGGGGGACATTGGGAGAGTGGATATTGAAGGTACTGGGGCACATTGAGAGAGTGGATATTGATGGTACTGGGGCTCATTGAGAGAGTGGATATTGAATGTACTGGGGCACATTGAAAGAGTGGATATTGAAGTAACTGGGGTACATTGAGAGAATGGATATTGAAGGTACTGAGACACATTGAGTAGATATTGAAGGTACTGGGACGCATTGAGAGAGTGGATATTGAAGGCTCTGGGACATATTGAGAGAGTGGATATTGAAGGCACTGGGGCACATTGAGGGAGTGGGTATTGAAGGTACTGGGACACATTGAGAGAGTGGATATTGAAGGCACTGGGACACATTGAGCGAGTGGATATTGAAGGTACTGGGGAACATTGAGGGAGTGGGTATTGAAGGTACTGGGACTAATGGAGAAAATGGATATTGAAGGTAGTGGGACACATTGAGAGAGTGAATATTGAAGGTACTGGGGCACATTGGGAGAGTTGATATTGAAGGTACTGGGACACATTGAGAGAGTGGATATTGAAGGTAATGGGACACATTGAAAGAGTGGATATTGAAGGTACTGGGACACATTGGGAGAGTGGATATTGAAGGCACTGGGACACATTGTGAGAGTGGATATTGAAGGTACTGGGGCCCATTGAGAGAGTGGATATTGAAGGTACTGGGGCACATTGAGGGAGTGGATATTGAAGGTACTGGGGCACGTGGGGACAGTGGATATTGAAGGTACTGGGGCACATTGGGGGAGTGGATATTGAAGACACTGGGACTCATGGAGAGAGTGGATATTGAAGGTACTGCGGCACATTGAGAGATTGGATATTGAAGGTACTGGGGCACATTGAGAGTGGATATTGAAGGTACTGGGGCACATTGAGAGTGGATATTGAAGGTACTGGGACACATTGAGAGTGGATATCCAAGGTACTGGGGCACACTGGGAGAGTGGATATTGAAGGTACTGGGACACATTGAGAGATTGGATATTGAAGGTACTGAGGCATATTGAGCGAGTGGATATTGAAGGTACTGGGAGACATTGACAGAGTCGATATTGAAGGGAATGGGACACATTGAGAGAGTGGATATTGAAGGGAATGGGACACATTGACAGAGTGGATATTGAAGGTTCTGGGGCACATGGGGAGAGTGGATATTGAAGGTACTGGGGCACATTGGGAGAGTGGATCTTGAAGGCACTGGGACTCATGGAGTGAGTGGATATTGAAGGTACTGGGACACATGGAGAGAGTTGATATTGAAGGTGCTGGGACACATTGAGAGAGTGGATATTGAAGGTACTGGGGCACATTGGGAGAGTGGATATTGAAGGTACTGGGACACATTGAAAGAGTGGATATTAAAGGTACTGGGACACATTGAGAGTGTGGATATTGAAGGTACTGGGGTGCATTGAGCGAGTGGATGTTCACGGTACTGGGACACGTTGAGAGAGTGGATATTGAAGGTACTGGGGCACATTGAGAGAATGGATATTGAAGGTAATGGGGGACATAGAACGAGTGGATATTGAAGGTACTGGGGCACATTGGGAGAGTGGATATTGAAGGTACTGGGGCACCTTGGGAGATGGAATATTGAAGGCACTCAGACTCATGGAGAATGTGGATATTGAAGGTAATGGGACACATTGAGAGAGTGGGTATTGAAGGTTCTGGGGGACATTGAAAGAGTGGATATTGAAGGTACCTGGGCACATTGGGAGAATGGATATTGAAGGCACTGGGACACATTGAGTGAGTGGATATTGAAGGGACTGGGGCACATTGAGAGAGTGGATATTGAAGGTACGGGGACACGTTGAGAGGTTGGATATTGAAGGTACTGGGGCACAATGAGAGAGTGGATATTGAAGGCACTGGGACACATTGAGAGAGTGGATATTGAAGGTACTGGGGGACATTGAGCGTGTGGATATTGAAGGGAATGTGGGACATTGAGCGAGTGGATATTGAAGGTACTGGGACACATTGAGCGAGTGGATATTGAAGGTACTGGGACACATTGAGCGAGTGGATATTGAAGGTTCTGGGACACATTGAGAGAGTGGATATTTAAGGTACTGGGGAACATTGTGAGAGTGTATATGAAGGTACTGGGGCACATTGAGAGAGTGGATATTGAAGGTACTGGGATGACATTGAGAGAGTGGATATTGAAGGTACTGGGGCACATTGAGAGAATTGATATTGAAGGTACTCGGACACATTGAGAGAGTCGATATTGAAGGTACTGGGGCACATGGGGAGAGTCGATATTGAAGGTACTGGGGCACATTGGGAGACTGGATATCGAAGGTACTGGGGAACATTGAGAGAGTGGATATTAATGGTACTGGGACACATTGAGAGAATGGATGTTGAAGGCACTGGGACACCTTGATAGAATGGATATTGAAGGTAATGGGGGACATTGAGCGAGTGGATATTGAAGGTACTGGGACACATTGAGAGAGTGGATATTGAAGGTCCTGGGGCACATTGAGAGTGGACATTGAAGGTACTGGGACAAATTGAGCGAGTGGATATTGAAGGCACTGGGACGCATTGAGAGAATGGATATTGACGGTACTGGGGCATATTGAGAGAGTTGATTTTGAAGGTACTGGGACTCATTGAGAGAGTGGATGTTGAAGGTACTGGGGGACATTGCGAGAATGGACATTAAATGTACGGGGACACATTGAGAGAGTGGATATTGAAGGTACTGTGACACATTGGGAGAGTGGATATTGAAGGTACTGTGACACATTGAGAGAGTGGATATTAAAGCTACTTTTACACATTGAGAGAGGGGATATTGAAGGTACTGGGGCACATTGAGAGAGTGGATATTGAAGGTACTGGGACACATTGCGAGAGTGGATATTGAAGGTACTGTGACACATTGAGAGAGTGGATATTAAAGGTACTTTTACACATTGAGAGAGGGGATATTGAAGGTACTGGGGCACATTGAGAGAGTGGATATTGAAGGTACTGGGGCACATTGGGAGAGTGGATATTGAAGGTCCTGGGGCACATTGAGCGAGTGGATATTGAAGGTACTGGGACACATTGAGCGAATCGATATTGAAGGTACTGGGACACATTGAGAAAATGGATATTGAAGATTCTGGGGCACATTGAGAGAGTGAATATTGAAGGTACTGGGGAACATTGAGAGAGTGAATATTGAAGGTAGTGAGATACATTGAGCGAGTGGATATTGAAGGTACTGGGACACATTGAGAAAATGGATATTGAAGGTACTGGGACACATTGAGAGAGTGAATATTGAAGGTAGTGAGACACATTGAGCGAGTGGATATTGAAGGTACTGGGACACATTGAGAAAATGGATATTGAAGGTACTGGGACACATTGAGAGAATGGATATTGAAGGAACTGGGAAACATTGAGAGAGTGGATGTTGGAGGTACTGGAGCACATGGAGAGGGTGGATATTGAAGGTTCTGGGACACATTGAGAGGGTGCATATTGAAGGTTCTGGGACACATTGAGCGAGTGGATTTTGACGGTACTGGGACAAATTGAGAGAGTGGATATTAAAGGTACTGGGACACATTGAGAGGGTGGATATTGAAGGTACTGGGACACCTTGAGAGAATGGATACTGAAGGTACTGGGACACATTGAGAGAGTGGATATTGAAGGTACTGGGGCACATTGGGTGAGTGGATATTGAAGGCACTGGGACACAATGTGAGAGTAGATATTGAAGGTACTGGGACATGTTGAGAGGGTGGATATTGAAGGTACTGGGACACATTGAGAGAGTGGATATTGAAGATACTGGGGCACATTGAGAGAATGGATATTGAAGGTACTGGGACACATTGACAGAGTGGATATTGAAGGGAATGGGACAGATTGAGAGGGTGGATACTGAAGGTTCTGGGGCACATTGAGAGAATGGATATTGAAGGTACTCGGACACATTGAGAGAGTCGATATTGAAGGTACTGGGGCACATGGGGGAGTGGATATTGAAGGTACTGGGGCACATTGAGAGTGGATATCGAAGGTACTGGGGAACATTGAGAGATGGATATTAATGGTCCTGGGACACATTGAGAGAATGTATATTGAAGGTACTGGGACACATTGAGTGAGTGGATATTGAAGGGACTGGGACGCATTCAGAGAGTGGATATTGAAGGTAATGGTACTCATGGAGAGAATGGATGTTGAAGGTACTGGGACACATTGAGAGTGGATATTGAAGGTACTGGGACACATTGAGAGAGTGGATATTGAAGGTAATGGTACTCATGGAGAGATTGGAGGTTGAAGGTACTGGGGCACATTGAGAGAGTTGATATTGAAGGCACTGTGACACATTGAGAGAGTGCATATTGAAGGTACTTTTACACATTGAGAGAGGGGATATTGAAGGCACTGGGGCACATTGGGAGAGTGGATATTGAAGGCACTGGGGCACATTGGGAGAGTGGATATTGAAGGTACTGGGGCACATTGAGAGAATGCATATTGAAGGTACTGGGACACATTGAGTGAATGGATATTGAAGGTACTGAGACACATTGAGCGAGTGGATATTGAAGGTACTGGGGCACATTGGGAGAGTGGATATTGAAGGTACTGGGGCACATTGAGAGAATGGATATTGAAGGTACTGGGGCACATTGGGAGAGTGGATATTGAAGGTACTGGGGCACATTGAGAGAATGGATATTGAAGGTACTGAGACACATTGAGCGAGTGGATATTGAAGGTACTGGGGCACATTGGGAGAGTGGATATTGAAGGTACTGGGGCACATTGGGAGAATGGATATTGAAGGTACTGGGGCACATTGAGAGAATGGATATTGAAGGTACTGGGTCACATTGGGAGAATGGATATTGAAGGTACTGGGGCACATTGAGCGAGTGGATATTCATGGTACTGGGACACATTGAGAGAATGGATATTGAAGGTACTGGGACACATTGAGAGAGTGAATATTGAAGGGACTGGGAAACATTGAGAGAGTGGATATTGAAGGCACTGGGACACATTGTGAGAATAGATATTGAAGGTACTGGGACATGTTGAGAGGGTGGATATTGAAGGTACTGGGACACATTGAGAGGGTGGATATTGAAGGTACTGGGACACATTGAGCGAGTGGATATTGAAGGTACTGGGCCACATTGGGAGAGTGGATATTGAAGGCACTGGGGCACATTGGGAGACTGGCTATTGAAGGTACTAGGATGACATTGAGAGAGTGGATATTGAAGGTACTGTGACACATTGAGAGAGCGGATATTGAAGGTACTGGGGCACATTGAGAGAATGGATATTGAAGGTACTGGGACACATTGAGCGAGTGGATTTTGAAGGTACTGGGACACATTGACAGAGTGGATATTGAAGGGAATGGGACAGATTGAGAGAATGGATATTGAAGGTACTCGGACACATTGAGAGAGTCGGTATTGAAGGTACTGGGGCACATGGGGGAGTGGATATTGAAGGTACTGGGGCACATTGAGAGTGGATATCGAAGGTACTGGGGAACATTGAGAGATGGATATTAATGGTCCTGGGACACATTGAGAGAATGGATATTGAAGGTACTGGGAAACATTGAGAGAGTGTATATTGAAGGTACTGGGACGCATTCAGAGAGTGGATATTGAAGGTACTGGGACACATTGAGAGAGTGGATATTGAAGCT
The DNA here is from genome assembly GCF_964213995.1 of Mustelus asterias. Lineage (NCBI taxonomy): Eukaryota > Metazoa > Chordata > Chondrichthyes > Carcharhiniformes > Triakidae > Mustelus > Mustelus asterias. The sequence continues at coordinate 86,475,657 of NC_135803.1, read as the reverse complement.
AATGGTACTCATGGAGAGAATGGATGTTGAATGTACTGGGACACATTGAGAGAGTGGATATTGAAGGTACTGGGCACATTGGGAGAGTGGATATTGAAGGCACTGGGACACATTGTGAGAGTAGATATTGAAGATACTGGGGCACATTGAGAGAGTGGGTATTGAAGGTACAGGGGCACATTGAGAGAGTGGATATTGAAGGTACTGTGACACATTGAGAGAGTGGATATTAAAGGTACTTTTACACATTGAGAGAGGGGATATTGAAGGTACTGGGGCACATTGAGAGAGTGGATATTGAAGGTACTGGGGCACATTGGGAGAGTGGATCTTGAAGGTACTGGGGAACATTGAGCGAGTAGATATTGAAGGTACTGGGACACATTGAGCGAATGGATATTGAAGGTATTGGGACACATTGAGAGAGTGAATATTGAAGGTACTGGGACACATTGAGAAAATGGATATTGAAGGTACTGGGACACATTGAGAGAATGGATATTGAAGGGACTGGGAAACATTAAGAGAGTGGATGTTGAAGGTACTGGGGCACATTGAGGGAATGGATATTGAAGGTACTGGGACACATTGAGAGGGTGCATATTAAAGGTACTTTTCCACACTGAGAGAGTGGATATTGAAGGCACTGGGACACATTGAGAGAGTGAATATTGAAGGTAGTGAGACACATTGAGTGAGTGGATATGAAAGGTACTGGGGCACATTGAAGGTACGCAGGTACTAATCAGCAAAAACTCGCAATGCATGCTCTCTGTTGATATTGTGTTTATGTTAGTTTGTTTTTCTTGTATATTTATCATTGTGAAATTATGTGTTCTGTTTGACATTTGGAAACTATTCTCATTTGGGATGGGAGTTGTTTTCTTCTCTCTTCAGGGCAGCATATTTGCTGTAGTTGTGTGATGATAGTTTGTGCTGTTGTATTAACGATGGCACATTCATTATTGACATTGGGCTATAATCGTTTGTAAATTTTACAATTTGTAATTGAGAGTCTGTGCTTTATTCTGGTTTGTAATTCAAAATTGTAATGTATTTTGGTTTGTACTTGAACACATGGAGAGAGTGGATATCGAAGGTACTGGGACATATTGTGACAGTGGATATTGAAGGCGCTGAGACACATTGACAGAGTGGATATTAAAGGTACTGGGACACATTGAGAGAATGGATATTGAAGGTACTGGGACACATTGAGAGAGTGGATATTGAAGGTAATGGTACTCATGGAGAGAATGGATGTTGAAGGTACTGGGACACATTGAGAGAGTGGATATTGAAGGTACTGGGGCACATTGGGAGAGTGGATATTGAAGGCACTGGGACACATTGTGAGAGTAGATATTGAAGGTACTGGGACATGTTGAGAGGGTGGATATTGAAGGTACTGGGACACATTGAGAGGGTGGATATTGAAGGTACTGGGACACATTGAGCGAGTGGATATTGCAGGTACTGGGCCACATTGGGAGAGTGGATATTGAAGGTACTGTGGCACATTGGGAGACTGGCTATTGAAGGAACTAGGATGACATTGAGAGAGTGGATATTGAAGGTCCTGGGGCACATTGAGAGTGGATATTGAAGGTACTGGGACATATTGTGACAGTGGATATTGAAGGTACTGGGGCACATTGGGAGAGTGGATCTTGAAGGTACTGGGGAACATTGAGCGAGTAGATATTGAAGGTACTGGGACACATTGAGCGAATGGATATTGAAGGTATTGGGACACATTGAGAGAGTGAATATTGAAGGTACTGGGACACATTGAGAAAATGGATATTGAAGGTACTGGGACACATTGAGAGAATGGATACTGAAGGGACTGGGAAACATTAAGAGAGTGGATGTTGAAGGTACTGGGGCACATTGAGGGAATGGATATTGAAGGTACTGGGACACATTGAGAGGGTGCATATTAAAGGTACTTTTACACACTGAGAGAGTGGATATTGAAGGCACTGGGACACATTGAGAGAGTGAATATTGAAGGTAGTGAGACACATTGAGTGAGTGGATATGAAAGGTACTGGGGCACATTGAAGGTACGCAGGTACTAATCAGCAAAAACTCGCAATACATGCTCTCTGTTGATATTGTGTTTATGTTAGTTTGTTTTTCTTGTATATTTATCATTGTGAAATTATGTGTTCTGTTTGACATTTGGAAACTATTCTCATTTGGGATGGGAGTTGTTTTCTTCTATCTTCAGGGCAGCATATTTGCTGTAGTTGTGTGATGATAGTTTGTGCTGTTGTATTAACGATGGCACATTCATTATTGACATTGGGCTATAATCGTTTGTAAATTTTACAATTTGTAATTGAGAGTCTGTGCTTTATTCTGGTTTGTAATTCAAAATTGTAATGTATTTTGGTTTGTACTTGAACACATGGAGAGAGTGGATATCGAAGGTACTGGGACATATTGTGACAGTGGATATTGAAGGCGCTGAGACACATTGACAGAGTGGATATTAAAGGTACTGGGACACATTGAGAGAATGGATATTGAAGGTACTGGGACACATTGAGAGAGTGGATATTGAAGGTAATGGTACTCATGGAGAGAATGGATGTTGAAGGTACTGGGACACATTGAGAGAGTGGATATTGAAGGTACTGGGGCACATTGGGAGAGTGGATATTGAAGGCACTGGGACACATTGTGAGAGTAGATATTGAAGGTACTGGGACATGTTGAGAGGGTGTATATTGAAGGTACTGGGACACATTGAGAGGGTGGATATTGAAGGTACTGGGACACATTGAGCGAGTGGATATTGAAGGTACTGTGACACATTGAGCGAATCGATATTGAAGGTACTGGGGCACATTGAGCGAGTGGATATTGAAGGTACTGTGACACATTGGGAGAGTGGATATTGAAGGTACTGTGACACATTGAGAGAGTGGATATTAAAGCTACTTTTACACATTGAGAGAGGGGATATTGAAGGTACTGGGGCACATTGAGAGAGTGGATATTGAAGGTACTGGGGCACATTGCGAGAGTGGATATTGAAGGTACTGGGGCACATTGAGCGAGTGGATATTAAAGGTACTGGGACACATTGAGCGAATCGATATTGAAGGTACTGGGACACATTGAGAAAATGGATATTGAAGATTCTGGGGCACATTGAGAGAGTGAATATTGAAGGTACTGGGGAACATTGAGAGAGTGAATATTGAAGGTAGTGAGATACATTGAGCGAGTGGATATTGAAGGTACTGGGACACATTGAGAAAATGGATATTGAAGGTTCTGGGACACATTGAGAGAGTGAATATTGAAGGTAGTGAGACACATTGAGCGAGTGGATATTGAAGGTACTGGGACACATTGAGAAAATGGATATTGAAGGTACTGGGACACATTGAGAGAATGGATATTGAAGGAACTGGGAAACATTGAGAGAGTGGATGTTGGAGGTACTGGAGCACATGGAGAGGGTGGATATTGAAGGTTCTGGGACACATTGAGCGAGTGGATTTTGAAGGTACTGGGACAAATTGAGAGAGTGGATATTAAAGGTACTGGGACACATTGAGAGGGTGGATATTGAAGGTACTGGGACACCTTGAGAGAATGGATACTGAAGGTACTGGGACACATTGAGAGAGTGGATATTGAAGGTACTGGGGCACATTGGGTGAGTGGATATTGAAGGCAATGGGACACAATGTGAGAGTAGATATTGAAGGTACTGGGACATGTTGAGAGGGTGGATATTGAAGGTACTGGGACACATTGAGCGAGTGGATATTGAAGGTACTGGGCCACATTGGGAGAGTGGATATTGAAGGCACTGGGGCACGTTGGGAGGCTGGCTGTTGAAGGTACTCGGATGACATTGAGAGAGTGGATATTGAAGGTACTGGGACACATTGAGAGAGCGGATATTGAAGGTACTGGGGCACATTGAGTGAATGGATATTGAAGGTACTGGGACACATTGAGCGAGTGGATTTTGAAGGTACTGGGACACATTGACAGAGTGGATATTGAAGGGAATGGGACAGATTGAGAGGGTGGACACTGAAGGTTCTGGGGCACATTGAGAGAATGGATATTGAAGGTACTCGGACACATTGAGAGAGTCGATATTGAAGGTACTGGGGCACATGGGGGAGTGGATATTGAAGGTACTGGGGCACATTGAGAGTGGATATCGAAGGTACTGGGGAACATTGAGAGATGGATATTAATGGTCCTGGGACACATTGAGAGAATGTATATTGAAGGTACTGGGACACATTGAGTAAGTGGATATTGAAGGGACTGGGACGCATTCAGAGAGTGGATATTGAAGGTAATGGTACTCATGGAGAGAGGGGATATTGAAGGCACTGGGGCACATTGGGAGAGTGGATATTGAAGGCACTGGGGCACATTGGGAGAGTGGATATTGAAGGTACTGGGGCACATTGAGAGAATGCGTATTGAAGGTACTGGGACACATTGAGTGAATGGATATTGAAGGTACTGAGACACATTGAGCGAGTGGATATTGAAGGTACTGGGGCACATTGGGAGAGTGGATATTGAAGGTACTGGGGCACATTGAGAGAATGGATATTGAAGGTACTGGGGCACATTGGGAGAGTGGATATTGAAGGTACTGGGGCACATTGAGAGAATGGATATTGAAGGTACTGAGACACATTGAGCGAGTGGATATTGAAGGTACTAGGGCACATTGGGAGAGTGGATATTGAAGGTACTGGGGCACATTGGGAGAATGGATATTGAAGGTACTGGGGCACATTGAGCGAGTGGATATTGATGGTACTGGGACACATTGAGCGAATGGATATTGAAGGTACTGGGACACATTGAGAGAGTGAATATTGAAGGGACTGGGAAACATTGAGAGAGTGGATATTGAAGGGACTGGGGCACATAGGGAGAGTGGATATTGAAGGCACTGGGACACATTGTGAGAATAGATATTGAAGGTACTGGGACATGTTGAGAGGGTGGATATTGAAGGTACTGGGACACATTGAGAGGGTGGATATTGAAGGTACTGGGACACATTGAGCGAGTGGATATTGAAGGTACTGGGCCACATTGGGAGAGTGGATATTGAAGGCACTGGGGCACATTGGGAGACTGGCTATTGAAGGTACTAGGATGACATTGAGAGAGTGGATATTGAAGGTACTGTGACACATTGAGAGAGCGGATATTGAAGGAACTGGGGCACATTGAGAGAATGGATATTGAAGGTACTCGGACACATTGAGAGAGTCGATATTGAAGGTACTGGGGCACATTGAGAGTGGATATCGAAGGTACTGGGGAACATTGAGAGATGGATATTAATGGTCCTGGGACACATTGAGAGAATGGATATTGAAGGTACTGGGAAACATTGAGAGAGTGGATATTGAAGGTACTGGGACGCATTCAGAGAGTGGATATTGAAGGTACTGGGACGCATTGAGAGAGTGGATATTGAAGGTAATGGTACTCATGGAGAGAATGGATGTTGAATGTACTGGGACACATTGAGAGAGTGGATATTGAAGGTACTGGGCACATTGGGAGAGTGGATATTGAAGGCACTGGGACACATTGTGAGAGTAGATATTGAAGGTACTGGGGCACATTGAGAGAGTGGGTATTGAAGGTACAGGGGCACATTGAGAGAGTGGATATTGAAGGTACTGTGACACATTGAGAGAGTGGATATTAAAGGTACTTGTACACATTGAGAGAGGGGATATTGAAGGTACTGGGGCACATTGAGAGAATGGATATTGAAGGTACTGGGGCACATTGGGAGAGTGGATCTTGAAGGTACTGGGGAACATTGAGCGAGTAGATATTGAAGGTACTGGGACACATTGAGCGAATGGATATTGAAGGTATTGGGACACATTGAGAGAGTGAATATTGAAGGTACTGGGACACATTGAGAAAATGGATATTGAAGGTACTGGGACACATTGAGAGAATGGATATTGAAGGGACTGGGAAACATTAAGAGAGTGGATGTTGAAGGTACTGGGGCACATTGAGGGAATGGATATTGAAGGTACTGGGACACATTGAGAGGGTGCATATTAAAGGTACTTTTACACACTGAGAGAGTGGATATTGAAGGCACTGGGACACATTGAGAGAGTGAATATTGAAGGTAGTGAGACACATTGAGTGAGTGGATATGAAAGGTACTGGGGCACATTGAAGGTACGCAGGGACTAATCAGCAAAAACTCGCAATGCATGCTCTCTGTTGATATTGTGTTTATGTTAGTTTGTTTTTCTTGTATATTTATCATTGTGAAATTATGTGTTCTGTTTGACATTTGGAAACTATTCTCATTTGGGATGGGAGTTGTTTTCTTCTATCTTCAGGGCAGCATATTTGCTGTAGTTGTGTGATGATAGTTTGTGCTGTTGTATTAACGATGGCACATTCATTATTGACATTGGGCTATAATCGTTTGTAAATTTTACAATTTGTAATTGAGAGTCTGTGCTTTATTCTGGTTTGTAATTCAAAATTGTAATGTATTTTGGTTTGTACTTGAACACATGGAGAGAGTGGATATCGAAGGTACTGGGACATATTGTGACAGTGGATATTGAAGGCGCTGAGACACATTGACAGAGTGGATATTAAAGGTACTGGGACACATTGAGAGAATGGATATTGAAGGTACTGGGACACATTGAGAGAGTGGATATTGAAGGTAATGGTACTCATGGAGAGAATGGATGTTGAAGGTACTGGGACACATTGAGAGAGTGGATATTGAAGGTACTGGGGCACATTGGGAGAGTGGATATTGAAGGCACTGGGACACATTGTGAGAGTAGATATTGAAGGTACTGGGACATGTTGAGAGGGTGGATATTGAAGGTACTGGGACACATTGAGAGGGTGGATATTGAAGGTACTGGGACACATTGAGCGAGTGGATATTGCAGGTACTGGGCCACATTGGGAGAGTGGATATTGAAGGTACTGGGACACATTGAGCGAGTGGATATTGCAGGTACTGGGCCACATTGGGAGAGTGGATATTGAAGGTACTGTGGCACATTGGGAGACTGGCTATTGAAGGAACTAGGATGACATTGAGAGAGTGGATATTGAAGGTCCTGGGGCACATTGAGAGTGGATATTGAAGGTACTGGGACATATTGTGACAGTGGATATTGAAGGTACTGGGGCACATTGGGAGAGTGGATATTGAAGGCACTGGGGCACATTGTGAGAGTAGATATTGAAGGTACAGGGACACGTTGAGAGGGTGGATATTGAAGGTACTGGGACACATTGAGCGAGTGGTTATTGAAGATACTGGGGCACATTGGGAGAGTGGATATTGAAGGTACTGGGATGACATTGAGAGAGTGGATATTGAAGGTACTGGGATGACATTGAGAGAGTGGATATTGAAGGTACTGGGGCACATTGAGAGAATTGATATTGAAGGTACTCGGACACATTGAGAGAGTGGATATTGAAGGTACTGGGGCACATGGGGAGAGTCGATATTGAAGGTACTGGGGCACATTGGGAGACTGGATATCGAAGGTACTGGGGAACATTGAGAGAGTGGATATTAATGGTACTGGGACACATTGAGAGAATGGATGTTGAAGGCACTGGGACACATTGAGAGAGTGGATATTGAAGGTACTGGGGAACATTGAGGGAGTGGGTATTGAAGGTACTGGGACTAATGGAGAGAATGGATATTGAAGGTACTGGGACACATTGAGAGAGTGAATATTGAAGGTACTGGGGGCACATTGTGAGATTAGATATTGAAGGTACTGGGACACATTGAGAGTGGATATTGAAGGTTCTGGGATACATTGAGGGAGTGGATATTGAAGGTACTGGGACACATTGAGAGAGTGGACATTGAAGGTACTGGGGCACATGGGGAGAGTGGATATTGAAGGTACTGGGGCACATTGGGAGAGTGGATGTTGAAGGCACTGGGACTAATGGAGAGAGTGGATATTGAAGGTACTGGGACACATTGAGAGAGTGAATATTGAAGGTACTGGGACACATGGAGAGAGTGGATATTGAAGGTACTGGGACACATTGAGAGAGTGAATATTGAAGGTACTGGGGCACATTGAGAGTGGATATCCAAGGTTCTGGGGAACATTGAGAGGGTGGGTATTGAAGGTACCTGACACCCTGGGAGAGTGGATATTGAAGGGACTGGGACACATTGAGCGAGTGGATATTGAAGGTTCTGGGACACATTGAGCGAGTGGATATTGATGGTACTGGGGGACATTGAGAGGGTGGATATTGAAGGTACTGGGGCACACTGAGGGAGTGGATATTGAAGGTACTGGGGCACATTGAGAGGGTGGATATTGAAGGTACTGGGGCACACTGAGGGAGTGGATATTGAAGGTACTGGACCACATTGATCGCGTGGATATTGCAGGCACTGGGACACATTGAAAGAGTGGATATTGAAGGTACTGGGGCACATTGAGAGAGTGGATATTGAACGTACAGGGGCACATTGAAAGAGTGGATATTGAAGTAACTGGGGCACAGAGTGAGAATGGATATTGAAGTTACTGGGACACATTGACTAGATATTGAAGGAACTGGGACACATTCAGAGAGTGGATATTGAAGGTACTGGGACACATTGAGCGAGTGGATATTGAAGGGAATGGGACTCATGGAGAGAGTGGAACTTGAAGGTCCTGGGACACATTGTGAGAGTGGATATTGAAGGTACTGGGGCACATTGAGAGAGTGGATATTGAAGGCACTGGGGCACATTGAGGGAGTGGATATTGAAGGTACTGGGACACATTCTGAGAGTGCATATTGAAGCTACTGGGGCACATTGAGAGAATGGATATTGAAGGTAATGGGGGACATTGAGCAAGTGGATATTGAAGGTACTGGGGCACATTGGGAGATTGGATATTGAAGGCACTGGGACTCATGGAGAGAGTGGATATTGAAGGTAATGGGACACGTTGAGAGAGTGGATATTGAATGTACTGGGGGACATTGAGCGAGTGGATATTAAAGGCACTGGGACACATTGAGTGAGTGGATATTAAAGGCACTGGGACACATTGAGCGAGTGGATATTAAAGGCACTGGGACACATTGAGAGAGTTGATATTGAAGGTACTGGGACACATTGAGCGAATGGATATTGAAGGTACTGGGATACATTGAGAGACTGGATATTGAAGGCACTGGGACACATTGAGCGAGTGGATATTGAAGGTACTGGGGAACATTGAGGGAGTGGGTATTGAAGGTACTGGGACAAATGGAGAGAATGTATATTGAAGGCACTGGGGCACATTGAAAGAGTGGATATTGAAGTAACTGGGGCACATCGTGAGAATGGATATTGAAGTTACTGGGACACATTGACTAGATATTGAAGGTACTGGGACACATTCAGAGAGTGGATATTGAAGGTACTTGGACACATTGAGCGAGTGGATATTGAAGGGAATGGGACTCATGGAGAGAGTGGATCTTGAAGGTCCTGGGACACATTGTGAGAGTGGATATTGAAGGTACTGGGGCACATTGAGAGAGTGGATATTGAAGGTACTGGGGCACATTGAGGGAGTGGATATTTAAGGTACTGGGAGACATTGAGAGAGTGGATCTTGAAGGTACTGGGACACATTGAGCGAGTGGATATTGAAGGTTCTGGGACACATTGAGCGAGTGGATATTGATGGTACTGGGGGACATTGAGAGGGTGGATATTGAAGGGCCTGGGGCACATTGGGAGAGTGGATATTGAAGGTACTGGGGCACATTGATCGCTTGGATATTGGAGGCACTGGGACACATTTAGAGAATGGATATTGAAGGTACTGGGACACATTCTGAGAGTGGATGTTGAAGGTACTGGGACACATTGAGAGGGTGGGTATTGAAGGTACTGGGGCACATTGAGAGATTGGATATTGAAGACACTGGGTCACATTGAAGGTAAGCGCGTACCTATCCGCAATAACTCGCAATGCATGCTCGCTGTGATATTGTGTTTATGTTAGTTTATTGTTCTTGTATATTTATCATTGTGAAATTATGCGTTCTCTTTGACATTTGGAAACTATTCTCATTTGGGGTGGGAGTTGTTTTCTACTATCTTAAGAGCAGCATATTTGCTGTTGTTATTGTATGATGTTAGTTTGTGCTGTTGTTTTAACGATGGCATATTCATTGTTAGTCATGATGTGGAGATGCCGGCGTTGGACTGGGGTAAACACAGTAAGAAGTTTAACAACACCAGGTTAAAGTCCAACAGGTTTATTTGGTAGCAAAAGCCACACACGAGCCTCGAAAGCTTGTGTGGCTTTTGCTACCAAATAAACCTGTTGGACTTTAACCTGGTGTTGTTAAACTTCTTACTATATTCATTGTTGACATTGGGCTATGATCGGTTGTCAATTTTACAATTTGTAATTGAGAGTCTGTGCTTTATTCTGATTTGTAATTCAAAATTGTAATGTTTTTTGGATTGTACTTGAACACATTGAGAGTGTGGATATCGAAGGTACTGGGGCACATTGAGAGAGTGGATTTTGAAGGCACTGGGACACATTGAGAGAGTGGATACTGAAGGTACTGGGGCACATTGAGAGAGTGGATATTGACGGTACTGGGGCACATTGAGAGAGTGGATATTGAAGGTACTGGGGCACATTGAGACAGTGGATATTGACGGTACTGGGGCAGATTGAGGGAGTGGATATTGAAGGCACTGGGACACATTGAGAGAATGGGTATTCAAGGTACTGGGACACATTGTGCGAGTGGATATTGAAGGTACTGGGACACTGAGAGAATGGATATTGAAGGCACTGGGACACATTGAGAGAATGGATATTCAAGGTACTGGGACACATTGAGCAAGTGGATATTGAAGGCACTGGGACACATTGAGAGAATGGATATTCAAGGTACTGGGACACATTGAGCAAGTGGATATTGAAGATACTGGGGCACATTGAGGGAGTGGATATTGAAGGCACTGGTACACACTGAGCGAGTGGATATTGAAGATACTGGAGCACATTGAGCGAGTGGATATTGAAGGTACTGGGGCACATTGGGAGAATGGATATTGAAGGCACTGGGACACATTGAGCGAGTGGGTATTGAAGGTACTGGGGCACATTGAGACACTGGATATTGAAGGTACTGGGGCACATGGAGGGAGTGGATATTGAAGGCACTGGGACACATTCTGAGAATGGATATTCCAGGTACTGGGACACATTGTGCGAGTGGATATTGAAGGTACTGAGACACATTGAGAGAATGGATATTGAAGGCACTGGGACACATTGAGCAAGTGGATATTGAAGATACTGGAGCACATTGAGCGAGTGATTATTGAAGGCACTGGTCCACACTGAGCGAGTGGATATTGAAGGTACTGGGGCACATTGGGAGAGTGGTTATTGAAAGTACTGGGATTCATGGAGAGAGTGGATATTGGAGGCACTGGGACACATTGAGAGAGTGGATCTTGAAGGTACTGGGGCACATTGGAGGAGTGGATATTAAACGTATTGGGACACATTGAGTGGATATTGAAGGTGCTGGGAGACATTGAGAGAGTGGATATTGAAGGGACTGGGACACATTGAGCGAGTGGATATTGAAGGTTCTGGGACACATTGAGCGAGTGGATATTGATGGTACTGGGGGACATTGAGAGTGTGGATATTAAAGGGCCTGGGGCACATTGGGAGAGTGGATATTGAAGATACTGGGGCAAATTGAGAGGGTGGATATTGAAGGTACTGGGGCACACTGAGGGAGTGGATATTGAAGGTACTGGACCACATTGATCGCGTGGATATTGGAGGCACTGGGACACATTGAAAGAGTGGATATTGAAGGTACTGGGGCACATTGGGAGAATGCATATTGAATGTACTGGGACTCATTGAGAGAGTGGATGTTGAAGGTCCTGGGACACATTGAGAGGGTGGATATTGAAGGTTCTCGGGCACATTGAGAGAGTGGATATTGAAGACACTGGGTCACATTGAAGGTACGCGCGTACTTATCCGCAATAACTCGCAATGCATGCTCGCTGTGATATTGTGTTTAATGTTAGTTTATTGTTCTTGTATATTTATCATTGTGAAATTATGCGTTCTGTTTGACATTTGGAAACTATTCTCATTTGGGATGGGAGTTGTTTTCTACTATCTTAAGAGCAGCATATTTGCTGTTGTTATTGTGTGATGTGAGTTTGTGCTGTTGTATTAACGATGGCATATTCATTGTTGACATTGGGCTATAATCGTTTGTCAATTTTACAATTTGTAATTGAGAGTCTGTGCTTTATTCTGGTTTGTAATTCAAAATTGTAATGTATTTTGGATTGTACCTGAACACATTGAGAGAGTGGATATCGAAGGTACTGGGGCACATTGAGAGAGTGGATATTGAAGGTACTGGGACACTGAGAGAATGGATATTGAAGGCTCTGGGACATATTGAGAGAGTGGATATTGAAGGCACTGGGGCACATTGAGAGAATGGATATTGAAGGTAATGGGGGACATTGAGCGAGTGGATATTGAAGGTACTGGGGCACATTGGGAGAGTGAATATTGAAGGTACTGGGGCACATTGGGAGATTGGATATTGAAGGCACTGGGACTCATGGAGAGAGTGGATATGGAAGGTAATGGGACACGTTGAGAGAGTGGATATTGAATGTACTGGGGGACATTGAGCGAGTGGATATTAAAGGCACTCGGACACATTGAGAGAGTGGATGTTGAAGGTACTGGGGCACATTGAGCGAATGGATATTGAAGGCACTGGGACACATTGAGAGCGTGGATATTGAAGGTACTGGGGCACATTGAGAGAATGGATATTGAAGGCACTGGGACACATTGAGCGAGTGGATATTGAAGGTACTGGGTAACATTGAGGGAGTGGGTGTTGAAGGTACTGGGACTAATGGAGAGAATGGATATTGAAGGTACTGGGGCACATTGAGAGTGGATATTGAAGGTACTGGGACACATTGAGAGGGTGGATTTTGAAGGTACTGGGACACATTGAGCGAGTGGATATTGAAGGTACTGGGGCACATTGGGAGAGTGGATATTGAATGTACTGGGGCACATTGGGAGACTGGATATTGAAGGTACAGGGACACATTGAGTGAGTGGATATTGAAGGTACTGGGACACATTGAGAGAGTTGATATTGAAGGTACTGGGACACATTGAGCGAATGGATATTGAAGGTACTGGGATACATTGAGAGACTGGATATTGAAGGTACTGGGACACATTGAGCGAGTGGATATTGAAGGTACTGGGGCACATTGGGAGAGTGGATATTGAAGGTACTGGGACACATTGGGAGAGTGGATATTGAAGGTACTGGGGCACATTGGGAGAGTGGATATTGAAGGCACTGGGATTCAGGGAGAGAGTGGATATTGAAGGTACTGGGCCACATTGAGCGAGTGAATATTGAAGGTACTGGGACACATGGAGAGAGTGGATATTGAAGGTACTGGGACACATTGGGAGACTGGATATTGATGGTACAGGGACACATTGAGTGAGTGGATATTGAAGGTACTGGGACACATTGAGAGAGTTGATCTTGAAGGGACTGGGACACATTGAGCAAATGGATATTGAAGGTACTGGGATACATTGAGAGACTGGATATTGAAGGTCCTGGGACACATTGAGCGAGTGGATATTGAAGGTACTGGGGCACATTGGGAGAGTGGATATTGAAGGTACTGGGACACATTGAGAGAGTGGATATTGAAGGTACTGGAGCACATTGGAAGAGTGGATATTGAAGGCACTGGGACTCATGGAGAGAGTGGATATTGAAGGTACTGGGACACATTGAGCGAGTGAATATCATGGAGAGAGTGGATATTGAAGGTACTGGGACACATTGGGAGAGTGGATATTGAAGATACTGGGGCACATTGAGGGAGTCGATATTGAAGGCACTGGTACACACTGAGCGAGTGGATATTGAAAGCACTGGGGCACATTGGAGGAGTGGATATTAAACGTGTTGGGATACATTGAGTGGATATTGAAGGTACTGGGCGACATTGAGAGAGTGGATATTGAAGGTACTGGGACACATTGAGCGAGTGGATATTGAAGGTACTGGGACACATTGAGCAAGTGGATATTGAAGGTTCTGGGACACATTGAGCGAGTGGATATTGATGGTACTGGGGGACATTGAGAGGGTGGATATTGAAGGGCCTGGGGCACATTGGGAGAGTGGATATTGAAGGTGCTGGGGCAAATTGAGAGGGTGAATATTGAAGGTACTGGGGCACATTGATCGTGTGGATATTGGAGGCACTGGGACACATTGAGAGAGTGATATTGATGGTACTGGGGAACATTGAGAGAGTGGATATTGTAGACACTGGGTCACATTGAAGGTACGCACGTACTTATCCGCAATTACTCGCAATGCATGCTCGCTGTGATATTGTGTTTATGTTAGTTTATTGTTCTTGTATATTTATCATTGTGAAATTATGCGTTCTGTTTGACATTTGGAAACTATTCTCATTTGGGATGGGAGTTGTTTTCTACTATCTTAAGAGCAGCATATTTGCTGTTATTGTGTGATGTTAGTTTGTGCTGTTGTATTAACGATGGCATATTCATTGTTGACATTGGGCTATAATCGGTTGTCAATTTTACAATTTGTTATTGAGAGTCTGTGCTTTATTCTGGTTTGTAATTCAAAATTGTAATGTATTTTGGATTGTACCTGAACACATTGAGAGAGTGGATATCGAAGGTACTGGGGCACATTGAGAGAGTGGATGTTGAAGGCACTGGGACACATTGAGAGAGTGGATACTGAACGTACTGGGGCACATTGAAAGAGTGGATATTGAAGTAACTGGGGCGCATTGAGAGAATGGATATTGAAGGTAATGGGGGACATTCAGCGAGTGGATATTGAAGGTACTGGGGCACATTGAGAGAGTGGATATTGAATTTGTAATTGAGAGTCTGTGCTTTATTCTGGTTTGTAATTAAAAATTTTAATGTATTTTGGATTGTACCTGAACACATTGAGAGAGTGGATATCGAAGGTACTGGGGCACATTGAGAGAGTGGATGTTGCAGGCACTGGGACACATTGAGAGAGTGGATATTGAAGTAACTGGGGCACATTGAGAGAATGGATCTTGAAGGTAATGGGGACATTGAGCGAGTGGATATTGAAGGTACTGGGGCACATTGAGAGAGTGGATATTGAACGTACTGGGGCACATTGAAAGAGTGGATATTGAACTAACTGGGACTCATTCAGAGAGTGGATATTGAAGGTCCTGGGACACATTGAGCGAGTGGAAATGGAAGGTAATGGGACTCATGGAGAGAGTGGATCTTGAAGGTCCTGGGACACATTGAGAGAGTGGATATTGAAGGTACTGGGGCACATTGAGAGAGTGGATATTGAAGGTACTGGGGCACATTTGGAGAGTGCATATTGACGGTACTGGGTCACATTGAGAGAGTGGATATTGAAGGTACTGGGACACATTGAGGGAGTGGGTATTGAAGGTACTGGGACACATTGAGAGAGTGGATATTGAAGGTACTGGGGCACATTGAGAGAATGGATTTTGAAGGCTCTGGGACATATTGAGAGAGTGGATATTGAAGGCACTGGGGCACATTGAGGGAGTGGGTATTGAAGGTACTGGGACACATTGAGAGAGTGGATATTGAAGGTACTGGGGCACATTGAGAGAATGGATATTGAAGGTAATGGGGGACATTGAGCGAGTGGATATTGAAGGTACTGGGACACATTGAGAGAGTGGATATTGGAGGCACTGGGACACATTGAGAGAGTGGACCTTGAAGGTACTGGGGCACATTGAGAGAGTGGATATTGAAGGTACTGGGGCACATTTGGAGAGTGCATCTTGACGGTACTGGGTCACATTGAGAGAGTGGATATTGAAGGTACTGGGACACTGAGAGAATGGATTTTGAAGGCTCTGGGACATATTGAGAGAGTGGTATTGAAGGCACTGGGGCACATTGAGGGAGTGGGTATTGAAGGTACTGGGACACATTGAGAGAGTGGATATTGAAGGTACTGGGGCACATTGAGAGAATGGATATTGAAGGTAATGGGGGACATTGAGCGAGTGGATATTGAAGGTACTGGGACACATTGAGAGAGTGGATGTTGAAGGCACTGGGGCACATTGAGTGTGTGGATATTGGAGGCACTGGGACACATTGAGAGAGTGGACCTTGAAGGTACTGGGGCACATTGAGAGATTGGATATTGAAGGGACTGGGAGACATTGAGAGAGTGGATATTGAAGGTACTGGGACGCATTGAGCGAGTGGATATTGAAGGCACTGGGACACATTGAGCGAGTGGATATTGATGGTACTGGGGGACATTGAGAGGGTGGATATTGAAGGGCCTGGGGCACATTGGGAGAGTGGATATTGAAGGTACTGGGGCATTTTGAGAGGGTGGACATTAAAGGTACTGGGGCACACTGAGGGAGTGGATATTGAAGGTACTGGAACACATTGATCGCGTGGATATTGGAGGCACTGGGACACATTGAGAGAGTGGATATGGAAGGTACTGGGGCACATTGAGAGAGTGGATATTGAAGGTACTGGGACACATTGAGCGAATGGATATTGAAGGTACTGGGATACATTGAGAGAGTGGATATTGAAGGTACTGGGACACATTGAGCGAGTGGATATTGAAGGTACTGGGGCACATTGGGAGAGTGGATATTGAAGGTACTGGGACACATTGAGAGAGTGGATATTGAAGGTACTGGGGCCCATTGAGAGAGTGGACATTGAAGGCACTGGGGCACATGGGGAGAGTGGATATTGAAGGTACTGGGGCACATTGGGAGAGTGGATATTGAAGGCACTGGGACGAATGGAGAACAGAGAACAAAGAACAGCACAGCACAGGAAACAGGCCCTTCGGCCCTCCAAGCCTGTGCCGCTCCTTGGTCCAACGAGACCAATCGTTTGTATCCCTCCATTCCCAGGCTGCTCATGTGACTATCCAGGTAAGTCTTAAACGATGTCAGCGTGCCTGCCTCCACCACCCTACTTGACAGCGCATTCCAGGCCCCCACCACCCTCTGTGTAAAAAACGTCCCTCTGATGTCTGAGTTATACTTCGCCCCTCTCAGCTTGAGCCTGTGACCCCTCGTGATCGTCACCTCCGACCTGGGAAAAAGCTTCCCACTGTTCACTCTATCTATACCCTTCATAATTTTGTACACCTCTATTAGATCTCCCCTCATTCTCCGTCTTTCCAAGGAGAACAACCCCAGTCTACCCAATCTCTCCTCATAGCTAAGACCCTCCATACCAGGCAACATCCTGGTAAACCTTCTCTGCACTCTCTCCAATGCCTCCACGTCCTTCTGGTAGTGCGGCGACCAGAACTGGACGCAGTACTCCAAATGTGGCCTAACCAGCGTTCTATACAGCTGCATCATCAGACTCCAGCTTTGAAACTCTATACCCCGTCCTATAAAGGCAAGCATACCATATGCCTTCTTCACCACCTTCTCCACCTGTGTTGCAACCTTCAAGGATTTGTGGACTTGCACACCTAGGTCCCTCTGTGTTTCTATACTCCTGATGACTCTGCCATTTATTGTATAACTCCTCCCTACATTATTTCTTCCAAAATGCATCACTTCGCATTTATCCGGATTAAATTCCATCTGCCAACTCTCCGCCCAATTTTCCAGCCGATCTATATCCTGCTGGATTGCCCGACAATGGAGAGAGAGGATATTGAAGGTACTGGGACACATTGAGAGAGTGAATATTGAAGGGACTGGGACTAATGGAGAGAGTAGATATTGAAGGTACTGGGACACATTGAGAGAGTGAATATTGAAGGTACTGGGACACATGGAGAGAGTGGATATTGAAGGTACTGGGGCATTGAGAGAGTGAATATTGAAGGAACTGGGGCACATTGAGAGAGTGGATATCCAAGGTACTGGGGAACATTGAGAGGGTGGGTATTGAAGGTACCTGGCACACTGGGAGAGTGGGTATTGAAGGTACTGGGACACATTAAGAGATTGGATATTGAAGGTACTGAGGCATATTGAGCGAGTGGATCTTGAAGGTACTGGGAGACATTGACAGAGTGGATATTGAAGGGAATGAGACACATTGAGAGAGTGGATACTGAAGGTACTGGGGCACATTGAGAGAGTGGATATTGAAGGTACTGGGGCACATGGGGAGAGTGGATATTGAAGGTAGTGGGGCACATTGTGAGAGTGGATATTGAAGGCACTGGGACTCATTGAGAGAGTGGATATTGAAGGTACTGGGACACATGGAGAGAGTGAATATTGAAGGTACTGGGACACATGGAGAGAGTGGATATTGAAGGGACTGGGACACATTGGGAGAATGGATATTGAGGTTAATGGCACAGCTTGAGAGAGTGGATATTGAAGGTACTGGGGGACATTGAAAGAGTGGATATTGAAGGTACTGGGACACATTGGGAGAATGGATATTGAAGGCACTGGGGCACATTGAGCGAGTGGGTATTGAAGGTACTGGGGCACATTGAGACAGTGGATATTGAAGGTACTGGGGCACATTGAGGGAGTGGATATTGAAGGCACTGGGACACATTGAGAGAATGGATATTCAAGGTACTGGGACACATTGTGCGAGTGGATATTGAAGGTACTGGGACACATTGAGAGAATGGATATTGAAGGCACTGGGACACATTGAGCAAGTGGATATTGAAGATTCTGGAGCACATTGAGCGAGTGGATATTGAAGGTAGTGGGACACGTTGAGAGAGTGGATATTGAAGGTACTGGGGCACATTGGCAGAGTGGTTATTGAAGGTACTGGGACTCATGGAGAGAGTGGATATTGAAGATACTGGGGCTCATTGGAGGAGTGGATATTAAACGTATTAGGACACATTGAGTGGATATTGAAGGTACTGGGAGACATTGAGAGAGTGGATATTGAAAGTACTGGGACACATTGAGCGAGTGGATATTGAAAGTTCTGGGACACATTGAGCGAGTGGATATTGATGGTACTGGGGGACATTGAGAGGGTGGATATTCAAGGCCCTGGGGCCCATTGGGAGAGTGGATATTGAAGGTACTGGGGCACATTGGGAGAATGCATATTGAAGGTACTGGGACTCATTGAAAGAGTGGATATTGAAGGCACTGGGACACATTCTGAGAGTGGATGTTGAAGGTACTGGGACACATTGAGAGGGTGGCTATTGAAGGTACTGGGGCTCATTGAGAGAGTGGATATTGAACGTACAGGGGCACATTGAAAGAGTGGATATTCAAGTAACTGGGGCACATTGTGAGAATGGGTATTGAAGTTACTGGGACACATTGAGTAGATATTTAAGGTACTGGGACACATTCAGAGAGTGGATATTGAAGGTACTGGGACACATTGAGCGAGTGGATATTGAAGGGAATGGGACTCATGGAGAGAGTGGGTCTTGAAGGTCCTGGGACTCATTGTGAGAGTGGATATTGAAGGTACTGGGGCACATTGAGAGAGTGGATATTGAAGGTACTGGGGCACATTTGGAGAGTGCATATTGACGGTACTGGGGCACATTGAGAGAGTGGATATTGAAGGTACTGGGACACTGAGAGAATGGATTTTGAAGGCTCTGGGACATATTGAGAGAGTGGATATTGAAGGCACTGGGGCACATTGAGGGAGTGGGTATTGAAGGTACTGGGACACATTGAGAGATTGGATATTGAAGGTACTGGGGCACATTGAGAGAATGGATATTGAAGGTAATGGGGTACATTGAGCGAGTGGATATTGAAGGTACTGGGACACATTGAGCGAGTGGATATTGATGGTACTGGGGGACATTGAGAGGGTGGATATTCAAGGGCCTGGGGCCCATTGGGAGAGTGGATATTGAAGGTACTGGGGCAAATTGAGAGAGTGGATATTGAAGGTACTGGGGCACATTGGGAGAATGCATATTGAAGGTACTGGGACTCATTGAAAGAGTGGATATTGGAGGCACTGGGACACATTCTGAGAGTGGATGTTGAAGGTGCTGGGACACAATGAGAGGGTGGCTATTGAAGGTACTGGGCCTCATTGAGAGAGTGGATATTGAACGTACAGGGGCACATTGAAAGAGTGGATATTGAAGTAACTGGGGCACATTGTGAGAATGGATATTGAAGTTACTGGGACACATTGAGTAGATATTTAAGGTACTGGGACACATTCAGAGAGTGGATATTGAAGGTACTGGGACACATGGAGAGAGTGGATATTGAAGGTACTGGGGCACATTGGGAGATTGGATATTGAAAGCACTGGGACTCATGGAGAGAGTGGATATTGAAGGTAATGGGACACGTTGGGAGAGTGGATATTGACGGTACTGGGGGACATTGAAAGAGTGGATTTTGAAGGTACTGGGGCACATTGGGGGAATGGATATTGAAGGCACTGGGACTCATGGAGAGAGTGGATATTGAAGGTAATGGGACACATTGAGCGAGTGAATATTGAAGGTACTGGGGGACATTGAAAGAGTGGATATTGAAGGTACTGGGGCACATTGGGGGAATGGATATTGAAGGCACTGGGACACATAGAGCGAGTGGGTATTGAAGGTACTGGGACACATTGGGGGTATGGATATTGAAGGCACTGGGACACATTGAGCGAGTGGGTATTGAAGGTACTGGGGCACATTGAGACAGTGGATATTCAAGGTACTGGGGCACATTGAGGGAGTGGATATTGAAGGCACTGGGACACATTGAGAGAATGGATATTCAAGGTACTGGGACACATTGTGCGAGTGGATCTTGAAGGTACTGGGACACATTGAGAGAATGGATATTGAAGGCACTGGGGCACTTTGAGCATGTGGATATTGAAGGTACTGGGGCACATTGAGGAAGTCGATATTGAAGGCACTGGTACACACTGAGCGAATGGATATTGAAGATACTGGAGCACATTTTGCGAGTGGATATTGAAGGTATTGGGACCCCTGGAGAGAGTGGATATTGAAGATACTGGGACACATTGAGAGAGTGGATATTGAAAGCACTGGGGCACATTGAGTGTGTGGATATTGGAGGCACTGGGACACATTGAGAGAGTGGATCTTGAAGGTACTGGGGCACATTGGAGGAGTGGATATTAAACGTGTTGGGACACATTGAGTGGATATTGAAGGTACTGGGAGACATTGAGAGAGTGGATATTGAAGATACTGGGACACATTGAGCGAGTGGATATTGAAGGTACTGGGACACATTGAGCGAGTGGATATTGAAGGTTCTGGGACACATTGAGCGAGTGGATATTGATGGTACTGGGGGACATTGAGAGGGTGGATATTGAAGGGCCTGGGGCACATTGGGAGAGTGGATATTGAAGGTGCTGAGGCAAATTGAGAGGGTGGATATTGAAGGTACTGGGGCACATTGATCGTGTGGATATTGGAGGCACTGGGACACATTGAGAGAGTGGATGTTGTAGGTACTGGGACACATTGAGAGGGTGGATATTGATGGTACTGGGGGACATTGAGAGAGTGGATATTGAAGACACTGGGTCACATTGAAGGTACGCGCGTACTTATCCGCAAATACTCGCAATGCATGCTCGCTGTGATATTGTGTTTATGTTAGTTTATTGTTCTTGTATATTTATCATTGTGAATTTATGCGTTCTGTTTGACATTTGGAAACTATTCTCATTTGGGATGGGAGTTGTTTTCTACTATCTTAAGAGCAGCATATTTGCTGTTATTGTGTGATGTTAGTTTGTGCTGTTGTATTAACGATGGCATATTCATTGTTGACATTGGGCTATAATCGGTTGTCAATTTTACAATTTGTTATTGAGAGTCTGTGCTTTATTCTGGTTTGTAATTCAAAATTGTAATGTATTTTGGATTGTACCTGAACACATTGAGAGAGTGGATATCGAAGGTACTGGGGCACATTGAGAGAGTGGATGTTGAAGGCACTGGGACACATTGAGAGAGTGGATATTGAACGTACTGGGGCACATTGAAAGAGTGGATATTGAAGTAACTGGGGCGCATTGAGAGAATGGATATTGAAGGTAATGGGGGACATTCAGCGAGTGGATATTGAAGGTACTGGGGCACATTGGGAGAGTGGATATTGAAGGTACTGGGGCACATTGAGAGAGTGGATATTGATGGTACTGGGACACATTGAGAGAGTGGATATTGAAGGTACTGGGGCACATTGAGAGAGTGGATAGTGATTTTGTAATTGAGAGTCTGTGCTTTATTCTGGTTTGTAATTCAAAATTGTAATGTATTTTGGATTGTACCTGAACACATTGAGAGAGTGGATATCGAAGGTACTGGGGCACATTGAGAGAGTGGATGTTGCAGGCACTGGGACACATTGAGAGAGTGGATATTGAAGGTACTGGGGCACATTGAGAGAGTGGATATTGAAGGTACTGGGGCACATTGAAAGAGTGGATATTGAAGTAACTGGGGCACATTGAGAGAATGGATATTGAAGGTAATGGGGACATTGAGCGAGTGGATATTGAAGGTACTGGGGCACATTGAGAGAGTGGATATTGAAGGTAGTGGGACACATTGAGTAGATATTGAAGGTACTGGGACACATTCAGAGGGTGGATATTGAAGGTACTGGGACACATTGAGCGAGTGGAAATGGAAGGTAATGGGACTCATGGAGAGAGTGGATCTTGAAGGTCCTGGGACACATTGAGAGAGTGGATATTGAAGGTACTGGGGCACATTGAGAGAGTGGATATTGAAGGTACTGGGGCACATTTGGAGAGTGCATATTGAAGGTACTGGGGCACATTGAGAGAATGGATATTGACGGTACTGGGGCACATTGAGAGAGTGGATATTGAAGGTACTGGGACACTGAGAGAATGGATTTTGAAGGCTCTGGGACATATTGAGAGAGTGGATATTCAAGGCACTGGGGCACATTGAGGGAGTGGGTATTGAAGGTACTAGGACACATTGAGAGAGTGGATAATGAAGGTACTGGGGCACATTGAGAGAATGGATATTGAAGGTAATGGGGGACATTGAGCAAGTGGATATTGAAGGTACTGGCACACATTGAGAGAGTGGATATTGAAGGCACTGGGGCACATTGAGTGTGTGGATATTGATGGTACTGGGGGACATTGAGAGGGTGGATATTGAAGGGCCTGGGGCACACTGAGGGAGTGGATATTGAAGGTACTGGAACACATTGATCGCGTGGATATTGGAGGCACTGGGACACATTGAGAGAGTGGATATTGAAGGTACTGGGGCACATTGAGAGAGTGGATATTGAAGGTACTGGGACACATTGAGCGAATGGATATTGAAGGTACTGGGATACATTGAGAGAGTGGATATTGAAGGTACTGGGACACATTGAGCGAGTGGATATTGAAGGTACTGGGGCACATTGGGAGAGTGGATATTGAAGGTACTGGGACACATTGAGAGAGTGGATATTGAAGGTACTGGGGCCCATTGAGAGAGTGGACATTGAAGGCACTGGGGCACATGGGGAGAGTGGATATTGAAGGTACTGGGACACATTGAGAGAGTGAATATTGAAGGTACTGGGACACATGGAGAGAATGGATATTGAAGGTACTGGGGCATTGAGAGAGTGGATATTAAAGGTACTGGGACACATTGAGAGAGTGAATATTGAAGGTACTGGGGCACATTGAGAGAGTGGATATCCAAGGTACTGGGGAACATTGAGAGGGTGGGTTTTGAAGGTACCTGGCACATTGGGAGAGTGGATGTTGAAGGTACTGGGACACATTAAGAGATTGGATATTGAAGGTACTGAGGCATATTGAGCGAGTGGATCTTGAAGGTACTGGGAGACATTGACAGAGTGGATATTGAAGGGAATGGGACACATTGAGAGAGTGGATACTGAAGGTACTGGGGCACATTGAGAGAATGGATATTGAAGGTGCTGGGACACATTGAGAGAGTGGATATTGAAGGTACTGGGGCACATTGTGAGAGTGGATATTGAAGGCACTGGGACTCATTGAGAGAGTGGATATTGAAGGTACTGGGACACATTGAGAGAGTGAATATTGAAGGTACTGGGACACATGGAGAGAGTGGATATTGAAGGGACTGGGACACATTGGGAGAATGGATATTGAAGTTAATGGCACAGGTTGAGAGAGTGGATATTGAAGGTACTGGGGGACATTGAAAGAGTGGATATTGAAGGTACTGGGACACATTGGGAGAATGGATATTGAAGGCACTGGGACACATTGAGCGAGTGGGTATTGAATGTACTGGGGCACATTGAGACAGTGGACATTGAAGGTACTGGGGCACATTGAGGGAGTGGATATTGAAGGCACTGGGACACATTGAGAGAATGGATATTCAAGGTACTGGGACACATTGTGCAAGTGGATATTGAAGGTACTGGGACACATTGAGAGAATGGATATTGAAGGCACTGGGACACATTGAGCAAGTGGATATTGAAGATACTGGGGCACATTGAGGGAGTGGATATTGAAGGCACTGCTACACACTGAGCGAGTGGATATTGAAGATTCTGGAGCACATTGAGCGAGTGGATATTGAAGGTAGTGGGACACGTTGAGAGAGTGGATATTGAAGGTACTGGGGCACATTGGCAGAGTGGTTATTGAAGGTACTGGGACTCATGGAGAGAGTGGATATTGAAGATACTGGGGCTCATTGGAGGAGTGGATATTAAACGTATTAGGACACATTGAGTGGATATTGAAGGTACTGGGAGACATTGAGAGAGTGGATATTGAAAGTACTGGGACACATTGACCGAGTGGATATTGAAAGTTCTGGGACACATTGAGCGAGTGGATATTGATGGTACTGGGGGACATTGAGAGGGTGGATATTCAAGGGCCTGGGGCCCATTGGGAGAGTGGATATTGAAGGTACTGGGGCAAATTGAGAGAGTGGATATTGAAGGTACTGGGACACATTGGGAGAATGCATATTGAAGGTACTGGGACTCATTGAAAGAGTGGATATTGAAGGCACTGGGACACATTCTGAGAGTGGATGTTGAAGATACTGGGACACAATGAGAGGGTGGCTATTGAAGGTACTGGGGCACATTGAAAGAGTGGATATTGAAGTAACTGGGGCACATTGTGAGAATGGATATTGAAGTTACTGGGACACATTGAGTAGATATTTAAGGTACTGGGACACATTCAGAGAGTGGATATTGAAGGTACTGGGTCACATTGATCGAGTGGATATTGAAGGGAATGGGACTCATGGTGAGAGTGGGTCTTGAAGGTCCTGGGACACATTGAGAGAGTGGATATTGAAGGTACTGGGGCACATTGAGAGAGTGGATATTGAAGGTACTGGGGCACATTTGGAGAGTGCATATTGACGGTACTGGGGCACATTGAGAGAGTGGATATTGAAGGTACTGGGACACTGAGAGAATGGATTTTGAAGGCTCTGGGGCATATTGAGAGAGTGGATATTGAAGGCACTGGGGCACATTGAGGGAGTGGGTATTGAAGGTACTGGGGCACATTGACAGAATGGATATTGAAGGTAATGGGGGACATTGAGCGAGTGGATATTGAAGGTCATGGGACACATTGAGAGAGTGGATATTGAAGGCACTGCGGCACATTGAGTGTGTGGATATTGGAGGCACTGGGACACATTGAGAGAGTGGACCTTGAAGGTACTGGGGCACATTGGAGGAGTGGATATTGAAGGTACTGGGAGACATTGAGAGAGTGGATATTGAAGGTACTGGGACGCATTGAGCGAGTGGATATTGAAGGCACTGGGACACATTGAGCGAGTGGATATTGATGGTACTGGGGGACATTGAGAGGGTGGATATTGAAGGGCCTGGGGCACATTGGGAGAGTGGATATTGAAGGTACTGGGGCATTTTGAGAGGGTGGACATTAAAGGTACTGGGGCACACTGAGGGAGTGGATATTGAAGGTACTGGAACACATGGATCGCGTGGATATTGGAGGCACTGGGACACATTGAGAGAGTGGATATTGAAGGTACTGAGGCATATTGAGCGAGTGGATCTTGAAGGTACTGGGAGACATTGACAGAGTGGATATTGAAGGGAATGGGACACGGTGAGAGAGTGGATACTGAAGGTACTGGGGCACATTGAGAGAATGGATATTGAAGGTGCTGGGACACATTGAGAGAGTGGATATTGAAGGTACTGGGGCACATGGGGAGAGTGGATATTGAACGTAGTGGGGCACATTGTGAGAGTGGATATTGAAGGCACTGGGACTCATTGAGAGAGTGGATATTGAAGGTACTGGGACACATTGAGAGAGTGAATATTGAAGGTACTGGGACACATGGAGAGAGTGCATATTGAAGGGACTGGGACACATTGGGAGAATGGATATTGAGGTTAATGGCACAGGTTGAGAGAGTGGATATTGAAGGTACTGGGGGACATTGAAAGAGTGGATATTGAAGGTACTGGGACACATTGGGAGAATGGATATTGAAGGCACTGGGACACATTGAGGGAGTGGATATTGAAGGCACTGGGACACATTGAGAGAATGGATATTCAAGGTACTGGGACACATTGTGCAAGTGGATATTGAAGGTACTGGGACACATTGAGAGAATGGATATTGAAGGCACTGGGACACATTGAGCAAGTGGATATTGAAGATACTGGGGCACATTGAGGGAGTGGATATTGAAGGCACTGGTACACACTGAGCGAGTGGATATTGAAGATTCTGGAGCACATTGAGCGAGTGGATATTGAAGGTAGTGGGACACGTTGAGAGAGTGGATATTGAAGGTACTGGGGCACATTGGCAGAGTGGTTATTGAAGGTACTGGGACTCATGGAGAGAGTGGATATTGAAGATACTGGGGCTCATTGGAGGAGTGGATATGAAACGTATTAGGACACATTGAGTGGATATTGAAGGTACTGGGAGACATTGAGAGAGTGGATATTGAAAGTACTGGGACACATTGAGCGAGTGGATATTGAAAGTTCTGGGACACATTGAGCGAGTGGATATTGATGGTACTGGGGGACATTGAGAGGGTGGATATTCAAGGGCTTGGGGCCCATTGGGAGAGTGGATATTGAAGGTTCTGGGGCAAATTGAGAGAGTGGATATTCAAGGTACTGGGGCACATTGGGAGAATGCATATTGAAGGTACTGGGACTCATTGAAAGAGTGGATATTGAAGGCACTGGGACACATTCTGAGAGTGCATGTTGAAGGTACTGGGACACATTGAGAGGGTGGCTATTGAAGGTACTGGGGCTCATTGAGAGAGTGGATATTGAACGTACAGGGGCACATTGAAAGAGTGGATATTGAAGTAACTGGGGCACATTTTGAGAATGGATATTGAAGTTACTGGGACACATTCAGAGAGTGGATATTGAAGGTACTGGGACACATTGAGCGAGTGGATATTGAAGGGAATGGGACTCATGGAGAGAGTGGGTCTTGAAGGTCCTGGGACACATTGTGAGAGTGGATATTGAAGGTACTGGGGCACATTTGGAGAGTGGATATTGACGGTACTGGGGCACATTGAGAGAGTGGATATTGAAGGTACTGGGACACTAAGAGAATGGATATTGAAGGCTCTGGGACATATTGAGAGAGTGGATATTGAAGGCACTGGGGCACATTGAGGGAGTGGATATTGAAGGTACTGGGACACATTCTGAGAGTGCATATTGAAGCTACTGGGGCACATTGAGAGAATGGATATTGAAGGTAATGGGGGACATTGAGCAAGTGGATATTGAAGGTACTGGGGCACATTGGGAGATTGGATATTGAAGGCACTGGGGGACATTGAGCGAGTGGATATTAAAGGCACCGGGACACATTGAGCGAGTGGATATTAAAGGCACTGGGACACATTGAGAGAGTGGATGTTGAAGGTACTGGGGCACATTGAGCGAGTGGATATTGAAGGCACCGAGACACATGGAGAGCGTGGATATTGAAGGTACTGGGGCACATTGAGAGAGTTGATATTGAAGGTACTGGGACACATTGAGCGAATGGATATTGAAGGTACTGGGATACATTGAGAGACTGGATATTGAATGCACTGGGACACATTGAGCGAGTGGATATTGAAGATACTGGGGAACATTGAGGGAGTGGGTATTGAAGGTACTGGGACAAAGGGAGAGAATGGATATTGAAGGTACTGGGACTCATTGAGAGTGGATATTGAAGGTACTGGGACACATTGAGAGGGTGGATATTGAAGGTACTGGGACACATTGAGCGAGTGGATATTGAAGGTACTGGGGCACATGGGGAGAGTGGATATTGAAGGTACTGGGGCACATTGGGAGAGTGGATATTGAAGGCACTGGGACTCATGGAGAGAGTGGATATTGAAGGTACTGGGACACATTGCGAGAGTGAATATTGAAGGTACTGGGACACATGGAGAGAGTGGATATTGAAGGTACTGGGACACATTGGGAGAGTGGATATTGAAGGTACTGGGGCACATTGGGAGATTGGATATTGAAAGCACTGGGACTCATGGAGAGAGTGGATATTGAAGGTAATGGGATACGTTGGGAGAGTGGATATTGACGGTACTGGGGGACATTGAAAGAGTGGATTTTGAAGGTACTGGGGCACATTGGGGGAATGGATATTGAAGGCACTGGGACTCATGGAGAGAGTGGGTCTTGAAGGTCCTGGGACACATTGTGAGAGTGGATATTGAAGGTACTGGGGCACATTGAGAGAGTGGATATTGAAGGTACTGGGGCACATTTGGAGAGTGGATATTGACGGTACTGGGGCACATTGAGAGAGTGGATATTGAAGGTACTGGGACACTAAGAGAATGGATATTGAAGGCTCTGGGACATATTGAGAGAGTGGATATTGAAGGCACTGGGGCACATTGAGGGAGTGGATATTGAAGGTACTGGGACACATTCTGAGAGTGCATATTGAAGCTACTGGGGCACATTGAGAGAATGGATATTGAAGGTAATGGGGGACATTGAGCAAGTGGATATTGAAGGTACTGGGGCACATTGGGAGATTGGATATTGAAGGCACTGGGGGACATTGAGCGAGTGGATATTAAAGGCACCGGGACACATTGAGCGAGTGGATATTAAAGGCACTGGGACACATTGAGAGAGTGGATGTTGAAGGTACTGGGGCACATTGAGCGAGTGGATATTGAAGGCACCGAGACACATGGAGAGCGTGGATATTGAAGGTACTGGGGCACATTGAGAGAGTTGATATTGAAGGTACTGGGACACATTGAGCGAATGGATATTGAAGGTACTGGGATACATTGAGAGACTGGATATTGAATGCACTGGGACACATTGAGCGAGTGGATATTGAAGATACTGGGGAACATTGAGGGAGTGGGTATTGAAGGTACTGGGACAAAGGGAGAGAATGGATATTGAAGGTACTGGGACACATTGAGAGTGGATATTGAAGGTACTGGGACACATTGAGAGGGTGGATATTGAAGGTACTGGGACACATTGAGCGAGTGGATATTGAAGGTACTGGGGCACATTGGGAGAGTGGATATTGAATGTACTGGGGCACATTGGGAGACTGGATATTGAAGGTACTGGGACACATTAAGAGAGTGGATATTGAAGGTACTGGGACACATTGAGAGAGTTGATATTGAAGGTACTGGGACACATTGAGCGAATGGATATTGAAGGTACTGGGATACATTGAGAGACTGGATATTGAAGGTACTGGGACACATTGAGCGAGTGGATATTGAAGGTACTGGGGCACATGGGGAGAGTGGATATTGAAGGTACTGGGGCACATTGGGAGAGTGGATATTGAAGGCACTGGGACTCATGGAGAGAGTGGATATTGAAGGTACTGGGACACATTGCGAGAGTGAATATTGAAGGTACTGGGACACATGGAGAGAGTGGATATTGAAGGTACTGGGACACATTGGGAGAGTGGATATTGAAGGTACTGGGGCACATTGGGAGATTGGATATTGAAAGCACTGGGACTCATGGAGAGAGTGGATATTGAAGGTAATGGGACACGTTGGGAGAGTGGATATTGACGGTACTGGGGGACATTGAAAGAGTGGATTTTGAAGGTACTGGGGCACATTGGGGGAATGGATATTGAAGGCACTGGGACTCATGGAGAGAGTGGATATTGAACGTACTGGGACACATTGAGCGAGTGAATATTGAAGGTACTGGGACACATGGAGAGAGTGGATATTGAAGGTACTGGGACACATTGGGAGAGTGGATATGGAAGGTACTGGGGCACATTGGGAGATTGGATATTGAAAGCACTGGGACTCATGCAGAGAGTGGATATTGAAGGTAATGGGACACGTTGAGAGAGTGGATATTGAAGGTACTGGGGGACATTGAAAGAGTGGATATTGAAGGTACTGGGGCACAAAGAACAAAGAACAAAGAACAATACAGCACAGGAACAGGCCCTTCGGCCCTCCAAGCCCGCGCCGCTCCCCGGTCCAGGATTGAATCCTGAATCCAGGATCCCCGCCCAATTTTCCAGCCTATCTACATACCAATATCCTATCCACCGAGCTGTCCCTCACAGCTACGATGCTTTGTTCATTACAACCTATTAACTCACCCCCACCCCCCTATTCCAGACCATGTGATCCCCAGGGAGAGGCGAAAACCCAGAGTGAAAAACCCCAGGGCCAATATGGGGGAAAAAAAAATCTGGGAAATTCCTCTCCGACCCCCTGAGGCGATCGAAACGAGTCCAGGAGATCACAATGGCCCTGATCGGAAAATGCTTCCCAACCCTAGTCATTTCCACTTCCATGAACACCATATGAATTCCCTGCCCCCGAGACAGGTTCCCAACTATCCGCAGTCTCGCTCTGTACTGGCACCAGCAAGATGATCATAGAATGAAGCCTTGAAACGAGAAACAAGGAACAATTAGCCCGCGCCGCTCCCTGGTCCAAACTAGACCACTCTTTTGTATCCCTCCATTCCCACTCCGGTCATATAGCTGTCTAGATAAGTCTTAAACGTTCCCAGTGTGTCCGCCTCCACCACCTTGCCCGGCAACACATTCCAGGCCCCCACGACCCTCTGTGTGAAATATGTCCTTCTGATATCTGTGTTAAACCTCCCCCCCTTCAAAGAACAAAGAACAAAGAACAGTACAGCACAGGAAACAGGCCTTCGGCCCTCCAAGCCTGTGCCGCTCCTTGGTCCAACTAGACCAATCGTTTGTATCCCTCCATTCCCAGGCTGCTCATGTGACTATCCAGGTAAGTCTTAAACGATGTCAGCGTGCCTGCCTCCACCACCCTACTTGGCAGCGCATTCCAGCCCCCACCACCCTCTGTGTAAAAAACGTCCCTCTGATGTCTGAGTTATACTTCGCCCCTCTCAGCTTGAGCCCGTGACCCCTCGTGATCGTCACCTCCGACCTGGGAAAAAGCTTCCCACTGTTCACCCTATCTATACCCTTCATAATCTTGTATACCTCTATTAGATCTCCCCTCATTCTCCGTCTTTCCAAGGAGAACAACCCCAGTCTACCCAATCTCTCCTCATAGCTAAGACCCTCCATACCAGGCAACATCCTGGTAAACCTTCTCTGCACTCTCTCCAATGCCTCCACGTCCTTCTGGTAGTGCGGCGACCAGAACTGGACGCAGTACTCCAAATGTGGCCTAACCAGCGTTCTATACAGCTGCATCATCAGACTCCAGCTTTTATACTCTATACCCCGTCCTATAAAGGCAAGCATACCATATGCCTTCTTCACCACCTTCTCCACCTGTGTTGCCACCTTCAAGGATTTGTGGACTTGCACACCTAGGTCCTTCTGTGTTTCTATACTCCTGATGACTCTGCCATTTATTGCATAACTCCTCCCTACATTATTTCTTCCAAAATGCATCACTTCGCATTTATCCGGATTAAATTCCATCTGCCACCTCTCCGCCCAATTTTCCAGCCTATCTATATCCTGCTGTATTGCCCGACAATGCTCTTCGCTATCCGCAATTCCAGCCATCTTTGTGTCATCCGCAAACTTGCTGATTACACCAGTTACACCTTCTTCCAAATCATTTATATATATCACAAATAGCAGAGGTCCCAGTACAGAGCCCTGCGGAACACCACTGGTCACAGACCTCCAGCCGGAAAAAGACCCTTCGACCACTACCCTCTGTCTCCTATGGCCAAGCCAGTTCTCCACCCATCGAGCCACTTCTCCTTGTATCCCATGAGCCTTAACCTTCTTAACCAACCTGCCATGTGGGACTTTGTCAAATGCCTTACTGAAATCCATATAGACGACATCCACGGCCCTTCCTTCATCAACCGTTTTTGTCACTTCCTCAAAAAACTCCACCAAATTTGTAAGGCACGACCTCCCTCTTACAAAACCATGCTGTCTGTCACTAATGAGATTGTTCCGTTCTAAATGCACATACATCCTGTCTCTAAGAATCCTCTCCAACAACTTCCCTACCACGGACGTCAAGCTCACCGGCCTATAATTTCCTGGGTTATCCCTGCTACCCTTCTTAAACAACGGGACCACATTCGCTATCCTCCAATCCTCAGGGACCTCACCCGTGTCCAAAGAAGCGACAAAGATTTCCGTCAGAGGCCCAGCAATTTCCTCTCTCGTCTCCCTGAGCAGTCGAGGATAGATGCCATCAGGCCCTGGGGCTTTGTCAGTTTTAATGTTCCCTAAAAAACCTAACACTTCCTCTCTCGTAATGGAGATTTTCTCTAACGGGTCAACACCTCCCTCCGAGACACTCCCGGTTAACACGCCCCTCTCCTTCGTGAATACCGATGCAAAGTATTCATTTAGGATCTCCCCTATTCCCTTGGGTTCTAAGCATAATTCCCCTCCTTTGTCCCTGAGAGGTCCGATTTTCTCCCTGACAACTCTTTTGTTCCTAACGTATGAATAGAATGCCTTAGGATTCTCCTTAATCCTGCCTGCCAAGAACATCTCGTGCCCTCTTTTTGCCCTTCTAACTCCCCGTTTGAGATCTTTCCTACTCTCTCTGTATTCCTCCAGAGCTCCATCTGTTTTCAGTTGCCTGGACTTAACGTACGCCTCCCTTTTCATTTTAATCAGATCCTCAATTTCCCTGGTTATCCACGGCTCTCGAATCCTACCTTTCCTATCTTTCCTTTTTACAGGCACATGCCTATCCTGCAGCCTTATCAATAGTTCCTTAAAAGACTCCCACATGCCAGACGCGGACTTACCCTCGAACATCCTCTCCCAATGAACATCCACCAATTCCTGCCTAATCCGGCTATAGTCAGCCTTCCCCCAATTTAGCACCCTGCCCGTAGGACAGCACTCATCCTTGTCCATTACTATCCTAAAGTTAACAGAGTTGTGGTCACTATTTGCCACATGTTCCCCTACCGAAACTTTGACGACCTGACCGGGCTCATATCCCAGAACTAGGTCCAGTATAGCCCCCTCTCGAGTCGGGCTATCTACATACTGTTCCAAAGAACCTTCCAGTACGCATTTTACAAATTCCTCCCCGTCCGGTCCCCCAGCTCTAAGCACTTTCCAGTCTGTGCCAGGGAAATTAAAGTCCCCCACTACAACAACCCTATGTTTTCTGCACCTATCCAGAATCTCCTGACATATCCTTTCCTCCACTTCCCGTGGGCTGTTGGGTGGTCTGTAGTACACCCCCAGCATAGTGACTGCACCCTTCCTGTTTCTGAGTTCCACCCACAGCGACTCAGTACATGACCCCTCTAAGTTGTCTACCCTCTGCACCGCGGTAATATGCTCCTTAACTAATATCGCTACTCCCCCACCTTTTTTAGCCCCTCCTCTGTCTCGCCTAAAACACTGATACCCCGGAATATTCAGCTGCCAGTCCTGTCCTTTTAACCAGGTTTCCGTCACCGCAACCACATCCAAATTCCGCACAAGCATTAAGGCCCTAAGTTCGTCTGTTTTGCCCGTTACACTCCTCGCATTGAAGCAGATGCACTCCAGACCTCCAGGCCCAGTCAGGTCCTCCTCCTCCAGAGTGCTCCTCTTCTTAGCTAGCCTTGCCCTGGCCTCCAGCTCGACCCCAGCCTCAGTATTTACTGACCTCCTGTTTTGTTCCCCACCCCCCTGCCACACTAGTTTAAATCCTGCCGAAACACTCGAGCAAAACTCCCAGCCAGGATATTTGCTCCCTTCCAGTTAAGGTGTAACCCATCCTTTCTGTCCAGTTGCCATCCTGACTTGAAGATTTCCCAGTTATCTATGAATTTAAAACCCTCCCTCTTGCACCAGTCCTTTAGCCACGCGTTCAACTGTAGAATCTCCCTGTTCCGAGCCTCACTTGCACTAGGCACCGGGAGCAGTCCAGAGATTGCTACACTGGAGGTCTTACTTTTTAGCCTAGCACCCAACTCCCTGAATTTCTCTCGTATGACCCCCCTGCTCTTCCTACCTACATCATTTCCCCCAATGTGTACAATCACATCCGTTTGACTACCTTCCTTTTTAAATATGCTTCCTACCCTCTCGGAGACATCCAGTACCCCGGCACCAGGGAGGCAGACTACCATCCTGGATTCTCGTTCAGTCCCACAGAAGCGCCTGTCCGTGTCTCTAACTATTGCGTCCCCTACAACTATCGCTCTCCTAAACCCCTTCTTTCCCTTCCGGACCCCTGAGCCTGTCCCCGTGGAGGCGATCTGGTCCTCGTGGCTTACCCCTGGAGGGTCATCCCCCTCCACAGAATCCAAAACAATATACCTATTGTGGAGGGGGACAACCACAGGGGATCCCTCCACAGACTGCTCACTCCCTTCCCTTCTCCCATCTGTTGCCCATCCCTTTCTCTTATGGGAGACTGCCACTGGGGTGCTTTCTGGCACATCACCCTTCTGACTATTACCCCTCCTAACCGTGACCCACGTGTCTTCCTTCCGAGACCCTGGTGTCACTACCTGACTATAACTTTTATCTATGACTCTCTCATTTTCCCTAAATAAACTGAGTTCATCGAGCCTCAGCTCCAGATCCCTTACACGATCCTTCAGGAGATGCAGTTCCACACATCTGGCACAGATATGGACTTCCGGGAGGCAAGTTGTCTCCAGGAACTCCCACATCCCACACCGAATGCAGTATACTGGCCTCCCACTCATACCAGCCATGTCCTTTTTAGTTTTGGGGATGAAACAAAAAGGGGGTGTAACCGAAGAAAAACAAACAAACAACCTTCCTCGCCGAAGCCCTGTGAGCCAAAGCCCTTTTAGCTCTCACTCTGTCCCCTGCTCACTCCACTGCCCGCTAACGACGCTGCCCGCTCAAAGGTGCGGCCTACTTTTAAACCCTCCAAAATCTTCCCAGGCTGCTGCTGGGCCTATTTCCTGTTTAGAAAAAAAAACCTCCGATTTTTTTCACTAATTTAAACTGAAAAATAATTAAATAAATTAATTACTCTACTGCAGCCCGAGCAGCACTCCCACAGTGAGACACCAACTGTAACACTCTACTGCAGCCCGAGCAGCACTCCCACAGTGAGACACCAACTGTCACACTCTACTGCAGCCCGAGCAGCACTCCCTCACTGAGACACCAACTGTCACTCTCCACTGCAGCCCGAGCAGCACTCCCTCAGTGAGACACCAACTGTCACTCTCCACTGCAGCCCGAGCAGCACTCCCTCACTCAATATCATTGGGGGAATGGATATTGAAGGCACTGGGACACATTGAGCGAGTGGGTATTGAAGGTACTGGGACACATTGGGGGAATTGATATTGAAGGCACTGGGACACATTGAGCGAGTGGGTATTGAAGGTACTGGGGCACATTGAGACAGTGGATATTCAAGGTACTGGGGCACATTGAGGGAGTGGATATTGAAGGCACTGGGACACATTGAGAGAATGGATATTGAAGGCACTGGGGCACATTGAGCATGTGGATATTGAAGATACTGGGGCACATTGAGGGAGTCGATATTGAAGGCACTGGTACACACTGAGCGAGTGGATATTGAAGATACTGGAGCACATTTTGCGAGTGGAAATTGAAGGTCGTGGGACACGTTGAGAGTGTGGATATTGAAGGTACTGGGACTCATGGAGAGAGTGGATATTGAAGATACTGGGACACATTGAGAGAGTGGATATTGAAAGCACTGGGGCACATTGAGTGTGTGGATATTGGAGGCACTGGGACACATTGAGAGAGTGGATCTTGAAGGTACTGGGGCACATTGGAGGAGTGGATATTGAAGGTACTGGGACACATTGAGCGAGTGGATATTGATGGTACTGGGGGACATTGAGAGGGTGGATATTGAAGGGCCTGGGGCACATTGGGAGAGTGGATATTGAAGGTGCTGGGGCAAATTGAGAGGGTGGATATTGAAGGTACTGGGGCACATTGATCGTGTGGATATTGGAGGCACTGGGACACATTGAGAGAGTGGATATTGATGGTACTGGGGGACATTGAGAGAGTGGATATTGAAGACACTGGGTCACATTGAAGGTACGCACGTACTTATCCGCAATTACTCGCAATGCATGCTCGCTGTGATATTGTGTTTATGTTAGTTTATTGTTCTTGTATATTTATCATTGTGAAATTATGCGTTCTGTTTGACATTTGGAAACTATTCTCATTTGGGATGGGAGTTGTTTTCTACTATCTTAAGAGCAGCATATTTGCTGTTATTGTGTGATGTTAGTTTGTGCTGTTGTATTAACGATGGCATATTCATTGTTGACATTGGGCTATAATCGGTTGTCAATTTTACAATTTGTAATTGAGAGTCTGTGCTTTATTCTGGTTTGTAATTCAAAATTGTAATGTATTTTGGATTGTACCTGAACACATTGAGAGAGTGGATATCGAAGGTACTGGGGCACATTGAGAGAGTGGATGTTGAAGGCACTGGGACACATTGAGAGAGTGAATATTGAAGGTACTGGGGCACATTGGGAGAGTGGATATTGAAGGTACTGGGGCACATTGAGAGACTGGATATTGATGGTACTGGGACACATTGAGAGAGTGGATATTGAAGGTACTGGGACACATTGAGCGAGTGGAAATGGAAGGTAATGGGACTCATGGAGAGAGTGGATCTTGAAGGTACTGGGGCACATTGAGTAGATATTTAAGGTACTGGGACACATTCAGAGAGTGGATATTGAAGGTACTGGGACACATTGAGCGAGTGGATATTGAAGGGAATGGGACTCATGGAGAGAGTGGGTCTTGAAGGTCCTGGGACACATTGTGAGAGTGGATATTGAAGGTACTGGGGCACATTGAGAGAGTGGATATTGAAGGTACTGGGGCACATTTGGAGAGTGGATATTGACGGTACTGGGGCACATTGAGAGAGTGGATATTGAAGGTACTGGGACACTAAGAGAATGGATATTGAAGGCTCTGGGACAGATTGAGAGAGTGGATATTGAAGGCACTGGGGCACATTGAGGGAGTGGATATTGAAGGTACTGGGACACATTCTGAGAGTGTATATTGAAGCTATTGGGGCACATTGAGAGAATGGATATTGAAGGTAATGGGGGACATTAAGCAAGTGGATATTGAAGGTACTGGGGCACATTGGGAGATTGGATATTGAAGGCACTGGGACTCATGGAGAGGGTGGATATTGAAGGTAATGGACACGTTGAGAGAGTGGATATTGAATGTACTGGGGGACATTGAGCGAGTGGATATTAAAGGCACCGGGACACATTGAGCGAGTGGATATTAAAGGCACTGGGACACATTGAGAGAGTGGATGTTGAAGGTACTGGGGCACATTGAGCGAGTGGAGATTGAAGGCACCGAGACACATGGAGAGCGTGGATATTGAAGGTACTGGGACACATTGAGAGAGTTGATATTGAAGGTACTGGGACACATTGAGCGAATGGATATTGAAGGTACTGGGATACATTGAGAGACTGGATATTGAAGGCACTGGGACACATTGAGCGAGTGGATATTGAAGGTACTGGGGAACATTGAGGGAGTGGGTATTGAAGGTACTGGGACAAAGGGAGAGAATGGATATTGAAGGTACTGGGACACATTGAGAGTGGATATTGAAGGTACTGGGACACATTGAGAGGGTGGATATTGAAGGTACTGGGACACAATGAGCGAGTGGATATTGAAGGTACTGGGGCACATTGGGAGAGTGGATATTGAATGTACTGGGGCACATTGGGAGACTGGATATTGAAGGTACTGGGACACATTGAGAGAGTGGATATTGAAGGTACTGGGACACATTGAGAGAGTTGATATTGAAGGTACTGGGTCACATTGAGCGAATGGATATTGAAGGTACTGGGATACATTGAGAGACTGGATATTGAAGGTACTGGGACACATTGAGCGAGTGGATATTGAAGGTACTGGGGCACATTGGGAGAGTGGATATTGAAGGTACTGGGACACATTGAGAGAGTGGATATTGAAGGTACTGGGGCCCATTGAGAGAGTGGATATTGAAGGTACTGGGACATGTTGCGAGAGTGAATATTGAAGGTACTGGGACACATGGAGAGAGTGGATATTGAAGGTACTGGGACACATTGGGAGATTGGATATTGAAAGCACTGGGACTCATGGAGAGAGTGGATATCGAAGGTAATGGGACACGTTGGGAGAGTGGATATTGAATGTACTGGGGGACATTGAAAGAGTGGATTTTGAAGGTACTGGGGCACATTGGGGGAATGGATATTGAAGGCACTGGGACACATTGAGCGAGTGGGTATTGAAGGTACTGGGGCACATTGAGACAGTGGATATTCAAGGTACTGGGGCACATTGAGGGAGTGGATATTGAAGGCACTGGGACACATTGAGAGAATGGATATTCAAGGTACTGGGACACATTGTGCGAGTGGATATTGAAGGTACTGGGACACATTGAAAGAATGGATATTGAAGGCACTGGGACACATTGAGCAAGTGGATATTGAAGATACTGGGGCACATTGAGGGAGTGGATATTGAAGGCACTGGTACACACTGAGCGAGTGGATATTGAAGATACTGGAGAACATTGAGTGAGTGGAAATTGAAGGGAATGGAACACGTTGAGAGAGTGGATATTGAAGGTACTGGGACTCATGGAGAGAGTGGATATTGAAGATACTGGGACACATTGAGAGAGTGGAGATTGAAAGCACTGGGGCACATTGAGTGTGTGGATATTGGAGGCACTGGGACACATTGAGAGAGTGGATCTTGAAGGTACTGGGGCACATTGGAGGAGTGGATATTAAACGTGTTGGGACACATTGAGTGGATATTGAAGGTACTGGGAGACGTTGAGAGAGTGGATATTGAAGGTACTGGGACACATTGAGCGAGTGGATATTGAAGGTTCTGGGACACATTGAGCGAGTGTATATTGATGGTACTGGGGGACATTGAGAGGGTGGATATTAAAGGGCCTGGGGCACATTGGAAGAGTGGATATTGAAGGTGCTGGGGCAAATTGAGAGGGTGGATATTGAAGGTACTGGGGCACATTGATCGCGTGGATATTGGAGGCACTGGGACACATTGGGAGAGTGGATATTGAATGTACTGGGGCACATTGGGAGACTGGATATTGAAGGTACTGGGACACATTGAGAGAGTTGATATTGAAGGTACTGGGACACATTGAGCGAATGGATATTGAAGGTTCTGGGTCACATTGAGAGAGTGGATATTGAAGGTACTGGGACACAGTGAGAGAGTGGATATTGAAGGTACTGGGGCCCATTGAGAGAGTGGATATTGAAGGTACTGGGGCACATGGGGAGAGTGGATATTGAAGGCACTGGGACTCATGGAGAGAGTGGATATTGAAGGTACTGGGACACAGTGAGAGAGTGGATATTGAAGGTACTGGGGCCCATTGAGAGAGTGAATATTGAAGGTACTGGGACACATGGAGAGAGTGGATATTGAAGGGACTGGGACACATTGGGAGAGTGCATATTGAAGGTACTGGGTCACATTGGGAGATTGGACATTGAAGGCACTGGGACTCATGGAGAGAGTGGATATTGAAGGTAATGGGACACGTTGAGAGAGTGGATATTGACGGTACTGGGGGACATTGAGAGAGTGGACCTTGAAGGTACTGGGGCACATTGGAGGAGTGGATATTGAAGGTACTGGGAGACATTGAGAGAGTGGATATTGAAGGTACTGGGACACATTGAGAGAGTTGATATTGAAGGTACTGGGACACATTGAGCGAATGGATATTGAAGGTACTGGGTCACATTGAGAGAGTGGATATTGAAGGTACTGGGACACAGTGAGAGAGTGGATATTGAAGGTACTGGGGCCCATTGAGAGAGTGGATATTGAAGGTACTGGGGCACATGGGGAGAGTGGATATTGAAGGCACTGGGACTCATGGAGAGAGTGGATATTGAAGGTACTGGGACACAGTGAGAGAGTGGATATTGAAGGTACTGGGGCCCATTGAGAGAGTGAATATTGAAGGTACTGGGACACATGGAGAGAGTGGATATTGAAGGGACTGGGACACATTGGGAGAGTGCATATTGAAGGTACTGGGTCACATTGGGAGATTGGACATTGAAGGCACTGGGACTCATGGAGAGAGTGGATATTGAAGGTAATGGGACACGTTGAGAGAGTGGATATTGACGGTACTGGGGGACATTGAGAGAGTGGACCTTGAAGGTACTGGGGCACATTGGAGGAGTGGATATTGAAGGTACTGGGAGACATTGAGAGAGTGGATATTGAAGGTACTGGGACGCATTGAGCGAGTGGATATTGAAGGCACTGGGACACATTGAGCCAGTGGATATTGATGGTACTGGGGAACATTGAGAGGGTGGATATTGAAGGCACTGGGACACATTGAGCGAGTGGATATTGATGGTACTGGGGGACATTGAGAGGGTGGATATTGAAGGG
The DNA here is from genome assembly GCF_964213995.1 of Mustelus asterias. NCBI lineage: Eukaryota > Metazoa > Chordata > Chondrichthyes > Carcharhiniformes > Triakidae > Mustelus > Mustelus asterias. Next base: position 86,434,489 of record NC_135803.1, on the reverse strand, counting down.
CCTGGGGCACATTGAGGGAGTGGGTATTGAAGGTACTGGGGCACACTGAGGGAGTGGATATTGAAGGTACTGGAACACATTGATCGCGTGGATATTGGAGGCACTGGGATACATTGAGAGAGTGGATATTGAAGGTACTGGGACACATTGAGCGAGTGGATATTGAAGGTACTGGGGCACATTGGGAGAGTGGATATTGAAGGTACTGGGACACATTGAGAGAGTGGATATTGAAGGTACTGGGGCCCATTGAGAGAGTGGACATTGAAGGCACTGGGGCACATGGGGAGAGTGGATATTGAAGGTACTGGGGCACATTGGGAGAGTGGATATTGAAGGCACTGGGACGAATGGAGAACAGAGAACAAAGAACAAAGAACAGCACAGCACAGGAAACAGGCCCTTCGGCCCTCCAAGCCTGTGCCGCTCCTTGGTCCAACTAGACCAATCGTTTGTATCCCTCCATTCCCAGGCTGCTCATGTGACTATCCAGGTAAGTCTTAAACGATGTCAGCGTGCCTGCCTCCACCACCCTACTTGACAGCGCATTCCAGGCCCCCACCACCCTCTGTGTAAAAAACGTCCCTCTGATGTCTGAGTTATACTTCGCCCCTCTCAGCTTGAGCCTGTGACCCCTCGTGACCGTCACCTCCGACCTGGGAAAAAGCTTCCCTCTGTTCACTCTATCTATACCCTTCATAATTTTGTACACCTCTATTAGATCTCCCCTCATTCTCCGTCTTTCCAAGGAGAACAACCCCAGTCTACCCAATCTCTCCTCATAGCTAAGACCCTCCATACCAGGCAACATCCTGGTAAACCTTCTCTGCACTCTCTCCAATGCCTCCACGTCCTTCTGGTAGTGCGGCGACCAGAACTGGACGCAGTACTCCAAATGTGGCCGAACCAGCGTTCTATACAGCTGCATCATCAGACTCCAGCTTTTATACTCTATACCCCGTCCTATAAAGGCAAGCAGACCATATGCCTTCTTCACCACCTTCTCCACCTGTGTTGCCACCTTCAAGGATTTGTGGACTTGCACACCTAGGTCCCTCTGTGTTTCTATACTCCTGATGACTCTGCCATTTATTGTATAACTCCTCCCTACATTATTTCTTCCAAAATGCATCACTTCGCATTTCTCCGGATTAAATTCCATCTGCCACCTCTCCGCCCAATTTTCCAGCCAATCTATATCCTGCTGGATTGCCCGACAATGGAGAGAGAGGATATTGAAGGTACTGGGACACATTGAGAGAGTGAATATTGAAGGGACTGGGACTAATGGAGAGAGTGGATATTGAAGGTACTGGGACACATTGAGAGAGTGAATATTGAAGGTACTGGGACACATGGAGAGAGTGGATATTGAAGGTACTGGGGCATTGAGAGAGTGGATATTGAAGGGAATGGGACACATTGAGAGAGTGGATACTGAAGGTACTGGGGCACATTGAGAGAATGGCTATTGAAGGTGCTGGGACACATTGAGAGAGTGGGTATTGAAGGTACTGGGGCACATGGGGAGAGTGGATATTGAAGGTAGTGGGGCACATTGTGAGAGTGGATATTGAAGGCACTGGGACTCATTGAGAGAGTGGATATTGAAGGTACTGGGACACATTGAGAGAGTGAATATTGAAGGTACTGGGACACATGGAGAGAGTGGATATTGAAGGGACTGGGACACATTGGGAGAATGGATATTGAAGTTAATGGCACAGGTTGAGAGAGTGGATATTGAAGGTACTGGGGGACATTGAAAGAGTGGATATTGAAGGTACTGGGACACATTGGGAGAATGGATATTGAAGGCACTGGGACACATTGAGCGAGTGGGTATTGAAGGTACTGGGGCACATTGAGACAGTGGATATTGAAGGTACTGGGGCACATTGAGGGAGTGGATATTGAAGGCACTGGGACACATTGAGAGAATGGATATTCAAGGTACTGGGACACATTGTGCAAGTGGATATTGAAGGTACTGGGACACATTGAGAGAATGGATATTGAAGGCACTGGGACACATTGAGCAAGTGGATTTTGAAGATACTGGGGCACATTGGGGGAGTGGATATTGAAGGCACTGGAACACACTGAGCGAGTGGATATTGAAGATTCTGGAGCACATTGAGCGAGTTGATATTGAAGGTGGTGGGACACGTTGAGAGAGTGGATATTGAAGGTACGGGGGCACATTGGCAGAGTGGTTATTGAAGGTACTGGGACTCATGGAGAGAGTGGATATTGAAGATACTGGGGCTCATTGGAGGAGTGGATATGAAACGTATTAGGACACATTGAGTGGATATTGAAGGTACTGGGAGACATTGAGAGAGTGGATATTGAAAGTACTGGGACACATTGAGCGAGTGGATATTGAAAGTTCTGGGACACATTGAGCGAGTGGATATTGATGGTACTGGGGGACATTGAGAGGTTGGATATTCAAGGGCCTGGGGCCCATTGGGAGAGTGAATATTGAAGGTACTGGGGCAAATTGAGAGAGTGGATATTGAAGGCACTGGGACACATTCTGAGAGTGGATGTTGAAGGTACTGGGACACATTGAGAGGGTGGCTATTGAAGGTACTGGGGCTCATTGAGAGAGTGGATATTGACGTTACTGGGACACATTGAGTAGATATTTAAGGTACTGGGAGACATTCAGAGAGTGGATATTGAAGGTACTGGGACACATTCAGAGAGTGGATATTGAAGGTACTGGGACACATTGAGCGAGTGGATATTGAAGGTCCTGGGACACATTGTGAGAGTGGGTCTTGAAGGTCCTGGGACACATTGAGAGAGTGGATATTGAAGGTACTGGGGCACATTTGGAGAGTGGATATTGACGGTACTGGGGCACATTGAGAGAGTGGATATTGAAGGTACTGGGACACTAAGAGAATGGATATTGAAGGCTCTGGGACATATTGAGAGAGTGGATATTGAAGGCACTGGGGCACATTGAGAGAGTGGATAGTGATTTTGTAATTGAGAGTCTGTGCTTTATTCTGGTTTGTAATTCAAAGTTGTAATGTATTTTGGATTGTACCTGAACACATTGAAAGAGTGGATATTGAAGTAACTGGGGCACATTGAGAGAATGGATATTGAAGGTAATGGGGACATTGAGCGAGTGGAAATGGAAGGTAATGGGACTCATGGAGAGAGTGGATCTTGAAGGTCCTGGGACACATTGAGAGAGTGGATATTGAAGGTACTGGGGCACATTGAGAGAGTGGATATTGAAGGTACTGGGGCACATTTGGAGAGTGCATATTGACGGTACTGGGGCACATTGAGAGAGTGGATATTGAAGGTACTGGGACACTGAGAGAATGGATTTTGAAGGCTCTGGGACATATTGAGAGAGTGGATATTGAAGGCACTGGGGCACATTGAGGGAGTGGGTATTGAAGGTACTGGGACACATTGAGAGAGTGGATATTGAAGGTACTGGGGCACATTGAGAGAATGGATATTGAAGGTAATGGGGGACATTGAGCGAGTGGATATTGAAGGTACTGGGACGCATTGAGCGAGTGGATATTGAAGGCACTGGGACACATTGAGCGAGTGGATATTGATGGTACTGTGGGACATTGAGAGGGTGGATATTGAAGGCACTGGGACACATTGAGCGAGTGGATATTGATGGTACTGGGGGACATTGAGAGGGTGGATATTGAAGGGCCTGGGGCACATTGAGGGAGTGGGTATTGAAGGTACTGGGGCACACTGAGGGAGTGGATATTGAAGGTACTGGAACACATTGATCGCGTGGATATTGGAGGCACTGGGACACATTGAGAGAGTGGATATTGAAGGTACTGGGGCACATTGAGAGAGTGGATATTGAAGGTACTGGGACACATTGAGCGAATGGATATTGAAGGTACTGGGATACATTGAGAGAGTGGATATTGAAGGTACTGGGACACATTGAGCGAGTGGATATTGAAGGTACTGGGGCACATTGGGAGAATGGATATTGAAGGTACTGGGACACATTGAGAGAGTGGATATTGAAGGTACTGGGGCCCATTGAGAGAGTGGACATTGAAGGCACTGGGGCACATGGGGAGAGTGGATATTGAAGGTACTGGGACACATTGAGAGAGTGAATATTGAAGGTACTGGGACACATGGAGAGAGTGGATATTGAAGGTACTGGGGCATTGAGAGAGTGGATATTAAAGGTACTGGGACACATTGAGAGAGTGAATATTGAAGGTACTGGGGCACATTGAGAGAGTGGATATCCAAGGTACTGGGGAACATTGAGAGGGTGGGTATTGAAGGTACCTGGCGCATTGGGAGAGTGGATGTTGAAGGTACTGGGACACATTAAGAGATTGGATATTGAAGGTACTGAGGCATATTGAGCGAGTGGATCTTGAAGGTACTGGGAGACATTGACAGAGTGGATATTGATGGGAATGGGACACATTGAGAGAGTGGATACTGAAGGTACTGGGGCACATTGAGAGAATGGATATTGAAGGTGCTGGGACACATGGAGAGCGTGGATATTGAAGGTACTGGGGCACATTGAGAGAGTTGATATTGAAGGGACTGGGACACATTGAGCGAATGGATATTGACGGTACTGGGATACATTGAGAGACTGGATATTGAAGGCACTGGGACACATTGAGCGAGTGGATATTGAAGATACTGGGGAACATTGAGGGAGTGGGTATTGAAGGTACTGGGACAAAGGGAGAGAATGGATATTGAAGGTACTGGGACACATTGAGAGTGGATATTGAAGGTACTGGGACACATTGAGAGGGTGGATATTGAAGGTACTGGGACACATTGAGCGAGTGGATATTGAAGGTACTGGGGCACATTGGGAGAGTGGATATTGAATGTACTGGGGCACATTGGGAGACTGGATATTGAAAGTACTGGGACACATTGAGAGAGTGGATATTGAAGGTACTGGGACACATTGAGAGAGTTGATATTGAAGGTACTGGGACACATTGAGCGAATGGATATTGAAGGTACTGGGATACATTGAGAGACTGGATATTGAAGGTACTGGGACACATTGAGCGAGTGGATATTGAAGGTACTGGGGCACATTGGGAGAGTGGATATTGAAGGTACTGGGACACATTGAGAGAGTGGATATTGAAGGTACTGGGGCCCATTGAGAGAGTGGATATTGAAGGTACTGGGGCACATGGGGAGAGTGGATATTGAAGGTACTGGGGCACATTGGGAGAGTGGATATTGAAGGCACTGGGACTCATGGAGAGAGTGGATATTGAAGGTACTGGGACACATTGCGAGAGTGAATATTGAAGGTACTGGGTCACATGGAGAGAGTGGATATTGAAGGTACTGGGACACATTGGGAGAGTGGATATTGAAGGTAATGGGACACGTTGGGAGAGTGGATATTGACGGTACTGGGGGACATTGAAAGAGTGGATTTTGAAGGTACTGGGGCGCATTGGGGGAATGGATATTGAAGGCACTGGGACACATTGAGCGAGTGGGTATTGAAGGTACTGGGGCACATTGAGACAGTGGATATTCAAGGTACTGGGGCACATTGAGGGAGTGGATATTGAAGGCACTGGGACACATTGAGAGAATGGATATTCAAGGTACTGGGACACATTGTGCGAGTGGATATTGAAGGTACTGGGACACATTGAGAGAATGGATATTGATGGCACTGGGACACATTGAGCAAATGGATATTGAAGATACTGGGGCACATTGAGGGAGTGGATATTGAAGGCACTGGTACACACTGAGCGAGTGGATATTGAAGATACTGGAGAACATTGAGTGAGTGGAAATTGAAGGTAGTGGGACACTTTGAGAGAGTGGATATTGAAGGTACTGGGACTCATGGAGAGAGTGGATATTGAAGATACTGGGACACATTGAGAGACTGGATATTGAAAGCGCTGGGGCACATTGAGTGTGTGGATATTGGAGGCACTGGGACACATTGAGAGAGTGGATCTTGAAGGTACTGGGGCACATTGAGAGAGTGGATATTGAAGGTACTGGGACACATTGTGTGGATATTGAAGGTACTGGGAGACATTGAGAGAGTGGATGTTGAAGGTACTGGGACACATTGAGCGAGTGGATATTGAAGGTTCTGGGACACATTGAGCGAGTGGATATTGATGGTACTGGGGGACATTGAGATGGTGGATATTAAAGAGCCTGGGGCACATTGGAAGAGTGGATATTGAAGGTGCTGGGGCAAATTGAGAGGGTGGATATTGAAGGTACTGGGGCACATTGGGAGAGTGGATATTGAATGTACTGGGGCACATTGGGAGACTGGATATTGAAGGTACTGGGACACATTGAGAGAGTGGATATTGAAGGTACTGGGACACATTGAGAGAGTTGATATTGAAGGTACTGGGACACATTGAGCGAATGGATATTGAAGGTACTGGGGCACATTGAGAGAGTGGATATTGAAGGTACTGGGACACAGTGAGAGAGTGGATATTGAAGGTACTGGGGCCCATTGAGAGAGTGGATATTGAAGGTACTGGGGCACATGGGGAGAGTGGATATTGAAGGCACTGGGACTCATGGAGAGAGTGGATATTGAAGCTACTGGGACACAGTGAGAGAGTGGATATTGAAGGTACTGGCGCCCATTGAGAGAGTGAATATTGAAGGTACTGGGACACATGGAGAGAGTGGATATTGAAGGGACTGGGACACATTGGGAGAGTGCATATTGAAGGTACTGGGTCACATTGGGAGATTGGACATTGAAGGCACTGGGACTCATGGAGAGAGTGGATATTGAAGATACTGGGGCTCATTGGAGGAGTGGATATTAAACGTATTAGGACACATTGAGTGGATATTGAAGGTACTGGGAGACATTGAGAGAGTGGATATTGAAAGTACTGGGACACATTGAGCGAGTGGATATTGAAGGTTCTGGGACACATTGAGCGAGTGGATATTGATGGTACTGGGGGACATTGAGAGGGTGGATATTCAAGGGCCTGGTGCCCATTGGGAGAGTGGATATTGAAGGTACTGGGGCAAATTGAGAGAGTGGATATTGAAGGTACTGGGGCACAGTGGGAGAATGCATATTGAAGGTACTGGGACTCATTGAAAGAGTGGAAATTGAAGGCACTGGGACACATTCTGAGAGTGGATGTTGAAGGTACTGGGACACATTGAGAGGGTGGCTATTGAAGGTACTGGGGCTCATTGAGAGAGTGGATATTGAACGGACAGGGGCACATTGAAAGAGTGTATATTGAAGTAACTGGGGCACATTGTGAGAATGGATATTGAAGTTACTGGGACACATTGAGTAGATATTTAAGGTACTGGGACACATTCAGAGAGTGGATATTGAAGGTACTGGGACACATTGAGCGAGTGGATATTGAAGGGAATGGGACTCATGGAGAGAGTGGATATTGAAGGTACTGGGGCACATTGAGAGAGTGGATATTGAAGGTACTGGGACACATTTGGAGAGTGGATATTGACGGTACTGGGGCACATGGAGAGCGTGGATATTGAAGGCACCGAGACACATGGAGAGCGTGGATATTGAAGGTACTGGGGCACATTGAGAGAGTTGATATTGAAGGTACTGGGACACATTGAGCGAATGGATATTGAAGGTACTGGGATACATTGAGAGACTGGATATTGAAGGCACTGGGACACATTGAGCGAGTGGACATTGAAGATACTGGGACAAAGGGAGAGAATGGATATTGAAGGTACTGGGACACATTGAGAGTGGATATTGAAGGTACTGGGACACATTGAGAGGGTGGATATTGAAGGTACTGGGACACATTGAGCGAGTGGATATTGAAGGTACTGGGGCACATTGGGAGAGTGGATATTGAAGGTACTGGGGCACATTGGGAGAGTGGATATTGAAGGTTCTGGGACACATTGAGAGAGTGGATATTGAAGGTACTGGGGCCCATTGAGAGAGTGGATATTGAAGGTACTGGGGCACATGGGGAGAGTGGATATTGAAGGTAATGGGGCACATTGGGAGAGTGGATATTGAAGGCACTGGGACTCATGGAGAGAGTGGATATTGAAGGTACTGGGACACATTGCGAGAGTGAATATTGAAGGTACTGGGTCACATGGAGAGAGTGGATATTGAAGGTACTGGGACACATTGGGAGAGTGGATATTGAAGGTACTGGGGCACATTGGGAGATTGGATATTGAAAGCACTGGGACTCATGGAGAGAGTGGATATTGAAGGTAATGGGACACGTTGGGAGAGTGGATATTGACGGTACTGGGGGACATTGAAAGAGTGGATTTTGAAGGTACTGGGGCACATTGGGGGAATGGATATTGAAGGCACTGGGACACATTGAGCGAGTGGGTATTGAAGGTACTGGGGCACATTGAGACAGTGGATATTCAAGGTACTGGGGCACATTGAGGGAGTGGATATTGAAGGCACTGGGACACATTGAGAGAATGGATATTCAAGGTACTGGGACACATTGTGCGAGTGGATATTGAAGGTACTGGGACACATTGAGAGAATGGATATTGAAGGCACTGGGACACATTGAGCAAGTGGATATTGAAGATACTGGGGCACATTGAGGGAGTGGATATTGAAGGCACTGGTACACACTGAGCGAGTGGATATTGAAGATACTGGAGAACATTGAGTGAGTGGAAATTGAAGGGAATGGGACACGTTGAGAGAGTGGATATTGAAGGTACTGGGACTCATGGAGAGAGTGGATATTGAAGATACTGGGACACATTGAGAGAGTGGATATTGAAAGCACTGGGGCACATTGAGTGTGTGGATATTGGAGGCACTGGGACACATTGAGAGAGTGGATCTTGAAGGTACTGGGACACATTGAGCGAGTGGATATTGAAGGTACTGGGGGACATTGAGAGGGTGGATATTAAAGGGCCTGGGGCACATTGGAAGGGTGGATATTGAAGGTGCTGGGCAAATTGAGAGGGTAGATATTGAAGGTACTGGGGCACATTGATCGCGTGGATATTGGAGGCACTGGGACACCTTGAGAGGGTGGATATTGAAGGGACTGGGACACAGTGAGAGAGTGGATATTGAAGGTACTGGGGCCCATTGAGAGAGTGGATATTGAAGGGACTGGGGCACATGGGGAGAGTGGATATTGAAGGCACTGGGACTCATGGAGAGAGTGGATATTGAAGGTACTGGGACACAGTGAGAGAGTGGATATTGAAGGTACTGGGGCCCATTGAGAGAGTGAATATTGAAGGTACTGGGACACATGGAGAGAGTGGATATTGAAGGTACTGGGAGACATTGAGAGAGTGGATATTGAAGGTACTGGGACGCATTGAGCGAGTGGATATTGAAGGCGGTGGGACACATTGAGCGAGTGGATATTGATGGTCCTGGGGGACATTGAGAGGGTGGATATTGAAGGCACTGGGACACATTGAGCGAGTGGATATTGATGGTACTGGGGGACATTGAGATGGTGGATATTGAAGGGCCTGGGGCACATTGAGGGAGTGGGTATTGAAGGTACTGGGGCACACTGAGGGAGTGGATATGGAAGGTACTGGAACACATTGATCGCGTGGATATTGGAGGCACTGGGACACATTGAGAGAGTGGATATTGACGGTACTGGGACACATTGAGCGAATGGATATTGAAGGTACTGGGATACATTGAGAGAGTGGATATTGAAGGTACTGGGACACATTGAGCGAGTGGATATTGAAGGTACTGGGGCACATTGGGAGAGTGGATATTGAAGGTACTGGGACACATTGAGAGAGTGGATATTGAAGGTACTGGGGCCCATTGAGAGAGTGGACATTGAAGGCACTGGGGCACATGGGGAGAGTGGATATTGAAGGTACTGGGGCACATTGGGAGAGTGGATATTGAAGGCACTGGGACGAATGGAGAACAGAGAACAAAGAACAAAGAACAGCACAGCACAGGAAACAGGCCCTTCGGCCCTCCAAGCCTGTGCCGCTCCTTGGTCCAACTAGACCAATCGTTTGTATCCCTCCATTCCCAGGCTGCTCATGTGACTATCCAGGTAAGTCTTAAACGATGTCAGCGTGCCTGCCTCCACCACCCTACTTGGCAGCGCATTCCAGGCCCCCACCACCCTCTGTGTAAAAAACGTCCCTCTTGATGTCTGAGTTATACTTCGCCCCTCTCAGCTTGAGCCTGTGACCCCTCGTGATCGTCACCTCCGACCTGGGAAAAAGCTTCCCACTGTTCACCCTATCTATACCCTTCATAATCTTGTATACCTCTATTAGATCTCCCCTCATTCTCCGTCTTTCCAAGGAGAACAACCCCAGTCTACCCAATCTCTCCTCATAGCTAAGACCCTCCATACCAGGCAACATCCTGGTAAACCTTCTCTGCACTCTCTCCAGTGCCTCCACGTCCTTCTGGTAGTGCGGCGACCAGAACTGGACGCAGTACTCCAAATGTGGCCGAACCAGCGTTCTATACAGCTGCATCATCAGACTCCAGCTTTTATACTCTATACCCCGTCCTATAAAGGCAAGCAGACCATATGCCTTCTTCACCACCTTCTCCACCTGTGTTGCCACCTTCAAGGATTTGTGGACTTGCACACCTAGGTCCCTCTGTGTTTCTATATTCCTGATGACTCTGCCATTTATTGGATAACTCCTCCCGACATTATTTCTTCCAAAATGCATCACTTCGCATTTATCCGGATTAAATTCCATCTGCCACCTCTCCGCCCAATTTTCCAGCCTATCTATATCCTGCTGGATTGCCCGACAATGGAGAGCGAGGATATTGAAGGTACTGGGACACATTGAGAGAGTGAATATTGAAGGGACTGGGACTAATGGAGAGAATGGATATTGAAGGTACTGGGATACATTGAGAGACTGGATATTGAAGGTACTGGGACACATTGAGCGAGTGGATATTGAAGGTACTGGGGCACATTGGGAGAGTGGATATTGAAGGTACTGGGACTCATGGAGAGAGGGGATATTGAAGGTACTGGGACACATTGCGAGAGTGGATATTGAAGGTACTGGGACACATGGAGAGAGTGGATATTGAAGGTCCTGGGACACATTGGGAGAGTGGATATTGAAGGTACTGGGGCACATTGGGAGATTGGATATTGAAAGCACTGGGACTCATGGAGAGAGTGGATATTGAAGGTAATGGGACACGTTGGGAGAGTGGATCTTGACGGTACTGGGGGACATTGAAAGAGTGGATTTTGAAGGTACTGGGGCACATTGGGGGAATGGATATTGAAGGCACTGGGACACATTGAGCGAGTGGGTATTGAAGGTACTGGGGCACATTGAGACAGTGGATATTCAAGGTACTGGGGCACATTGAGGGAGTGGATATTGAAGGCACTGGGACACATTGAGAGAATGGATATTCAAGGTACTGGGACACATTGTGCGAGTGGATATTGAAGGTACTGGGACACATTGAGAGAATGGATATTGAAGACACTGGGACACATTGAGCAAGTGGATATTGAAGATACTGGGGCACATTGAGGGAGTGGATATTGAAGGCACTGGTACACACTGAGCGAGTGGATATTGAAGATACTGGAGAACATTGAGTGAGTGGAAATTGAAGGTAGTGGGACACGTTGAGAGAGTGGATATTGAAGGTACTGGGACTCATGGAGAGAGTGGATGTTGAAGATACTGGGACACATTGAGAGAGTGGATATTGAAAGCACTGGGGCACATTGAGTGTGTGGATATTGGAGGCACTGGGACACATTGAGAGAGTGGATCTTGAAGGTACTGGGGCACATTGGAGGAGTGGATATTAAACGTGTTGGGACACATTGAGTGGATATTGAAGGTACTGGGAGACATTGAGAGAGTGGATATTGAAGGTACTGGGACACATTGAGCGAGTGGATATTGAAGGTTCTGGGACACATTGAGCTAGTGTATATTGATGGTACTGGGAGACATTGAGAGGGTGGATATTAAAGGGCCTGGGGCACATTGGAAGAGTGGATATTGAAGGTGCTGGGGCAAATTGAGAGGGTGGATATTGAAGGTACTGGGGCACATTGATCGCGTGGATATTGGAGGCACTGGGACACATTGAGAGGGTGGATATTGAAGGTACTGGGGCATATTGAGATAGTTGATATTGAAGGTACTGGGGCACATTGGGAGAATGGATATTGAAGGCACTGGGACACATTGAGCGAGTGGGTATTGAAGGTACTGGGGCACATTGAGACAGTGGATATTGAAGGTACTGGGGCACATTGAGGGAGTGGATATTGAAGGCACTGGGACACATTGAGCAAGTGGATATTGAAGATGCTGGGGCACATTGAGGGAGTGGATATTGAAGATACTGGGACACATTGAGAGAGTGGATATTGAAAGCACTGGGGCACATTGGAGGAGTGGATATTAAACGTATTGGGACACATTGAGTGGATATTGCTGGTACTGGGAGACATTGAGAGAGTGGATATTGAAGGTACTGGGACACATTGAGCGAGTGGATATTGAAGGTTCTGGGACACATTGAGCGAGTGGATATTGATGGTACTGGGGGACATTGAGAGGGTGGATATTCAAGGGCCTGGGGCCCATTGGGAGAGTGGATATTGAAGGTACTGGGGCAAATTGAGAGAGTGGATATTGAAGGTACTGGGGCACATTGGGAGAATGCATATTGAAGGTACTGGGACTCATTGAAAGAGTGGATGTTGTAGGCACTGGGACACATTGAGAGGGTGGCTATTGAAGGTACTGGGGCTCATTGAGAGAGTGGATATTGAACGTACAGGGGCACATTGAAAGAGTGGATATTGAAGTTACTGGGACACATTGAGTAGATATTGAAGGTACTGGGACACAATCAGAGAGTGGATATTGAAGGTACTGGGACACATTGAGCGAGTGGATATTGAAGGGAATGGGACTCATGGAGAGAGTGGATCTTGAAGGTCCTGGGACACATTGTGAGAGTGGATATTGAAGGTACTGGGGCACATTGAGAGAGTGCATATTGAAGGTACTGGGGCACATTTGGAGAGTGGATATTGACGGTACTGGGGCACATTGAGAGAGTGGATATTGAAGGTCCTGGGATACTAAGAGAATGGATATTGATGGCTCTGGGACATATTGAGACAGTGGATATTGAAGGCACTGGGGCACATTGAGGGAGTGGGTATTGAAGGTACTGAGACACATTCTGAGAGTGCATATTGAAGGTACTGGGGCACATTGAGAGAATGGATATTGAAGCAAATGGGGGACATTGAGCAAGTGGATATTGAAGGTACTGGGGCACATTGGGAGAGTGGATATTGAAGATACTGGGGCACATTGGGAGATTGGATATTGAAGGCACTGGGACTCATGGAGGGAGTGGATATTGAAGGTAATGGGACACGTTGAGAGAGTGGATATTGAATGTACTGGGGGACATTGAGCGAGTGGATATTAAAGGCACTTGGACACATTGAGAGAGTGGATGTTGAAGGTACTGGGGCACATTGAGCGAGTGGATATTGAAGGCACCGAGACACATGGAGAGCATGGATATTGAAGGTACTGGGGCACATTGAGAGAATGGATATTGAAGGCACTGGGACACATTGGGCGAGTGGGTATTGAAGGTACTGGGGAACATTGAGGGAGTGGGTATTGATGGTACTGGGACAAATGGAGAGAATGGATATTGAAGGTACTGGGACACATTGAGAGAGTGGATATTGAAGGTTCTGGGGCACATTGAGCGAGTGGATATTGAAGGCACTGGGGCACATGGGGAGAGTGGATATTGAAGGTACTGGGGCACATTGAGAGTGGATATCGAAGGTACTGGGGAACTTTGAGAGAGTGGATTTTGACGGTACTGGGGGACATTGAAAGAGTTGATATTGCAGGTACTGGGGCACATTGGGAGAATGGATATTGAAGGCACTGGGACACATTGAGCGAGTGGGTATTGAAGGTACTGGGGCACATTGAGACAGTGGATATTGAAGGTACTGGGGCACATTGAGGGACTGGTTATTGAAGGCACTGGGACACATTGAGAGAATGGATATTCAAGGTACTGGGACACATTGTGCGAGTGGATATTGAAGGTATTGGGACACATTGAGAGAATGTATATTGAAGGCACTGGGACACATTGAGCAAGTGGATATTGAAGATACTGGGGCACATTGAGGGAGTGGATATTGAAGGCACTGGTACACACTGAGCGAGTGGATATTGAAGATACTGGAGCACATTGAGCGAGTGGATATTGAAGGTAGTGGGACACGTTGAGAGAGTGGATATTGAAGGTACTGGGGCACATTGGGAGAGTGGGTATTGTGGGCACTGGGACTCATGGAGTGAGTGGATATTGAAGGTACTGGGACACATTGAGAGTGTGAATATTGAAGGTACTGGGACACATTGAGAGCGTGGATTTTGAAGGTACCGGGCACACTGGGAGAGTGGATATTGAAAGTACAGGGGGACATTGGGACAGTGAATATTGAAGGTACTGGGACACATTGAGACAGTGGATATTAATGGTACTGGGACACATTGAGACAGTGGATATTAATGGTACTGGGACACATTGAGAGAATGGATATTGAAGATACTGGGACTCATGGAGAGAGTGGATATAGAAGTTACTGGGACACATTGGGAGATTGGATATTGAAGGCACTGGGACTCATGGAGAGAGTGTATATTGAAGGTAATGTGACACGTTGGGAGAGTGGATATTGAAGGTACTGGGGGACATTGAGAGAGTGGATATTGAAGGGACTGGGACACATTGAGAGGGTGGATATTGAAGGTACTGGGACACATTGAGAGGGTGGATATTGAAGGTGCTGGGACACATTGAGCGAGTGGATATTAAAGGCACTGGGACACATTGAGAGAGTGGATGTTGAAGGTACTGGGGCACATTGAGAGAGTGGATATTGAAGGGACTGGGACACACTGAGAGGGTGGATATTGAAGGTACTGGGACACATTGAGAGGGTGGATATTGAAGGTGCTGGGACACATTGAGCGAGTGGATATTGAAGGTACTGGGACACATTGAGAGGGTGGATATTGAAGGTGCTGGGACACATTGAGCGAGTGGATATTGAAGGTACTGGGTCACATTGAGAGAATGGATATTCAAGGTACTGGGGTACATGGAGAGAGTGGATATTGAATGTACTGGGATACATTCAGAGAATGGACATTGAATGTACTGGGGCACATTGAGAGAATGGATATTGAAGGTACTGGGGTACATTGAGCGAGTGGATATTGAAGGTACTGGGACACATTGAGTAGATATTGAAGGTACTGGGACACATTGAGCGAGTGGATATTGAAGGTAATGGGACACATTGAGAGAGTGGATATTGAAGGTACTGGGACTCATGGAGAGAGTGGATCTTGAAGGTACTGGGACACATTGAGAGAGTGGATATTGAAGGTACTGGGGCACATTGAGAGAGTGGATATTGAAGGTACTGGGGCACATTGAGCGAGTGGATATTGAAGGTACTGGGGCACATTGGGAGAGTGGATATTGAAGGTACTGGGACACATTCAGGGAGTGGATATTGAAGGTACTGGGAGACATTGAGAGGGTGGATAGTGAAGGTACTGGGACACATTGAGCGAGTGGATATTGAAGGTACTGGGGCACATTGGGAGAGTGGATATTGAAGGTACTGGGTCACATTGAGAGAGTGGATATTGAAGGTACTGGGACACATTGAGCGAGTGGATGTTGAAGGTACTGGGGCACATTGGGAGAGTGGACATTGAAGGTACTGGGGCACATTGGGAGATTGGTTATTGAAGGCACTGGGACTCATGGAGAGAGTGTATATTGAAGGCACTGGGACACATTGAGAGAGTGGGTGTTGAAGGTACTGGGGCACATTGAGAGAGTGGATGTTGAAGGTACTGGGACAAATTGAGCGAGTGGATATTGAACGCACTGGGACACATTGAGAGATTGTATATTGAAGGTACTGGGGCACTTTGAGAGAATCGATATTGAAGGTAATGGGGGACATTGAGCGAGTGCATATTGAAGGTACTGGGGCACATTGGGAGAGTGGATATTGAAGGTACTGGGACACATTGAGAGAGTGGATATTGAAGGTACTGGGACCCATTGAGAGAGTTGATATTGAAGGTACTGGGACACATTGAGCGAATGGATATTGAAGGTACTGGGATACATTGAGAGACTGGATATTGAAGGTACTGGGACACATTGAGCGAGTGGATATTGAAGGTACTGGGGCACATTGGGAGAGTGGATATTGAAGGTACTGGGACACATTGAGAGAGTGGATATTGAAGGTACTGGGGCCCATTGAGAGAGTGGATATTAAAGGTACTGGGGCACGTTGAGAGAATGGATATTGAAGGCACTGGGACACATTGAGCGAGTGGATATTGAAGGTACTGGGGCACATGGAGAGAGAGAATGTTGATGGTACTGGGGCACATGGAGAGAGTGGATATTGAAGATACTGGGACACATTGAGAGAGTGGTTATTGAAGGTACTGGGGCACATTGGGAGAGTGGGTATTGTAGGCACTGGGACTCATGGAGTGAGTGGATATTGAAGGTACTGGGACACATTGAGAGTGTGAATATTGAAGGTACTGGGACACATTGAGAGCGTGGATTTTGAAGGTACCGGGCACACTGGGAGAGTGGATATTGAAAGTACAGGGGGACATTGGGACAGTGAATATTGAAGGTACTGGGACACATTGAGACAGTGGATATTAATGGTACTGGGACACATTGAGAGAATGGATATTGAAGATACTGGGACTCATGGAGAGAGTGGATATAGAAGTTACTGGGACACATTGGGAGATTGGATATTGAAGGCACTGGGACTCATGGAGAGAGTGTATATTGAAGGTAATGTGACACGTTGGGAGAGTGGATATTGAAGGTACTGGGGGACATTGAGAGAGTGGATATTGAAGGTACTGGGATGCATTGAGTGGATATTGAAGGTACAGGGACACATTGAGCGAGTGGATATTAAAGGCACTGGGACACATTGAGAGAGTGGATGTTGAAGGTACTGGGGCACATTGAGAGAGTGGATATTGAAGGGACTGGGACACATTGAGAGGGTGGATATTGAAGGTACTGGGACACATTGAGAGGGTGGATATTGAAGGTGCTGGGACACATTGAGCGAGTGGATATTGAAGGTACTGGGACACATTGAGAGACTGCATATTGAAGGTACTGGACACAATGAAAGAGTGGATATTGAAGGTACTGGGACACATTGAGGGAGTGGATATTGAAGGTACTGGGAGACATTGAGGCAGTGGATATTGAAGGTACTGGGTCACATTGAGAGAATGGATATTCAAGGGACTGGGGTTAATGCAGAGAGTGGTTATTGAATGTACTGGGATACATTCAGAGAATGGACATTGAATGTACTGGGGCACATTGAGAGAATGGATATTGAAGGTACTGGGGTACATTGAGCGAGTGGATATTGAAGGTACTGGGACACATTGAGTAGATATTGAAGGTACTGGGACACATTGAGCGAGTGGATATTGAAGGTAATGGGACACATTGAGAGAGTGGATATTGAAGGTACTGGGACTCATGGAGAGAGTGGATCTTGAAGGTACTGGGACACATTGAGAGAGTGGATATTGAAGGTACTGGGGCACATTGAGAGAGTGGATATTGAAGGTACTGGGGCACATTGAGCGAGTGGATATTGAAGGTACTGGGGCACATTGGGAGAGTGGATATTGAAGGTACTGGGACACATTCAGGGAGTGGATATTGAAGGTACTGGGAGACATTGAGAGGGTGGATATTGAAGGTACTGGGACACATTGAGCGAGTGGATATTGAAGGTACTGGGGCACATTGGGAGAGTGGATATTGAAGGTACTGGGTCACATTGAGAGAGTGGATATTGAAGGTACTGGGACACATTGAGCGAGTGGATGTTGAAGGTACTGGGGCACATTGGGAGAGTGGACATTGAAGGTACTGGGGCACATTGGGAGATTGGTTATTGAAGGCACTGGGACTCATGGAGAGAGTGTATATTGAAGGCACTGGGACACATTGAGAGAGTGGGTGTTGAAGGTACTGGGGCACATTGAGAGAGTGGATGTTGAAGGTACTGGGACAAATTGAGCGAGTGGATATTGAAGGCACTGGGACACATTGAGAGATTGGATATTGAAGGTACTGGGGCACTTTGAGAGAATCGATATTGAAGGTAATGGGGGACATTGAGCGAGTGCATATTGAAGGTACTGGGGCACATTGGGAGAGTGGATATTGAAGCTACTGGGACACATTGAGAGAGTGGATATTGAAGGTACTGGGACACATTGAGAGAGTTGATATTGAAGGTACTGGGACACATTGAGCGAATGGATATTGAAGGTACTGGGATACATTGAGAGACTGGATATTGAAGGTACTGGGACACATTGAGCGAGTGGATATTGAAGGTACTGGGGCACATTGGGAGAGTGGATATTGAAGGTACTGGGACACATTGAGAGAGTGGATATTGAAGGTACTGGGGCCCATTGAGAGAGTGGATATTAAAGGTACTGGGATACATTGAGAGACTGGATATTGAAGGTAATGGGGGACATTGAGCGAGTGCATATTGAAGGTACTGGGGCACATTGGGAGAGTGGATATTGAAGGTACTGGGACACATTGAGAGAGTGGATATTGAAGGTACTGGGACACATTGAGAGAGTTGATATTGAAGGTACTGGGACACATTGAGCGAATGGATATTGAAGGTACTGGGATACATTGAGAGACTGGATATTGAAGGTACTGGGACACATTGAGCGAGTGGATATTGAAGGTACTGGGGCACATTGGGAGAGTGGATATTGAAGGTACTGGGACACATTGAGAGAGTGGATATTGAAGGTACTGGGGCCCATTGAGAGAGTGGATATTAAAGGTACTGGGGCACGTTGAGAGAATGGATATTGAAGGCACTGGGACACATTGAGCGAGTGGATATTGAAGGTACTGGGGAACATTGAGGGAGTGGGTATTGAAGGTACTGGGGCATATTGGGAGAGTGGATATTGTAGGCACTGGGGCACATTGTGAGAGTAGATATTGAAGGTACTGGGACACATTGACTGTGGATATTGAAGGGACTCGGACACATTGAGAGGGTGGATATTGAAGGTACTGGGACACATTGAGAGGGTGAATATTGAAGCTACTGGACACAATGAAAGAGTGGATATTGAAGGTAGTGGGACACATTGAGGGAGTGGATATTGAATGTACTGGGAGACATTGAGGCAGTGGATATTGAAGGTACTGGGTCACATTGAGAGAATGGATATTCAAGGTACTGGGGTACATGGAGAGAGTGGATAATGAATGTACTGGGATACATTCAGAGAATGGACATTGAATGTACTGGGGCACATTGAGAGAATGGATATTGAAGGTACTAGGGTACATTGAGGGAGTGGATATTGAAGGTACTGGGACACATTGAGTAGATATTGAAGGTACTGGGACACATTGAGCGAGTGGATCTTGAAGGTACTGGGACACATTGAGAGAGTGGATATTGAAGGTACTGGGACTCATGGAGAGAGTGGATCTTGAAGGTACTGGGACACATTGAGAGAGTGGATATTGAAGGTACTGGGGCACATTGGGAGAGTGGATATTGACGGTACTGGGAGACATTGAGAGGGTGGATATTGAAGGTACTGGGACACATTGAGCGAGTGGATATTGAAGGTACTGGGGCACATTGGGAGAGTGGATATTGAAGGTACTGGGTCACATTGAGAGAGTGGATATTGAAGGTACTGGGACACATTGAGCGATTGGATATTGAAGATACTGGGGCACATTGGGAGAGTGGATATTGAAGGTACTGGGGCACATTGGGAGATTGGATATTGAAGGCACTGGAACTCATGGAGAGAGTGTATATTGAAGGTAATGGGACACGTTGAGAGAGTGGATATTGAAGGTACTGGGGGACATTGAGAGAGTGGATGTTGACGGTACTGGGATGCATTGAGTGGATATTGAAGGTACTGGGACACATTGATGGAGTGGATATTGAAGGTACTGGGGAACATTGAGGGACTGGGTATTGAAGGTACTCGGACTAATGAATAGAATCGATATTGAATGTACTGGGACACATTGGGAGAGTGGTTATTGAAGGTACTGGGACGCATTGAGTGGATATTGAAGGTACTGGGACACTTTGAGCGAGTGGATATTGAAGGCACTGGGACACATTGAGAGAGTGGATTTTGAAGGTACTGGGACTCATGGAGAGAGTGGATCTTGAAGGTACTGGGACACATTGAGAGAGTGGATATTGAAGGTACTGGGGCACATTGAGAGAGTGGATATTGAAGGTACTGGGGCACATTGAGCGAGTGGATATTGAAGGTACTGGGGAACATTGAGGGACTGGGTATTGAAGGTACTGGGACTAATGAATAGAATCGATATTGAATGTACTGGGACACATTGGGAGAGTGGTTATTGAAGGGACTGGGACGCATTGAGTGGATATTGAAGGTACTGGGACACTTTGAGCGAGTGGATATTGAAGGCACTGGGACACATTGAGAGGGTGGGTGTTGAAGGTACTGGGGCACATTGAGAGAGTGGATGTTGAAGGTACTGGGACACATTGAGCGAGTGGATATTGAAGGCACTGGGACACATTGAGAGATTGGATATTGAAGGTACTGGGGCACTTTGAGAGAACTGATATTGAAGGTAATGGGGCACATTGAGCGAGTGGATATTGAAGGTACTGGGGCACATTGAGAGAGTAATATTGATGGTACTGGGTCACGTTGGGAGACTGGATATTGAAGGTACTGGGACACATTGAGAGAGTGGATATTGAAGTTACTGGGACACATTGAGCTAATGGATATTGAACGTCCTGGGATACATTGAGAGCGTGGACATTGAAGGTACTGGGACACATTGAAGAGAGAATATTGAAGGTACTGGGGAACATTGAGAGAGTGGATATTAATGATACTGGGACACATTGAGAGAATGGATATTGAAGGTCCTGGGACTCATGGAGAGAGTGGATATTGAAGTTACTGGGACACATTGGGAGATTGGATATTGAAGGCACTGGGACTCATGGAGAGAGTGTATATTTAAGATAATTGGACACGTTGAGAGAGTGGATATTGAAGGTACTGGGGGACATTGAGAGAGTGGATATTGATGGTACTGGGATGCATTGAGTGGATATTGAACGTACTGGGACACATTGAGCGAGTGGATATTAAAGGCACTGGGACACATTGAGAGAGTGGGTGTTGAAGGTACTGGGGCACATTGAGAGAGTGGATGTTGAAGGTACTGGGACACATTGTGTGAGTGGATATTGAAGGTACTGGGGAACATTGACGGAGTGGGTATTGAAGGTACTGGGCCTAATGGAGAGAATGGATATTGAAGGTATTGGGACACATTGAGAGGGTGGATATTGAAGGTACCTGGCACACTGGGAGAGTGGATATTGAAGTTACTGGGACACATTGTGAGATTGGATATTGAAGGTACTGAGGCACATTGAGAGAGAGGATATTGAAGGTACTGAGGCACATGGAGCGAGTGGATATTGAAGGTATTGGGACACATTGAGCGAGTGGATATTGAAGGCACAGGGACACATTGACAGAGTGGATATTGAAGGGAATGGGACACATTGAGAGAGTGGATATTGAACGTACTGGGGCACATTGAAGGTACGCGCATACTTATCCGCAATAACTCGCAATGCATGCTCGCTGTGATATTGTGTTTATGTTAGTTGATTGTTCTTGTATATTTATCATTGTGAAATTATGCGTTCTGTTTGACATTTGGAAACTATTCTCATTTGGGATGGGAGTTGTTTTCTACTATCTTAAGAGCAGCATATTTGCTGTTGTTATTGTGTGATGTTAGTTTGTGCTGTTGTATTTACGATGGCATATTCATTGTTGACATTGGGCTATAAGCGGTTGTCAATTTTACAATTTGTAATTGAGCGTCTGTGCTTTATTCTGGTTTGTAATTCAAAATTGTAATGTATTTTGGATTGTACTTGAACACATTGAGAGAGTGGATATCGAAGGTACTGGGGCACATTGAGAGAGTGGATGTTGCAGGCACTGGGACACATTGAGAAAGTGGATATTGAAGGTACTGGGGCACATTGAGCGAGTGGATATTGAAGGTACTGGGGCACATTGAGAGAGTGGATATTAAAGGTACTGGGGCACATTGGGAGTGTGGATATTGAAGGTACTGGGACACATTCAGGGAGTGGATATTGAAGGTACTGGGACACATTGAGCGAGTGGATATTGAAGGTAGTGGGACACATTGAGAGAATGGATATTGAAGGCACTGGGACACATTGAGCGAGTGGATATTGAAGGCACTGGGGCACATGGAGAGAGTGGATGTTGAAGGTACTGGGGAACATTGAGGGAGTGGGTATGGAAGGTACTGGGGCACATTGGGAGAGTGGATACTGTAGGCACTGGGGCACATTGTGAGAGTAGATATTGAAGGTACTGGGACACATTGAGTGTGGATATTGAAGGTACTGGGACACATTGAGAGACTGCATATTGAAGGTACTGGACACAGTGAAAGAGTGGATATTGAAGGTACTGGGACACATTGAGCGAGTGGATATTGAAGGTACTGGGTCACATTGGGAGAGTGGATATTGAAGGTACTGGGGCACACGGGGAGAGAGGATATTGAAGGTACTGGGGCACATTGGGAGAGTGGATATTGAAGGCACAGGGACACATGGAGAGAGTGGATATTCAAGGTACTGGGACACATTGAGAGAGTGAATATTGAAGGTAGTGGGGCACGTTGAGAGAATGGATATTGAAGGCACTGGGGCACATTGGGAGATTGGATATTGAAGGCACTGGAACTCATGGAGAGAGTGTATATTGAAGGTAATGGGACACGTTGAGAGAGTGGATATTGAAGGTACTGGGGGACATTGAGAGAGTGGATGTTGAAGGTACTGGGACACATTGTGTGAGTGGATATTGAAGGTACTGGGGAACATTGAGGGAGTGGGTATTGAAGGTGCTGGGACTAATGAATAGAATCGATATTGAATGTACTGGGACACATTGGGAGAGTGGTTATTGAAGGTACTGGGGGACATTGAGAGAGTGGATATTGATGGTACTGGGATGCATTGAGTGGATATTGAAAGTACTGGTTCACATTGAGCGAGTGGATATTAAAGGCACTGGGACACATTGAGAGAGTGGGTGTTGAAGGTACTGGGGCACATTGAGAGAGTGGATGTTGAAGGTACTGGGACACATTGTGTGAGTGGATATTGAAGGTACTGGGGAACATTGAGGGAGTGGGTATTGAAGGTACTGGGCCTAATGGAGAGAATGGATATTGAAGGTATTGGGACACATTGAGAGGGTGGATATTGAAGGTACTGAGGCACATTGAGAGAGTGGATATTGAAGGTACTGGGGCACATTGAGAGAGTGGATATTGAAGGTACTGAGGCACATGGAGCGAGTGGATATTGAAGGTACTGGGACACATTGAGCGAGTGGATATTGAAGGCACAGGGACACATTGACAGAGTGGATATTGAAGGGAATGGGACACATTGAGAGAGTGGATATTGAACGTGCTGGGGCACATTGAAGGTACGCGCGTACTTATCCACAATAACTCGCAATGCATGCTCGCTGTGATATTGTGTATATGTTAGTTTGTGCTGTTGTTTTTACGATGGCATATTCATTGTTGACATTGGGCTATAAGCGGTTGTCAATTTTACAATTTGTAATTGAGCGTCTGTGCTTTATTCTGGTTTGAAATTCAAAATTGTAATGTATTTTGGATTGTACTTGAACACATTGAGAGAGTGGATATCGATGGTACTGGGGCACATTGAGAGAGTGGATGTTGCAGGCACTGGGACACATTGAGCGAGTGGATATTGAAGGTACTGGGGCACATTGAGAGAGTGGATATTAAAGGTACTGGGGCACATTGGGAGAGTGGATATTGAAGGTACTGGGACACATTCAGGGAGTGGAAATTGAAGGTACTGGGACACATTGAGCGAGTGGATATTGAAGGTAGTGGGACACATTGAGAGAATGGAT
Source organism: Mustelus asterias (assembly GCF_964213995.1). Taxonomy (NCBI): domain Eukaryota; kingdom Metazoa; phylum Chordata; class Chondrichthyes; order Carcharhiniformes; family Triakidae; genus Mustelus; species Mustelus asterias. Next base: position 86,410,222 of record NC_135803.1, on the reverse strand, counting down.
ATTGAAGGCACTGGGACACATTGTGAGAGTAGATATTGAAGGTACTGGGACACATTGAGTGTGGATATTGAAGGTACTGGGTCACATTGAGAGAGTGGATATTGAATGTACTGGGACACATTGAAGGTACTGGGACACATTGAGCGAGTGGATATTGAAGATACTGGGGCACATTGGGAGAGTGGATATTGAAGGTACTGGGACACATTGAGAGAGTGGATATTGAAGGTACTGGGGCCCATTGAGAGAGTGGATATTGAAGGTACTGGGGCACATGGGGAGAGAGGATATTGAAGGTACTGGGGCACATTGGGTGAGTGGATATTGAAGGCTCTGGGACACATGGAGAGAGTGGATATTGAAGGCACTGGGACACATTGAGAGAGTGGATATTGAAGGCACTGGGACACATTGAGCGAGTGGATATTGAAGGTACTGGGGAACATTGAGAGGGTGGATATTGAAGGTACTGGGACACATTGAGAGGGTGGATATTGAAGGTGCTGGGACACATTGAGCGAGTGGATATTGAAGGTCCTGGGACACATTGAGAGACTGCATATTGAAGCTACTGGACACAATGAAAGAGTGGATATTGAAGGTACTGGGACACATTGAGGGCGTGGATTTTGAAGGTACTGGGAGACATTGAGGCAGTGGATATTGAAGGTACTGGGGTACATGGAGAGAATGGACATTGAATGGACTGGGGCACATTGAGAGAATGGATATTGAAGGTACTGGGACCCATTGAGTCGATATTGAAGGTACTGGGACACATTGAGCGAGTGGATATTGAAGGTATTGCAGTGCTGGTAAGAGATTAATTGGATTAATTGAATTGTTTATTTATTTAATTAGTCAGCTAGTGTGTGTATTTTTTTGGCCTTTACTTTAACAGCAGTTTTTCAAGTTTAAAGTGAAAACTAGAAGTGGGCAGCAAAGGAGTCTGGGAAGGGTTTTTATTTTAACTTTAAAAGTCAGTTACCTGGGTGGTTCCCCCTCATTGATCCACTGGAGCAAGCTGAGAGGGGTGATTGAAAAGCAGCAGTGCTGGTAAGAGATTAATTGGATTAATTGAATTGTTTATTTATTTAATTAGTCAGCTAGTGTGTGTATTTTTTTGGCCTTTACTTTAACAGCAGTTTTTCAAGTTTAAAGTGAAAACTAGAAGTGGGCAGCAAAGGAGTCTGGGAAGGGTTTTTATTTTAACTTTAAAAGTCAGTTACCTGGGTGGTTCCCCCTCATTGATCCACTGGAGCAAGCTGAGAGGGGTGATTGAAAAGCAGCAGTGCTGGTAAGAGATTAATTGGATTAATTGAATTGTTTATTTATTTAATTAGTCAGCTAGTGTGTGTATTTTTGTGGCCTTTACTTTAACAGCAGTTTTTCAAGTTTAAAGTGAAAACTAGAAGTGGGCAGCAAAGGAGTCTGGGAAGGGTTTTTATTTTAACTTTAAAAGTCAGTTACCTGGGTGGTTCCCCCTCATTGATCCACTGGAGCAAGCTGAGAGGGGTGATTGAAAAGCAGCAGTGCTGGTAAGAGATTAATTGGATTAATTGAATTGTTTATTTATTTAATTAGTCAGCTAGTGTGTGTATTTTTGTGGCCTTTACTTTAACAGCAGTTTTTCAAGTTTAAAGTGAAAACTAGAAGTGGGCAGCAAAGGAGTCTGGGAAGGGTTTTTATTTTAACTTTAAAAGTCAGTTACCTGGGTGGTTCCCCCTCATTGATCCACTGGAGCAAGCTGAGAGGGGTGATTGAAAAGCAGCAGTGCTGGTAAGAGATTAATTGGATTAATTGAATTGTTTATTTATTTAATTAGTCAGCTAGTGTGTGTATTTTTGTGGCCTTTACTTTAACAGCAGTTTTTCAAGTTTAAAGTGAAAACTAGAAGTGGGCAGCAAAGGAGTCTGGGAAGGGTTTTTATTTTAACTTTAAAAGTCAGTTACCTGGGTGGTTCCCCCTCATTGATCCACTGGAGCAAGCTGAGAGGGGTGATTGAAAAGCAGCAGTGCTGGTAAGAGATTAATTGGATTAATTGAATTGTTTATTTATTTAATTAGTCAGCTAGTGTGTGTATTTTTGTGGCCTTTACTTTAACAGCAGTTTTTCAAGTTTAAAGTGAAAACTAGAAGTGGGCAGCAAAGGAGTCTGGGAAGGGTTTTTATTTTAACTTTAAAAGTCAGTTACCTGGGTGGTTCCCCCTCATTGATCCACTGGAGCAAGCTGAGAGGGGTGATTGAAAAGCAGCAGTGCTGGTAAGAGATTAATTGGATTAATTGAATTGTTTATTTATTTAATTAGTCAGCTAGTGTGTGTATTTTTGTGGCCTTTACTTTAACAGCAGTTTTTCAAGTTTAAAGTGAAAACTAGAAGTGGGCAGCAAAGGAGTCTGGGAAGGGTTTTTATTTTAACTTTAAAAGTCAGTTACCTGGGTGGTTCCCCCTCATTGATCCACTGGAGCAAGCTGAGAGGGGTGATTGAAAAGCAGCAGTGCTGGTAAGAGATTAATTGGATTAATTGAATTGTTTATTTATTTAATTAGTCAGCTAGTGTGTGTATTTTTGTGGCCTTTACTTTAACAGCAGTTTTTCAAGTTTAAAGTGAAAACTAGAAGTGGGCAGCAAAGGAGTCTGGGAAGGGTTTTTATTTTAACTTTAAAAGTCAGTTACCTGGGTGGTTCCCCCTCATTGATCCACTGGAGCAAGCTGAGAGGGGTGATTGAAAAGCAGCAGTGCTGGTAAGAGATTAATTGGATTAATTGAATTGTTTATTTATTTAATTAGTCAGCTAGTGTGTGTATTTTTGTGGCCTTTACTTTAACAGCAGTTTTTCAAGTTTAAAGTGAAAACTAGAAGTGGGCAGCAAAGGAGTCTGGGAAGGGTTTTTATTTTAACTTTAAAAGTCAGTTACCTGGGTGGTTCCCCCTCAGTAGTAGTTTTTTTTTCTCTCGGGCCCCTAGCCCTATAAATTGGTGCAGAGGAGATACCCGATCCTCTACACTGGTAGAGGATCCCACCCTTCCATCCTCCTCTAACCTAATTATAAGTGTGGGGAAGTTTTTTGTTTTCTTTTTTTTCTTGCTGGTAATGGCTTCAGGGATGGCAGTTCAGGCAGTATGCTGCATCTCCTGTGGGATGTATGTGGTGAGGAAATCCAGTAGTGTTTCAGGAGATTTTAGTTGTAAGAAGTGCATTAGATTGCAGCTTCTGGAGGAGCGTGTAAAGGAGCTGGAGGGGGAGGTAGAGGAACTCCGCATAATTCGGGAGGCGGAGGTGGAAGTTGATAGGAGTTATAGAGAAATAGTAACTCCTAGAAATGAGGCTTGGGTCAATGCCAGGAGGAGGGGTAAGAAGCAATCGGGAAGACAATCCCCTGGGGCGGTTCCCCTCCATAATAGGTTTTCGGTGCTGGAGGCTACAGTTGAGGAGGAATCAACTGAGCATAGAGAGCAGATCTCTGGGGGTGAGCCGAGTGAGAAAGCTCAGGTGGTTAGGGGCTGTAAAAGACTGGGCCTTGTGATTGGGGACTCCACAATTAAGGGGACAGATAGGAGGGTCGGAACTAAAGGTAGGGACTCAGGGTTGGTGTGTTGCCTACCAGGGGCTGGGGTCCGGGATGTGTCTGACAGGGTATTCAGGACTCTTAGGGGGGAGGGAGATAAACCACAAGTTATTGTACATGTGGGGACACACGACATAGGGAGGATAGGGGAAGGGGATATTAGGCAGGGATTTATGGAGTTGGGGTGGAAACTAAAGGCCAAGACTGACAGAGTGGTTATCTCTGGACTCTTGCCTGTACCACGGGATAGTTTAGAGAGGAATAGGGAGAGGGAAGGTTTGAATTCATGGCTGAGGGGATGGTGCAGGAGGGAGGGGTTCAGGTACTTAAGCAATTGGGGCTCGTACTGGGGAAGGTGTGACCTCTATGAGAAGGATGGTCTACACCTTAATCAGAAGGGGACCAATATCCTGGGGGGTAAATTTGCTAAGGCCATGCAGGGAGGTTTAAACTGATTCGGGGGGGGGGAGGGATCCTGAGTAGTGGGGCTGAAAGTGAGGGATGCATGGATGGGGACTGCAATGCACGGCATTGCAGAGGTGGGGTGGAGCAGGGTTTGAAATGTGTATACTTCAATGCCAGGAGTATTCGCAATAAAGTGGGTGAACTTGCAGCGTGGATCAGTACCTGGGACTTCGATGTTGTGGCTATTTCAGAGACATGGATAGAGCAGGGGCAGGAATGGATGCTGCAGGTCCCGGGGTTCAAATGTTTTAGTCGAAGTAGGGAAGGAGGTAGAAGAGGGGGAGGGGTAGCATTATTGGTCAGAGATTGTATCACAGTGTCAGAGAGGAGGTTTGATGAGGACTTATCTGTTGAGGTAGTATGGGCGGAGATTAGAAATAGGAGAGGAGAGGTCACCCTGTTGGGAGTCTTTTATAGACCTCCTAAAAGTTCTAGAGAGGTTGAGGAAAGGATTGCGGAGTCAATCCTGCTTAGGAGTGAAAGTAATAGGGCAATTGTTATGGGGGATTTTAACTTGACTAATATTGACTGGAATTGTTATAGCTCTAGCTCGTTAGAGGGGTCAGTTTTTGTTCAAAGCGTGCAGGAAGGTTTTTTGACTCAGTATGTAGACAGGCCAACTAGAGGTGAGGCTATATTGGATCTGGTGCTGGGAAATGAGCCAGACCAGGTGCGAGACTTGGAAGTTGGTGTGCATTTTGGTGATAGTGACCACAATTCGGTTACGTTCACCTTAATGATGGAAAGGGATAGGCATGAACCTCGGGCCAGTGGTTTTAGCTGGGGGAAGGGTAATTATGAGGCTATTAGGAGAGAATTAGGAAACATAGGTTGGACTAGGAGATTACAGGGACTGGGAACGTCCGACATGTGGAGTTTTTTCAAGGAGCAGCTACTGCGAGTCTGTGATAGGTATGTCCCTGTCAGGCAAGGAGGAATTGGTAGGGCTAGGGAACCGTGGTGCACCAAAAAAGTTTCTTTGTTGGTTAAAAAGAAAAAGGAGGCTTATGTTCGGATGAGACGTGAGCACTCGGGTAGTGCACTAGAAAGCTTTAGATTGGCTAAGAGGGAGTTGAAGAGCGAGCTTAGAAGGGCTAAAAGGGGACATGAGAAGACTTTGGCGGATAGGGTTAAAGAGAATCCTAAGGCGTTCTATAGGTATGTCAAGAACAGAAGGTTGGTTAGGGCAAGTTTAGGGCCAGTTATAGATGGCAGAGGGAAGTTATGTGTGGAACCGGAGGAGATTGGTGAAGCATTGAACCAATATTTCTCTTCGGTGTTCACGCAAGGGGACATGAATATAGCTGAGGAGGACACTGGGTTGCAAGGGAGTAGAATAGACAGTATTACAGTTGATAAGGAGGATGTGCAGGATATTCTGGAGGGTCTGAAAATAGATAAATCCCCTGGTCCGGATGGGATTTATCCAAGGATTCTCTGGGAGGCAAGAGAAGTGATTGCAGAGCCTCTGGCTCTGAACTTCAGGTCGTCGTTGGCCTCTGGTATAGTACCAGAAGATTGGAGGTTAGCGAATGTTGTCCCATTGTTTAAGAAGGGGAACAGAGACTTCCCCGGGAATTATAGACCGGTGAGTCTCACTTCTGTTGTCGGCAAGATGTTGGAAAAAATTATAAGGGATAGGATTTATAGTTATTTGGAGAGTAATGAATTGATAGGTGATAGTCAGCATGGTTTTGTGGCAGGTAGGTCGTGCCTTACTAACCTTATTGAGTTTTTTGAGAAAGTGACCAAGGAGGTGGATGGGGGCAAGGCAGTGGACGTGGTATATATGGATTTTAGTAAGGCGTTTGATAAGGTTCACCATGGTAGGCTTCTGCAGAAAATGCAGATGTATGGGATTGGGGGTGATCTAGGAAATTGGATCAGGAATTGGCTAGCGGATAGGAAACAGAGGGTGGTGGTTGATAGTAAATATTCATCATGGAGTGCGGTTACAAGTGGTGTACCTCAGGGATCTGTTTTGGGGCCACTGCTGTTTGTAATATTTATTAATGATCTGGATGAGGGTATAGTTGGGTGGATTAGCAAATTTGCTGATGACACCAAAGTCGGTGGTGTGGTAGACAGTGAGGAAGGGTGTCGTAGTTTGCAGGAAGACTTAGACAGGTTGCAAAGTTGGGCCGAGAGGTGGCGGATGGAGTTTAATGCGGAGAAGTGTGAGGTAATTCACTTTGGTAGGAATAACAGATGTGTTGAGTATAGGGCTAACGGGAGGACTTTGAATAGTGTGGAGGAGCAGAGGGATCTAGGTGTATGTGTGCATAGATCCCTGAAAGTTGGGAATCAAGGAGATAAGGTTGTTAAGAAGGCATATGGTGTCTTGGCGTTTATTGGTAGGGGGATTGAATTTAGGAGTCGTAGCGTTATGTTGCAACTGTACACAACTCTGGTGCGGCCGCACTTGGTACTGGGAGACATTGAGAGGGTGGATATTGAAGGTACTGGGACACATTGAGCGAGTGGATATTGAAGGTACTGGGGCACATTGGGAGAGTGGATATTGAAGGTACTGGGACACATTGAGAGAGTGGATATTGAAGGTACTGGGGCCCATTGAGAGAGTGGATATTGAAGGTACTGGGGCACATGGGGAGAGAGGATATTGAAGGTACTGGGGCACATTGGGTGAGTGGATATTGAAGGCTCTGGGACACATGGAGAGAGTGGATATTGAAGGCACTGGGACACATTGAGAGAGTGGATATTGAAGGCACTGGGACACATTGAGCGAGTGGATATTGAAGGTACTGGGGAACATTGAGGGAGTGGGTATGGAAGGTACTGGGGCATATTGGGAGAGTGGATATTGTAGGCACTGGGGCACATTGTGAGAGTAGATATTGAAGGTACTGGGACACATTGAGTGTGGATATTGAAGGTACTGGGACACATTGAGAGGGTGGATATTGAAGGTACTGGGACACATTGAGAGGGTGGATATTGAAGGTGCTGGGACACATTGAGCGAGTGGATATTGAAGGTCCTGGGACACATTGAGAGACTGCATATTGAAGCTACTGGACACAATGAAAGAGTGGATATTGAAGGTACTGGGACACATTGAGGGAGTTGATATTGAAGGTACTGGGAGACATTGGGAGAGTGGATATTGAAGGTACTGGGTCACATTGAGAGAGTGGATATTGAAGGTACTGGGACACATTGAGCGAGTGGATATTGAAGGTACTGGGGCACATTGGGAGAGTGGATATTGAAGGTACTGGGGCACATTGGGAGATTGGATATTGAAGGCACTGGAACTCATGGAGAGAGTGTATATTGAAGGTAATGGGACACGTTGAGAGAGTGGATATTGAAGGTACTGGGGGACATTGAGAGAGTGGATGTTGAAGGTACTGGGGCACATTGAGAGAGTGGATATTGAAGGTACTGGGGCCCATGGAGCGAGTGGATGTTGAAGGTACTGGGACACATTGAGCGAGTGGATATTGAAGGTACTGGGGCACATTGGGAGAGTGGATATTGAAGGTACTGGGGCACATTGGGAGATTGGATATTGAAGGCACTGGAACTCATGGAGAGAGTGTATATTGAAGGTAATGGGACACGTTGAGAGAGTGCATATTGAAGGTACTGGGGGACATTGAGAGAGTGGATGTTGAAGGTACTGGGATGCATTGAGTGGATATTGAAGGTACTGGGACACATTGAGCGAGTGGATATTGGAGGTACTGGGGAACATTGAGGGACTGGGTATTGAAGGTACTGGGACGAATGAATAGAATCGATATTGAATGTACTGGGACACATTGGGAGAGTGGTTATTGAAGGTACTGGGACGCATTGAGTGGATATTGAAGGTACTGGGACACTTTGAGCGAGTGGATATTGAAGGCACTGGGACACATTGAGAGAGTGGGTGTTGTAGGTACTGGGGCACATTGAGAGAGTGGCTGTTGAAGGTACTAGTACACATTGAGCGAGTGGATATTGAAGGCACTGGGACACATTGAGAGATTGGATATTGAAGGTACTGGGGCACTTTGAGAGAATTGATATTGAAGGTAATGGGGCACATTGAGCGAGTGGATATTGAAGGTACTGGGGCACATTGGGAGAGTGGATATTGAAGGTGCTGGGGCACATTGGGAGATTGGATATTGAAGGCACTGGAACTCATGGAGAGAGTGTATATTGAAGGTAATGGGACACGTTGAGAGAGTGGATATTCAAGGTACTGGGGGACATTGAGAGAGTGGATGTTGAAGGTACTGGGATGCATTGAGTGGATATTGAAGGTACTGGGACACATTGAGCGAGTGGATATTGAAGGTACTGGGGAACATTGAGGGACTGGGTATTGAAGGTACTGGGACTAATGAATAGAATCGATATTGAAGGTACTGGGACACATTGGGAGAGTGGTTATTTAAGGTACTGGGACACTTTGAGCGAGTGGATATTGAAGGCACTGGGACACATTGAGACAGTGGGTGTTGAAGGTACTGGGGCACATTGAGAGAGTGGATGTTGAAGGTACTAGGACACATTGAGCGAGTGGATATTGAAGGCACTGGGACACATTGAGAGATTGGATATTGAAGGTACTGGGGCACTTTGAGAGAATTGATATTGAAGGTAATGGGGCACATTGAGCGATTGGATATTGAAGGTACAGGGACACATTGACAGAGTGGATATTGAAGGGAATGGGACACATTGAGAGAGTGGATATTGAACGTGCTGGGGCACATTGAAGGTACGCGCGTACTTATCCGCAATAACTCGCAATGCATGCTCGCTGTGATATTGTGTTTATGTGAGTTTATTGTTCTTATATATTTATCATTGTGAAATTATGCGTTCTGTTTGACATTTGGAAATTATTCTCATTTGGGATGGGAGTTGTTTTCTACTATCTTAAGAGCAGCATATTTGCTGTTGTTATTGTGTGATGTTAGTTTGTGCTGTTGTATTTACGATGGCATATTCATTGTTGACATTGGGCTATAAGCAGTTGTCAATTTTACAATTTGTAATTGAGCGTCTGTGCTTTATTCTGGATTGTAATTCAAAATTGTAATGTATTTTGGATTGGACTTGAACACATTGAGAGAGTGGATATCGAAGGTCCTGGGGCACATTGAGAGAGTGGATGTTGAAGGCACTGGGACACATGGAGAAAGTGGATATTGAAGGCACTGGGACACATTGAGCGAGTGGATATTGAAGGTACTGGGGCACATTGAGAGAGTGGATATTAAAGGTACTGGGGCACATTGGGAGAGTGGATATTGAAGGTACTGGGACACATTCAGGGAGTGGATATTGAAGGTACTGGGACACATTGAGCGAGTGGATATTGAAGGTAGTGGGACACATTGAGAGAATGGATATTGAAGGCACTGGGACACATTGAGCGAGTGGATATTGAAGGCACTGGGGCACATGGAGAGAGTGGATGTTGAAGGTACTGGGGAACATTGAGGGATTGGGTATGGAAGGTACTGGGGCACATTGGGAGAGTGGATATTGTAGGCACTGGGGCACATTGTGAGAGTAGATATTGAAGGTACTGGGACACATTGAGTGTGGATATTGAAGGTACTGGGACACATTGAGAGACTGCATATTGAAGGTACTGGACACAGTGAAAGAGTGGATATTGAAGGTACTGGGACACATTGAGCGAGTGGATATTGAAGGTACTGGGTCACATTGGGAGAGTGGATATTGAAGGTACTGGGTCACATTGAGAGAGTGGATATTGAATGTACTGGGACACATTGAGCGAGTGGATATTGAAGGTACTGGGGCACAATGGGAGAGTGGATATTGAAGGTACTGGGACACATTCAGGGAGTGGATATTGAAGGTACTGGGAGACATTGAGAGGGTGGATATTGAAGGTACTGGGACACATTGAGCAAGTGAATATTGAAGGTACTGGGGCACATTGGGAGAGTCGATATTGAAGGTACTGGGTCACATTGAGAGAGTGGATATTGAAGGTACTGGGACACATTGAGCGAGTGGATATTGAAGGTACTGGGGCACATTGGGAGAGTGGATATTGAAGGTACTGGGGCACATGGGGAGAGAGGATATTGAAGGTACTGGGGCACATTGGGTGAGTGGATATTGAAGGCTCTGGGACACATGGAGAGAGTGGATATTGAAGGCACTGGGACACATTGAGCGAGTGGACATTGAAGGTACTGGGTCACATTGAGAGAATGGATATTCAAGGTACTGGGGTACATGGAGAGAGTGGATATTGAATGTACTGGGATACATTCAGAGAATGGACATTGAATGTACTGGGGCACATTGAGAGAATGGATATTGAAGGTACTGGGGTACATTGAGCGAGTGGATATTGAAGGTACTGGGACACATTGAGTAGATATTGAAGATACTGGGACACATTGAGCGAGTGGATATTGAAGGTAATGGGACACATTGAGGGAGTGGATATTGAAGGTACTGGGAGACATTGAGAGGGTGGATATTGAAGGTACTGGGACACATTGAGCGAGTGGATATTGAAGGTACTGGGACACATTGAGAGAGTGGATATTGAAGGTACTGGGGAACATTGAGGGAGTGGGTATGGAAGGTACTGGGGCATATTGGGAGAGTGGATATTGTAGGCACTGGGGCACATTGTGAGAGTAGATATTGAAGGTACTGGGACACATGGAGTGTGGATATTGAAGGTACTGGGACACATTGAGAGGGTGGATATTGAAGGTACTGGGACACATTGAGAGGGTGGATATTGAAGGTGCTGGGACACATTGAGCGAGTGGATATTGAAGGTCCTGGGACACATTGAGAGACTGCATATTGAAGCTACTGGACACAATGAAAGAGTGGATATTGAAGGTACTGGGACACATTGAGGGAGTTGATATTTACTGGGAGACATTGGGAGAGTGGATATTGAAGGTACTGGGTCACATTGAGAGAGTGGATATTGAAGGTACTGGGACACATTGAGCGAGTGGATATTGAAGGTACTGGGGCACATTGGGAGAGTGGATATTGAAGGTACTGGGGCACATTGGGAGATTGGATATTGAAGGCACTGGAACTCATGGAGAGAGTGTATATTGAAGGTACTGGGGGACATTGAGAGAGTGGATGTTGAAGGTACTGGGATGCATTGAGTGGATATTGAAGGTACTGGGACACATTGAGCGAGTGGATATTGAAGGTACTGGGGAACATTGAGGGACTGGGTATTGAAGGTACTGGGACTAATGAATAGAATCGATATTGAATGTACTGGGACACATTGGGAGAGTGGTTATTGAAGGTACTGGGACGCATTGAGTGGATATTGAAGGTACTGGGACACATTGAGCGAGTGGATATTGGAGGCACTGGGACACATTGAGAGATTGGATATTGAAGGTACTGGGGCACTTTGAGAGAATTGATATTGAAGGGAATGGGGCACATTGAGCGAGTGGATATTGAAGGTACTGGGGCACATTGGGAGAGTGGATATTGAAGGTGCTGGGGCACATTGAGAGAGTGGATATTGATGGTACTGGGTCACGTTGGGAGACTGGATATTGAAGGTACTGGGACACATTGAAGAGAGAATATTGAAGGTACTGGGGAACATTGAGAGAGTGGATAGTAATGATACTGGGACACATTGAGAGAATGGATATTGAAGGTACTGGGACTCATGGAGAGAGTGGATATTGAAGTTACTGGGACACATTGGGAGATGGGATATTGAAGGCACTGGGACTCATGGAGAGAGTGTATATTTAAGGTAATGGGACACGTTGAGAGAGTGGATATTGAAGGTACTGGGGGACATTGAGAGAGTGGATATTGATGGTACTGGGATGCATTGAGTGGATATTGAAAGTACTGGGACACATTGAGCGAGTGCATATTAAAGGCACTGGGACACATTGAGAGAGTGGGTGTTGAAGGTACTGGGGCACATTGAGAGAGTGGATGTTGAAGGTACTGGGACACATTGTGTGAGTGGATATTGAAGGTACTGGGGAACATTGAGGGAGTGGGTATTGAAGGTACTAGGCCTAATGGAGAGAATGGATATTGAAGGTATTGGGACACATTGAGAGGGTGGATGTTGAAGGTACCTGGCACACTGGGAGAGTGGATATTGAAGTTACTGGGACACATTGAGAGATTGGATATTGAAGGTACTGAGGCACATTGAGAGAGTGGATATTGAAGGTACTGGGGCACATTGAGAGAGTGGATATTGAAGGTACTGAGGCACATGGAGCGAGTGGATATTGAAGGTACTGGGACACATTGAGCGAGTGGATATTGAAGGTACTGGGGCACATTGGGAGAGTGGATATTGAAGGTACTGGGGCACATTGGGAGATTGGATATTGAAGGCACTGGAACTCATGGAGAGAGTGTATATTGAAGGTAATGGGACACGTTGAGAGAGTGTATATTGAAGGTACTGGGGGACATTGAGAGAGTGGATGTTGAAGGTACTAGGATGCATTGAGTGGATATTGAAGGTACTGGGACACATTGAGCGAGTGGATATTGAAGGTACTGGGGAACATTGAGGGACTGGGTATTGAAGGTACTGGGACTAATGAATAGAATCGATATTGAAGGTACTGGGACACATTGGGAGAGTGGTTATTGAAGGTACTGGGACGCATTGAGTGGATATTGAAGGTACTGGGACACTTTGAGCGAGTGGATATTGAAGGCACTGGGACACATTGAGAGAGTGGGTGTTGAAGGTACTGGGGCACATTGAGAGAGTGGATGTTGAAGGTACTAGGACACATTGAGCGAGTGGATATTGAAGGCACTGGGACACATTGAGAGATTGGATATTGAAGGTACTGGGGCACTTTGAGAGAATTGATATTGAAGGTAATGGGGCACATTGAGCGATTGGATATTGAAGGTACAGGGACACATTGAAGGTACGCGCGTACTTATCCGCAATAACTCGCAATGCATGCTCGCTGTGATATTGTGTTTATGTGAGTTTATTGTTCTTATATATTTATCATTGTGAAATTATGCGTTCTGTTTGACATTTGGAAACTATTCTCATTTGGGATGGGAGTTGTTTTCTACTATCTTAAGAGCAGCATATTTGCTGTTGTTATTGTGTGATGTTAGTTTGTGCTGTTGTATTTACGATGGCATATTCATTGTTGACATTGGGCTATAAGCGGTTGTCAATTTTACAATTTGTAATTGAGCGTCTGTGCTTTATTCTGGTTTGTAATTCAAAATTGTAATGTATTTTGGATTGTACTTGAACACATTGAGAGAGTGGATATCGAAGGTCCTGGGGCACATTGAGAGAGTGGATGTTGAAGGCACTGGGACACATTGAGAAAGTGGATATTGAAGGCACTGGGACACATTGAGCGAGTGGATATTGAAGGTACTGGGGCACATTGAGAGACTGGATATTAAAGGTACTGGGGCACATTGGGAGAGTGGATATTGAAGGTACTGGGACACATTCAGGGAGTGGATATTGAAGGTACTGGGACACATTGAGCGAGTGGATATTGAAGGTAGTGGGACACATTGAGAGAATGGATATTGAAGGCACTGGGGCACATTGGGAGAGTGGATATTGTAGGCACTGGGGCACATTGTGAGAGTAGATATTGAAGGTACTGGGACACATTGAGTGTGGATATTGAAGGTACTGGGACACATTGAGAGACTGCATATTGAAGGTACTGGACACAGTGAAAGAGTGGATATTGAAGGTACTGGGACACATTGAGCGAGTGGATATTGAAGGTACTGGGACACATTGGGAGAGTGGATATTGAAGGTACTGGGTCACATTGAGAGAGTGGATATTGAATATACTGGGACACATTGAGCGAGTGGATATTGAAGGTACTGGGGCACAATGGGAGAGTGGATATTGAAGGTACTGGGACACATTCAGGGAGTGGATATTGAAGGTACTGGGAGACATTGAGAGGGTGGATATTGAAGGTACTGGGACACATTGAGCAAGTGAATATTGAAGGTACTGGGGAACATTGGGAGAGTGGATATTGTAGGCACTGGGGCACATTGTGAGAGTAGATATTGAAGGTACTGGGACACATTGAGTGTGGATATTGAAGGTACTGGGACACATTGAGAGGGTGGATATTGAAGGTACTGGGACACATTGAGAGGGTGGATATTGAAGGTGCTGGGACACATTGAGCGAGTGGATATTGAAGGTCCTGGGACACATTGAGAGACTGCATATTGAAGCTACTGGACACAATGAAAGAGTGGATATTGAAGGTACTGGGACACATTGAGGGAGTTGATATTTACTGGGAGACATTGGGAGAGTGGATATTGAAGGTACTGGGTCACATTGAGAGGGTGGATATTGAAGGTACTGGGACACATTGAGCGAGTGGATATTGAAGGTACTGGGGCACATTGGGAGAGTGGATATTGAAGGTACTGGGGCACATTGGGAGATTGGATATTGAAGGCACTGGAACTCATGGAGAGAGTGTATATTGAAGGTAATGGGACACGTTGAGAGAGTGGATATTGAAGGTACTGGGGCACATTGGGAGAGTGGATATTGAAGGTACTGGGGCACATTGGGAGATTGGATATTGAAGGCACTGGAACTCATGGAGAGAGTGTATATTGAAGGTAATGGGACACGTTGAGAGAGTGGATATTGAAGGTACTGGGACTAATGAATAGAATCGATATTGAATGTACTGGGACACATTGGGAGAGTGGTTATTGAAGGTACTGGGACGCATTGAGTGGATATTGAAGGTACTGGGACACTTTGAGCGAGTGGATATTGAAGGCACTGGGACACATTGAGAGAGTGGGTGTTGTAGTTACTGGGGCACATTGAGAGAGTGGATGTTGAAGGTACTGGGACACATTGAGAGAATTGATATTGAAGGTAATGGGGCACATTGAGCGAGTGGATATTGAAGGTACTGGGGCACATTGGGAGAGTGGATATTGAAGGTGCTGGGACACATTGAGAGAGTGGATATTGAAGGTCCTGGGACACATTGAGCTCATGGATATTGAACGTCCTGGGATACATTGAGAGCGTGGACATTGAAGGTACTGGGACACATTGAAGAGAGAATATTGAAGGTACTGGGGAACATTGAGAGAGTGGATATTAATGATACTGGGACACATTGAGAGAATGGATATTGAAGGGACTGGGACTCATGGAGAGAGTGGATATTGAAGTTACTGGGACACATTGGGAGATTGGATATTGAAGGCACTGGGACTCATGGAGAGAGTATATATTGAAGGTAATGGGACACGTTGAGAGAGTGGATATTGAAGGTACTGGGGGACATTGAGAGAGTGGATATTGATGGTACTGGGATGCATTGAGTGGATATTGAAAGTACTGGGACACATTGAGCGAGTGGATATTAAAGGCACTGGGACACATTGAGAGAGTGGGTGTTGAAGGTACTGGGGCACATTGAGAGGGTGGATATTGAAGGTACCTGGCACACTGGGAGAGTGGATATTGAAGTTACTGGGACACATTGAGAGATTGGATATCGAAGGTACTGAGGCACATTGAGAGAGTGGATGTTGCAGGCACTGGGACACATTGAGAAAGTGGATGTTGAAGGCACTGGGACACATTGAGCGAGTGGATATTGAAGGTACTGGGGCACATTGAGAGAGTGGATATTAAAGGTACTGGGGCACATTGGGAGAGTGGATATTGAAGGTACAGGAACACATTCAGGGAGTGGATATTGAAGGTACTGGGACACATTGAGCGAGTGGATAGAGAAGGCACTGGGGCACATGGAGAGAGTGGATATTGAAGGTACTGGGTCACATTGAGAGAGTGGATATTGAATGTACTGGGACACATTCAGGGAGTGGATATTGAAGGTACTGGGAGACATTGAGAGGGTGGATATTGAAGGTACTGGGACACATTGAGCAAGTGGATATTGAAGGTACTGGGGCACATTGGGAGAGTCGATATTGAAGGTACTGGGTCACATTGAGAGAGTGGATATTGAAGGTACTGGGACACATTGAGCGAGTGGATATTGAAGGTACTGGGGCACATTGGGAGAGTGGATATTGAAGGTACTGGGACACATTGAGAGAGTGGATATTGAAGGTACTGGGGCCCATTGAGAGAGTGGATATTGAAGGTACTGGGGCACATGGGGAGAGAGGATATTGAAGGTACTGGGGCACATTGGGAGAGTGGATATTGAAGGCACAGGGACACATGGAGAGAGTGGATATTCAAGGTACTGGGACACATTGAGAGAGTGAATATTGAAGGTAGTGGGGCACGTTGAGAGAATGGATATTGAAGGCACTGGGACACATTGAGCGAGTGGATATTGAAGGTACTGGGGCACATGGAGAGAGTGGATGTTGAAGGTACTGGGGCACATTGAGAGAGTGCATGTTGAAGGTACTGGGACACATTGAGCGAGTGGATATTGAAGGCACTGGGTCACATTGAGAGAGTGGATATTGAAGGTACTGGGGAACATTGAGGGAGTGGGTATTGAAGGTACTGGGGCACATTGGGAGCGTGGATATTGTAGGCCCTGGGGCACATTGTGAGAGTAGATATTGAAGGTACTGGGACACATTGAGTGTGGATATTGAAGGTACTGGGACACATTCAGACGGTGGATATTGAAGGTACTGGGACACATTGAGAGGGTGGATATTGAAGGTGCTGGGACACATTGAGCGAGTGGATATTGAAGGTACTGGGACACATTGAGAGACTGCATATGGAAGGCACTGGACACAATGAAAGAGTGGATATTGAAGGTACTGGGACACATTGAGGGAGTGGATATTGAAGGTACTGGGAGACACTGAGGCAGTGGATATTGAAGGTACTGGGTCACATTGAGAGAATGGATATTCAAGGTACTGGGGTACATGGAGAGAGTGGATATTGAATGTACTGGGATACATTCAGAGAATGGACATTGAATGTACTGGGGTCCATTGAGCGAGTGGACATTGAAGGTACTGGGACACATTGAGTAGATATTGAAGGTACTGGGACACATTGAGCGAGTGGAGATTGAAGGTAATGGGACACATTGAGGGAGTGGATATTGAAGGTACTGGGAGACGTTGAGAGGGTGGATATTGAAGGTACTGGGACACATTGAGCGAGTGGATATTGAAGGTACTGGGGCACATTGGGAGAGTGGATATTGAAGGTACTGGGACACATTGAGAGAGTGGATATTGAAGGTACTGGGGCCCATTGAGAGAGTGGATATTGAAGGTACTGGGGCACATGGGGAGAGAGGATATTGAAGGTACTGGGGCACATTGGGTGAGTGGATATTGAAGGCTCTGGGACACATGGAGAGAGTGGATATTGAAGGCACTGGGACACATTGAGAGAGTGGATATTGAAGGCACTGGGACACATTGAGCGAGTGGATATTGAAGGTACTGGGGAACATTGGGTGAGTGGATATTGAAGGCTCTGGGACACATGGAGAGAGTGGATATTGAAGGTACCTGGCACACTGGGAGAGTGGATATTGAAGTTACTGGGACACATTGAGAGATTGGATATTGAAGGTACTGAGGCACATTGAGAGAGTGGATATTGAAGGTACTGGGGCACATTGAGCGAGTGGATATTGAAGGTACTGAGGCACATGGAGCGAGTGGATATTGAAGGTACTGGGACACATTGAGCGAGTGGATATTGAAGGCACAGGGACACATTGACAGAGTGGATATTGAAGGGAATGGGACACATTGAGAGAGTGGATATTGAACGTGCTGGGGCACATTGAAGGTACGCGCGTACTTATCCACAATAACTCGCAATGCATGCTCGCTGTGATATTGTGTTTATGTTAGTTTATTGTTCTTGTATATTTATCATTGTGAAATTATGCGTTCTGTTTGACATTTGGAAACTATTCTCATTTGGGATGGGCGTTGTTTTCTACTATCTTAAGAGCAGCATATTTGCTGTTGTTACTGTGTGATGTTAGTTTGTGCTGTTGTATTTACGATGGCATATTCATTGTTGACATTGGGCTATAAGCGGTTGTCAATTTTACAATTTGTAATTGAGCTTCTGTGCTTTATTCTGGTTTGTAATTCAAAATTGTAATGTATTTTGGATTGTACTTGAACACATTGAGAGAGTGGATATCGAAGGTACTGGGGCACATTGAGAGAGTGGATATTAAAGGTACTGGGGCACATTGGGAGAGTGGATATTGAAGGTACAGGAACACATTCAGGGAGTGGATATTGAAGGTACTGGGACACATTGAGCGAGTGGATATTGAAGGTAGTGGGACACATTGAGAGAATGGATATTGAAGGCACTGGGACACATTGAGCGAGTGGATATTGAAGGCACTGGGGCACATGGAGAGAGTGGATGTTGAAGGTACTGGGGAACATTGAGGGAGTGGGTATGGAAGGTACTGGGGCACATTGGGAGAGTGGATATTGTCGGCACTGGGGCACATTGTGAGAGTAGATATTGAAGGTACTGGACACAGTGAAAGAGTGGATATTGAAGGTACTGGGACACATTGAGCGAGTGGATATTGAAGGTACTGGGTCACATTGGGAGAGTGGATATTGAAGGTACTGGGTCACATTGAGAGAGTGGATATTGAATGTACTGGGACACATTGAGCGAGTGGATATTGAAGGTACTGGGGCACAATGGGAGAGTGGATATTGAAGGTACTGGGACACATTCAGGGAGTGGATATTGAAGGTACTGGGAGACATTGAGAGGGTGGATATTGAAGGTACTGGGACACATTGAGAGAGTGGATATTGAAGGTACTGGGACACATTGAGCGAGTGGATATTGAAGGTACTGGGGCACATTGGGAGAGTGGATATTGAAGGTACTGGGACACATTGAGAGAGTGCATATTGAAGGTACTGGGGCCCATTGAGAGAGTGGATATTGAAGGTCCTGGGGCACATGGGGAGAGAGGATATTGAAGGTCCTGGGGCACATTGGGAGAGTGGATATTGAAGGCACAGGGACACATGGAGAGAGTGGATATTCAAGGTACTGGGACACATTGAGAGAGTGAATATTGAAGGTAGTGGGGCACGTTGAGAGAATGGATATTGAAGGCACTGGGACACATGGAGCGAGTGGATATTGAAGGTACTGGGGCACATGGAGAGAGTGGATGTTGAAGGTACTGGGGCACATTGAGAGAGTGCATGTTGAAGGTACTGGGGAACATTGAGGGAGTGGGTATTGAAGGTACTGGGACACATTCAGAGGGTGGATATTGAAGGTACTGGGACACATTGAGAGGGTGGATATTGAAGGTGCTGGGACACATTGAGCGAGTGGATATTGAAGGTACTGGGACACATTGAGCGACTCCATATGGAAGGCACTGGAGACAATGAAAGAGTGGATATTGAAGGTACTGGGACACATTGAGGGAGTGGATATTGAAGGGACTGGGAGACACTGAGGCAGTGGATATTGAAGGTACTGGGTCACATTGAGAGAATGGATATTCAAGGTACTGGAGTACATGGAGAGAGTGGATATTGAATGTACTGGGATACATTCAGAGAATGGACATTGAATGTACTGGGGCACATTGAGAGAATGGATATTGAAGGTACTGGGGTCCATTGAGCGAGTGTACATTGAAGGTACTGGGACACATTGAGTAGATATTGAAGGTACTGGGACACATTGAGCGAGTGGAGATTGAAGGTAATGGGACACATTGAGGGAGTGGATATTGAAGGTACTGGGAGACGTTGAGAGGGTGGATATTGAAGGTACTGGGACACATTGAGCGAGTGGATATTGAAGGTACTGGGGCACATTGGGAGAGTGGATATTGAAGGTACTGGGACACATTGAGAGAGTGGATATTGAAGGTACTGGGGCCCATTGAGAGAGTGGATACTAAGGTACTGGGGCACATGGGGAGAGAGGATATTGAAGGTACTGGGGCACATTGGGTGAGTGGATATTGAAGGCTCTGGGACACATGGAGAGAGTGGATATTGAAGGCACTGGGACACATTGAGAGAGTGGATATTGAAGGCATTGGGACACATTGAGCGAGTGGATATTGAAGGTACTGGGGAACATTGAGGGAGTGGGTATTGAAGGTACTGGGGCATATTGGGAGAGTGGATATTGTCGGCACTGGGGCACATTGTGAGAGTAGATATTGAAGGTACTGGGACACATTGAGTGTGGATATTGAAGGTACTGGGACACATTGAGAGGGTGGATATTGAAGGTACTGGGACACATTGAGAGGGTGGATATTGAAGGTGCTGGGGCACATTGAGCGAGTGGATATTGAAGGTCCTGGGACACATTGAGAGACTGCATATTGAAGCTACTGGACACAATGAAAGAGTGGATATTGAAGGTACTGGGACACATTGAGGGAGTGGATATTGAAGGTACTGGGAGACTTTGAGGCAGTGGATATTGAAGGTACTGGGTCACATTGAGAGAATGGATATTCAAGGTACTGGGGTACATTGAGCGAGTGGATATTGAAGGTACTGGGACACATTGAGTAGATATTGAAGGTACTGGGACACATTGAGCGAGTGGATATTGAAGGTATTGGGACACATTGAGGAGATATTGAAGGCACTGGGACACATTGAGCGAGTGCATATTGAAGGTAATGGGACACATTGAGATAGTGTATATTGAAGGTACTGGGACTCATGGAGAGAGTGTATCTTGAAGGTACAGGGACACATTGAGAGAGTGGATATTGAAGTTACTTGGGGCACATTTGAGAGAGTGGATATTGAAGGTACTGGAGCACATTGAGTGATTCGATATTGAACGTACTGGGGCACATTGGGAGAGTGGATATTGAAGGTACAGGGACACATTCAGGGAGTGGATATTGAAGGTACTGGGAGACATTGAGAGGGTGGATATTGAAGGTACTGGGACACATTGAGCGAGTGGATATTGAAGGTACTGGGGCACATTGGGAGAGTGGATATTGAAGGTACTGGGTCACATTGAGAGAGTGGATATTGAAGGTACTGGGACACATTGAGCGAGTGGATATTGAAGGTACTGGGGCACATTGGGAGATTGGATATTGAAGGCACTGGAACTCATGGAGAGAGTGTATATTGAAGGTAATGGGACACGTTGAGAGAGTGGATATTGAAGGTACTGGGGGACATTGAGAGAGTGGATGTTGAAGGTACTGGGATGCATTGAGTGGATATTGAAGGTACTGGGACACATTGAGCGAGTGGATATTGAAGGTACTGGGGAACATTGAGGGACTGGGTATTGAAGGTACTGGGACTAAAGAATAGAATCGATATTGAATGTACTGGGACACATTGTGAGAGTGGTTATTGAAGGTACTGGGACGCATTGAGTGGATATTGAAGGTACTGGGACACTTTGAGCGAGTGGATATTGAAGGCACTGGGACACATGGAGAGAGTGGGTGTTGAAGGTACTGGGGCACATTGAGAGAGTGGATGTTGAAGGTACTAGGACACATTGAGCGAGTGGATATTGAAGGCACTGGGACACATTGAGAGATTGGATATTGAAGGTACTGGGGCACTTTGAGAGAATTGATATTGAAGGTAATGGGGCACATTGAGCGATTGGATATTGAAGGTACAGGGACACATTGAGCGAGTGGATATTGAAGGCACAGGGACACATTGACAGAGTGGATATTGAAGGGAATGGGACACATTGAGAGAGTGGATATTGAACGTGCTGGGGCACATTGATGGTACGGGCGGACTTATCCGCAATAACTCGCAATGCATGCTCGCTGTGATATTGTGTTGATGTGAGTTTATTGTTCTTGTATATTTATCATTGTGAAATTATGCGTTCTGTTTGACATTTGGAAACTATTCTCATTTGGGATGGGAGTTGTTTTCTACTATCTTAAGAGCAGCATATTTGCTGTTGTTATTGTGTGATGTTAGTTTGTCCTGTTGTATTTACGATGGCATATTCATTGTTGACATTGGGCTATAAGCGGTTGTCAATTTTACAATTTGTAATTGAGCGTCTGTGCTTTATTCTGGTTTGTAATTCAAAATTGTAATGTATTTTGGATTGTACTTGAACACATTGAGAGAGTGGATATCGAAGGTACTGGGGCACATTGAGAGAGTGGATGTTGAAGGCACTGGGACACATTGAGAAAGTGGATATTGTAGGCACTGGGACACATTGAGCGAGTGGATATTGAAGGTACTGGGACACATTGAGTGTGGATATTAAAGGTACTGGGACACATTGAGAGACTGCATATTGAAGGTACAGGACACAGTGAAAGAGTGGATATTGAAGGTACTGGGACACATTGAGCGAGTGGATATTGAAGGTACTGGGTCACATTGGGAGAGTGGATATTGAAGGTACTGGGTCACATTGAGAGAGTGGATATTGAATGTACTGGGACACATTGAGCGAGTGGATATTGAAGGTACTGGGTCACAATGGGAGAGTGGATATTGAAGGTCCTGGGACACATTCAGGGAGTGGATATTGAAGGTACTGGGAGACATTGAGAGGGTGGATATTGAAGGTACTGGGACACATTGAGCAAGTGGATATTGAAGGTACTGGGGCACATTGGGAGAGTCGATATTGAAGGTACTGGGTCACATTGAGAGAGTGGATATTGAAGGTACTGGGACACATTGAGTGAGTGGATATTGAAGGTACTGGGGCACATTGGGAGAGTGGACATTGAAGGTACTGGGGCACATGGGGAGAGAGGATATTGAAGGTACTGGGGCACATTGGGTGAGTGGATATTGAAGGCTCTGGGACACATGGAGAGAGTGGATATTGAAGGAATAGGGACACATTGAGCGAGTGGATATTGAAGGTACTGGGTCACATTGAGAGAATGGATATTGGGGTACTCGGGTACATGGAGAGAGTGGATATTGAATGTACTGGGATACATTCAGAGAATGGACATTGAATGTACTGGGGCACATTGAGAGAATGGATATTGAAGGTGCTGGGGTACATTGAGCGAGTGGATATTGAAGGTACTGGGACACATTGAGTAGATATTGAAGGTACTGGGACACATTGAGCGAGTGGATATTGAAGGTAATGGGACACATTGAGAGAGTGGATATTGAAGGTACTGGGGCCCATTGAGAGAGTGGATATTGAAGGTACTGGGGCACATGGGGAGAGAGGATATTGAAGGTACTGGGGCACATTGGGTGAGTGGATATTGAAGTCTCTGGGACATATGGAGAGAGTGGATATTGAAGGCACTGGGACACATTGAGCGAGTGGATATTGAAGGTACTGGGGAACATTGAGGGAGTGGGTATTGAAGGTACTGGGGCATATTGGGAGAGTGGATATTGTAGGCACTGGGGCACATTGTGAGAGTAGATATTGAAGGTACTGGGACACATTGAGCGGGTGGATATTGAAGGTACTGGGACACATTGAGAGGGTGGATATTGAAGGTGCTGGGACACATTGAGCGAGTGGATATTGAAGGTCCTGGGACACATTGAGAGACTGCATATTGAAGCTACTGGACACAATGAAAGAGTGGATATTGAAGGTACTGGGACACATTGAGGGAGTGGATATTGAAGGTACTGGGAGACATTGGGAGAGTGGATATTGAAGGTACTGGGTCACATTGAGCGAGTGGATATTGAAGGTACTGGGGCACATTGGGAGAGTGGATATTGAAGGTACTGGGTCACATTGAGCGAGTGGATATTGAAGGTACGGGGACACATTGAGCGAGTGGATATTGAAGGTACTGGGGCACATTGAGGGACTGGGTATTGAAGGTACTGGGACTAATGAATAGAATCGATATTGAATGTACTGGGACACATTGGGAAAGTGGTTATTGAAGGTACTGGGACGCATTGAGTGGATATTGAAGGTACTGGGACACTTTGAGCGAGTGGATATTGAAGGTAATGGGGCACATTGAGAGAGTGGATATTGAAGGTACTGGGACTCATGGAGAGAGTGGATCTTGAAGGTACAGGGACACATTGAGAGAGTGGATATTGAAGGCACTGGGACACATTGAGAGAGTGGGTGTTGAAGGTACTGGGGCACATTGAGAGAGTGGATGTTGAAGGTACTAGGACACATTGAGCGAGTGGATATTGAAGGCACTGGGACACATTGAGATATTGGATATTGAAGGTACTGGGGCACTTTGAGAGAATTGATATTGAAGGTAATGGGGCACATTGAGCGAGTGGATATTGAAGGTACTGGGACACATTGGGAGAGTGGATATTGAAGGTGCTGGGGCACATTGAGAGAGTGGATATTGATGGTACTGAGTCACGTTGGGAGACTGGATATTGAAGGTACTGGGACACATTGAACGAATGGATATTGAACGTCCTGGGATACATGGAGAGCGTGGACATTGAAGGTACTGGGACACATTGAAGAGAGAATATTGAAGGTACTGGGGAACATTGAGAGAGTGGATATTGAAGGTACTGGGACTCATGGAGAGAGGAAATATTGAAGTTACTGGGACACATTGGGAGATTGGATATTGAAGGCACTGAGACTCATGGAGAGAGTGTATATTTAAGGTTGAGAGAGTGGATATTGAAGGTACTGGGGGACATTGAGAGAGTGGATATTGATGGTACTGGGATGCATTGAGTGGACATTGAAAGTACTGGGACACATTGAGCGAGTGGATATTAAAGGCACTGGGACACATTGAGAGAGTGGGTGTTGAAGGTACTGGGGCACATTGAGAGAGTGGATGTTGAAGGTACTGGGACACATTGTGTGAGTGGATATTGAAGGTACTGGGGAACATTGAGGGAGTGGGTATTGAAGGTACTGGGCCTAATGGAGAGAATGGATATTGAAGGTATTGGGACACATTGAGAGGGTGGATATTGAAGGTACCTGGCACACTGGGAGAGTGGATATTGAAGTTACTGGGACACATTGAGAGATTGGATATTGAAGGTACTGAGGCACATAGGGAGAGTGGATATTGAACGTACTGGGGCACATTGGGAGATTGGATATTGAAGGCACTGGAACTCATGGAGAGAGTGTATATTGAAGGTAATGGGACACGTTGAGAGAGTGGATATTGAAGGTACTGGGGGACATTGAGAGAGTGGATGTTGAAGGTACTGGGATGCATTGAGTGGATATTGAAGGTACTGGGACACATTGAGCGAGTGGATATTGAAGGTACTGGGGAACATTGAGGGAGTGGGTATTGAAGGTACTGGGACTAATGAATAGAATCGATATTGAATGTACTGGGACACATTGGGAGAGTGGTTATTGAAGGTACTGGGACGCATTGAGTGGATATTGAAGGTACTGGGACACTTTGAGCGAGTGGATATTGAAGGCACTGGGACACATTGAGAGAGGGGGTGTTGAAGGTACTGGGGCACATTGAGAGAGTGGATGTTGAAGGTACTAGGACACATTGAGCGAGTGGATATTGAAGGCACTGGGACACATTGAGAGATTGGATATTGAAGGTACTGGGGCACTTTGAGAGAATTGATATTGAAGGTAATGGGGCACATTGAGAGAGTGGATATTGAAGGTACTGGGACTCATGGAGAGAGTGGATCTTGAAGGTACAGGGACACATTGAGAGAGTGGATATTGAAGGCACTGGGACACATTGAGAGAGTGGGTGTTGAAGGTACTGGGGCACATTGAGAGAGTGGATGTTGAAGGTACGAGGACACATTGAGCGAGTGGATATTGAAGGCACTGGGACACTTTGAGACATTGGATATTGAAGGTACTGGGGCACTTTGAGAGAATTGATATTGAAGGTAATGGGGCACATTGAGCGAGTGGATATTGAAGGTACTGGGGCACATTGGGAGAGTGGATATTGAAGGTGCTGGGGCACATTGAGAGAGTGGATATTGATGGTACTGGGTCACGTTGGGAGACTGGATATTGAAGGTACTGGGACACATTGAGAGAGTGGATATTGAAGGTACTGGGACACATTGAACTAATGGATATTGAACGTCCTGGGATACATTGAGAGCGTGGACATTGAAGGTACTGGGACACATTGAAGAGAGAATATTGAAGGTACTGGGGAACATTGAGAGAGTGGATATTGAAGGTACTGGGATTCATGGAGAGAGTAAATATTGAAGTTACTGGGACACATTGGGAGATTGGATATTGAAGGCACTGGGACTCATGGAGAGTGTATATTTAAGGTAATGGGACACGTTGAGAGAGTGGATATTGAAGGTACTGGGGGACATTGAGAGAGTGGATATTGATGGTACTGGGATGCATTGAGTGGATATTGAAAGTACTGGGACACTTTGAGCGAGTGGATATTAAAGGCACTGGGACACATTGAGAGAGTGGGTGTTGAAGGTACTGGGGCACATTGAGAGAGTGGATGCTGAAGGTACTGGGACACATTGTGTGAGTGGATATTGAAGGTACTGGGGAACATTGAGAGATTGGATATTGAAGGTACTGGGGCACTTTGAGAGAATTGATATTGAAGGTAATGGGGCACATTGAGCGAGTGGATATTGAAGGTACTGGGGCACATTGGGAGAGTGGATATTGAAGGTGCTGGGGCACATTGAGAGAGTGGATATTGATGGTACTGGGTCAAGTTGGGAGACTGCATATTGAAGGTACTGGGACACATTGAGAGAGTGGATATTGAAGGTACTGGGACACATTGAGCTAATGGATATTGAACGTCCTGGGATACATTGAGAGCGTGGACATTGAAGGTACTGGGACACATTGAAGAGAGAATATTGAAGGTACTGGGGAACATTGAGAGAGTGGATATTAATGATACTGGGACACATTGAGAGAATGGATATTGAAGGTACTGGGACTCATGGAGAGAGTGGATATTGAAGTTACTGGGACACATTGGGAGATTGGATATTGATGGCACTGGGACTCATGGAGAGAGTGTATATTTAAGGTTGAGAGAGTGGATATTGAAGGTACTGGGGGACATTGAGAGAGTGGATATTGATGGTACTGGGATGCATTGAGTGGACATTGAAAGTACTGGGACACATTGAGCGAGTGGATATTAAAGGCACTGGGACACATTGAGAGAGTGGGTGTTGAAGGTACTGGGGCACATTGAGAGAGTGGATGTTGAAGGTACTGGGACACATTGTGTGAGTGGATATTGAAGGTACTGGGGAACATTGAGGGAGTGGGTATTGAAGGTACTGGGCCTAATGGAGAGAATGGATATTGAAGGTATTGGGACACATTGAGAGGGTGGATATTGAAGGTACCTGGCACACTGGGAGAGTGGATATTGAAGGTACTGGGGCACATTGAGAGAGTGGATATTGAAGGTACTGAGGCACATGGAGCGAGTGGATATTGAAGGTACTGGGACACATTGAGCGAGTGGATATTGAAGGTACTGGGGCACATTGGGAGAGTGGATATTGAAGGTACTGGGGCACATTGGGAGGTTGGATATTGAAGGCACTGGAACTCATGGAGAGAGTGTATATTGAAGGTAATGGGACACGTTGAGAGAGTGGATATTGAAGGTACTGGGGGACATTGAGAGAGTGGATGTTGAAGGTACTGGGATGCACTGAGTGGATATTGAAGGTACTGGGACACATTGAGCGAGTGGATATTGAAGGTACTGGGACGCATTGAGTGGATATTGAAGGTACTGGGACACTTTGAGCGAGTGGATATTGAAGGCACTGGGACACATTGAGAGAGTGGGTGTTGAAGGTACTGGGGCACATTGAGAGAGTGGGTGTTGAAGGTACTGGGGCACATTGAGAGAGTGGATGTTGAAGGTACTAGGACACATTGAGCGATTGGATATTGAAGGTACAGGGACACATTGACAGAGTGGATATTGAACGTGCTGGGGCACATTGAAGGTACGCGCGTACTTATCCGCAATAACTCGCAATGCATGCTCGCTGTGATATTGTGTTTATGTGAGTTTATTGTTCTTATATATTTATCATTGTGAAATTATGCGTTCTGTTTGACATTTGGAAACTATTCTCATTTGGGATGGGAGTTGTTTTCTACTATCTTAAGAGCAGCATATTTGCTGTTGTTATTGTGTGATGTTAGTTTGTGCTGTTGTATTTGCGATGGCATATTCATTGTTGACATTGGGCTATAAGCGGTTGTCAATTTTACAATTTGTAATTGAGCGTCTGTGCTTTATTCTGGTTTGTAATTCAAAATTGTAATGTATTTTGGATTGTACTTGAACACATTGAGAGAGTGGATTTCGAAGGTACTGGGGCACATTGAGAGAGTGGATGTTGAAGGCACTGGGACACATTGAGAAAGTGGATATTGAAGGCACTGGGACACATTGAGCGAGTGGATATTGAAGGTACTGGGGCACATTGAGAGAGTGGATATTAAAGGTACTGGGGCACATTGGGAGAGTGGATATTGAAGGTACTGGGACACATTCAGGGAGTGGATATTGAAGGTACTGGGACACATTGAGCGAGTGGATATTGAAGGTAGTGGGACACATTGAGAGAATGGATATTAAAGGCACTGGGACACATTGAGCGAGTGGATATTGAAGGCACTGGGGCACATGGAGAGAGTGGATGTTGAAGGTACTGGGGAACATTGAGGGAGTGGGTATGGAAGGTACTGGGGCACATTGGGAGAGTGTATATTGTAGGCACTGGGGCACATTGTGAGAGTAGATATTGAAGGTACTGGGACACATTGAGTGTGGATGTTGAAGGTACTGGGACACATTGAGAGACTGCATCTTGAAGGTACTGGACACAGTGAAAGAGTGGATATTGAAGGTACTGGGACACATTGAGCGAGTGGATATTGAAGGTACTGGGTCACATTGGGAGAGTGGATATTGAAGGTACTGGGTCACATTGAGAGAGTGGATATTGAATGTACTGGGACACATTGAGCGAGTGGATATTGAAGGTACTGGGGCACAATGGGAGAGTGGATATTGAAGGTACTGGGACACATTCAGGGAGTGGATATTGAAGGTACTGGGAGACATTGAGAGGGTGGATATTGAAGGTACTGGGACACATTGAGCAAGTGGATATTGAAGGTACTGGGGCACATTGGGAGAGTCGATATTGAAGGTACTGGGTCACATTGAGAGAGTGGATATTGAAGGTACTGGGACACATTGAGCGAGTGGATATTGAAGGTACTGGGGCACATTGGGAGAGTGGATATTGAAGGTACTGGGACACATTGAGAGAGTGCATATTGAAGGTACTGGGGCCCATTGAGAGAGTGGATATTGAAGGTACTGGGGCACATGGGGAGAGAGGATATTGAAGGTACTGGGGCACATTGGGTGAGTGGATATTGAAGGCTCTGGGACACATGGAGAGAGTGGATGTTGAAGGCACTGGGACACATTGAGCGAGTGGATATTGAAGGTACTGGGTCACATTGAGAGAATGGATATTCAAGGTACTGGGGTACATGGAGAGAGTGGATATTGAATGTACTGGGATACATTCAGAGAATGGACATTGAATGTACTGGGGCACATTGGGAGAATGGATATTGAAGGTACTGGGGTACATTGAGCGAGTGGATATTGAAGGTACTGGGACACATTGAGTAGATATTGAAGGTACTGGGACACATTGAGCGAGTGGATATTGAAGGTAATGGGACACATTGAGGGAGTGGATATTGAAGGTACTGGGAGACATTGAGAGGGTGGATATTGAAGGTACTGGGACACATTGAGCGAGTGGATATTGAAGGTACTGGGGCACATGGAGAGAGTGTATATTGAAGGTAATGGGACACGTTGAGAGAGTGGATATTGAAGGTACGGGGACACATTGAGCGAGTGGATATTGAAGGTACTGGGGAACATTGAGGGACTGGGTATTGAAGGTACTGGGACTAATGAATAGAATCGATATTGAATGTACTGGGACACATTGGGGGAGTGGTTATTGAAGGTACTGGGACGCATTGAGTGGGTATTGAAGATACTGGGACACTTTGAGCGAGTGGATATTGAAGGTACTGGGACTCATGGAGAGAGTGGATCTTGAAGGTACAGGCACACATTAAGAGAGTGGATATTGAAGGCACTGGGACACATTGAGAGAGTGGGTGTTGAAGGTACTGGGGCACTTTGAGAGAATTGATATTGAAGGTAATGGGGCACATTGAGCGATTGGATATTGAAGGTACAGGGACACATTGACAGAGTGGATATTGAAGGGAATGGGACACATTGAGAGAGTGGATATTGAACGTGCTGGGGCACATTGAAGGTACGCGTGTACTTATCCGCAATAACTCGCAATGCATGCTCGCTGTGATATTGTGTTTATGTGAGTTTATTGTTCTTATATATTTATCATTGTGAAATTATGCGTTCTGTTTGACATTTGGAAACTATTCTCATTTGGGATGGGAGTTGTTTTCTACTATCTTAAGAGCAGCATATTTGCTGTTGTTATTGTGTGATGTTAGTTTGTGCTGTTGTATTTGCGATGGCATATTCATTGTTGACATTGGGCTATAAGCGGTTGTCAAATTTACAATTTGTAATTGAGCGTCTGTGCTTTATTCGGGTTTGTAATTCAAAATTGTAATGTATTTTGGATTGTACTTGAACACATTGAGAGAGTGGATATCGAAGGTACTGGGGCACATTGAGAGAGTGGATATTGAAGGCACTGGGACACATTGAGCGAGTGGATATTGAAGGTAC
Source organism: Mustelus asterias (assembly GCF_964213995.1). Classification (NCBI taxonomy): domain Eukaryota; kingdom Metazoa; phylum Chordata; class Chondrichthyes; order Carcharhiniformes; family Triakidae; genus Mustelus; species Mustelus asterias. Next base: position 86,379,407 of record NC_135803.1, on the reverse strand, counting down.
TGGGGCACATTGAGAGAGTGGATATTGAAGGTACTGGGACACATTGAGCGAGTGGATATTGAAGGTACTGGGGCACATTGGGAGAGTGGATATTGAAGGTACTGGGACACATTGAGAGAGTGGATATTGAAGGTACTGGGGCCCATTGAGAGAGTGGATATTGAAGGTACTGGGGCACATGGGGAGAGAGGATATTGAAGGTACTGGGGCACATTGGGTGAGTGGATATTGAAGGCTCTGGGACACATGGAGAGAGTGGATATTGAAGGCACTGGGACACATTGAGCGAGTGGATATTGAAGGTACTGGGTCACATTGAGAGAATGGATATTCAAGGTACTGGGGTACATGGAGAGAGTGGATATTGAATGTACTGGGATACATTCAGAGAATGGACATTGAATGTACTGGGGCACATTGAGAGAATGGATATTGAAGGTACTGGGGTACATTGAGCGAGTGGATATTGAAGGTACTGGGACACATTGAGTAGATATTGAAGGTACTGGGACACATTGAGCGAGTGGATATTGAAGGTAATGGGACACATTGAGGGAGTGGATATTGAAGGTACTGGGAGACATTGAGAGGGTGGATATTGAAGGTACTGGGACACATTGAGCGAGTGGATATTGAAGGTACTGGGGCACATTGGGAGAGTGGATATTGAAGGTACTGGGACACATTGAGAGAGTGGATATTGAAGGTACTGGGGCCCATTGAGAGAGTGGATATTGAAGGTACTGGGGCACATGGGGAGAGAGGATATTGAAGGTACTGGGGCACATTGGGTGAGTGGATATTGAAGGCTCTGGGACACATGGAGAGAGTGGATATTGAAGGCACTGGGACACATTGAGAGAGTGGATATTGAAGGCACTGGGACACATTGAGCGAGTGGATATTGAAGGTACTGGGGAACATTGAGGGAGTGGGTATTGAAGGTACTGGGGCATATTGGGAGAGTGGATATTGTAGGCACTGGGACACATTGAGAGGGTGGATATTGAAGGTACTGGGACACATTGAGAGGGTGGATATTGAAGGTACTGGGACACATTGAGAGGGTGGGTATTGAAGGTGCTGGGACACATTGAGCGAGTGGATATTGAAGGTCCTGGGACACATTGAGAGACTGCATATTGAAGCTACTGGACACAATGAAAGAGTGGATATTGAAGGTACTGGGACACATTGAGGGAGTGGATATTGAAGGTACTGGGAGATATTGGGAGAGTGGATATTGAAGGTACTGGGTCACATTGAGAGAGTGGATATTGAAGGTACTGGGACACATTGAGCGAGTGGATATTGAAGGTACTGGGGCACATTGGGAGAGTGGATATTGAAGGTACTGGGGCACATTGGGAGATTGGATATTGAAGGCACTGGAACTCATGGAGAGAGTGTATATTGAAGGTAATGGGACACGTTGAGAGAGTGGATATTGAAGGTACGGGGACACATTGAGCGAGTGGATATTGAAGGTACTGGGGAACATTGAGGGACTGGGTATTGAAGGTACTGGGACTAATGAATAGAATCGATATTGAATGTACTGGGACACATTGGGAGAGTGGTTATTGAAGGTACTGGGACGCATTGAGTGGATATTGAAGGTACTGGGACACTTTAAGCGAGTGGATATTGAAGGTAATGGGACACATTGAGAGAGTGGATATTGAAGGTACTGGGACTCATGGAGAGAGTGGATCTTGAAGGTACAGGGACGCATTGAGAGAGTGGATATTGAAGGCACTGGGACACATTGAGAGAGTGGGTGTTGAAGGTACTGGGGCACATTGAGAGAGTGGATGTTGAAGGTACTAGGACACATTGAGCGAGTGGATATTGAAGGCACTGGGACACATTGAGATATTGGATATTGAAGGTACTGGGGCACTTTGAGAGAATTGATATTGAAGGTAATGGGGCACATTGAGCGAGTGGATATTGAAGGTACTGGGGCACATTGGGAGAGTGGATATTGAAGGTGCTGGGGAACATTGAGGGACTGGGTATTGAAGGTACTGGGACGAATGAATAGAATCGATATTGAATGTACTGGGACACATTGGGAGAGTGGTTATTGAAGGTACTGGGACGCATTGAGTGGATATTGAAGGTACTGGGACACTTTGAGCGAGTGGATATTGAAGGCACTGGGACACATTGAGAGAGTGGGTGTTGAAGGTACTGGGGCACATTGAGAGAGTGGATGTTGAAGGTACTAGGACACATTGAGCGAGTGGATATTGAAGGCACTGGGACACATTGAGAGATTGGATATTGAAGGTACTGGGGCACTTTGAGAGAATTGATATTGAAGGTAATGGGGCACATTGAGCGATTGGATATTGAAGGTACAGGGACACATTGACAGAGTGGATATTGAAGGGAATGGGACACATTGAGAGAGTGGATATTGAACGTGCTGGGGCACATTGAAGGTACGCGTGTACTTATCCGCAATAACTCGCAGTGCATGCTCGCTGTGATATTGTGTTTATGTGAGTTTATTGTTCTTATATATTTATCATTGTGAAATTATGCGTTCTGTTTGACATTTGGAAACTATTCTCATTTGGGATGGGAGTTGTTTTCTACTATCTTAAGAGCAGCATATTTGCTGTTGTTATTGTGTGATGTTAGTTTGTGCTGTTGTATTTGCGATGGCATATTCATTGTTGACATTGGGCTATAAGCGGTTGTCAATTTTACAATTTGTAATTGAGCGTCTGTGCTTTATTCTGGTTTGTAATTCAAAATTGTCATGTATTTTGGATTGTACTTGAACACATTGAGAGAGTGGATATCGAAGGTACTGGGGCACATTGAGAGAGTGGATATTGAAGGCACTGGGACACATTGAGCGAGTGGATATTGAAGGTACTGGGGCACATTGAGAGAGTGGATATTAAAAGTACTGGGGCACATTGGGAGAGTGGATATTGAAGGTACTGGGACACATTCAGGGAGTGGATATTGAAGGTACTGGGACACATTGAGCGAGTGGATATTGAAGGTGCTGGGACACATTGAGAGACGGCATCTTGAAGGTACTGGACACAGTGAAAGAGTGGATATTGAAGGTACTGGGTCACATTGGGAGAGTGGATATTGAAGGTACTGGGTCACATTGAGAGAGTGGATATTGAATGTACTGGGACACAATGAGCGAGTGGATATTGAAGGTACTGGGGCACAATGGGAGAGTGGATATTGAAGGTACTGGGACATATTGAGGGAGTGGATATTGAAGGTACTGGGAGACATTGAGAGGGTGGATTTTGAAGGTACTGGGACACATTGAGCAAGTGGATATTGAAGGTACTGGGGCACATTGGGAGAGTCGATATTGAAGGTACTGGGTCACATTGAGAGAGTGGATATTGAAGGTACTGGGACACATTGAGCGAGTGGATATTGAAGGTACTGGGGCACATTGGGAGAGTGGATATTGAAGGTACTGGGACACATTGAGAGAGTGGATATTGAAGGTACTGGGGCCCATTGAGAGAGTGGATATTGAAGGTACTGGGACACATTGAGCGAGTGGATATTGAAGGTACTGGGTCACATTGAGAGAATGGATATTCAAGGTACTGGGGTACATGGAGAGAGTGGATATTGAATGTACTGGGATACATTCAGAGAATGGACATTGAATGTACTGGGGCACATTGAGAGAATGGATATTGAAGGTACTGGGGTACATTGAGCGAGTGGATATTGAAGGTACTGGGACACATTGAGTAGATATTGAAGGTACTGGGACACATTGAGCGAGTGGATATTGAAGGTAATGGGACACATTGAGGGAGTGGATATTGAAGGTACTGGGAGACATTGAGCTAATGGATATTGAACGTCCTGGGATACATTGAGAGCGTGGACATTGAAGGTACTGGGACACATTGAAGAGAGAATATTGAAGGTACTGGGGAACATTGAGAGAGTGGATATTAATGATACTGGGACACATTGGGAGATTGGATATTGAAGGCACTGGGACTCATGGAGAGAGTGTATATTTAAGGTAATGGGACACGTTGAGAGAGTGGATATTGAAGGTACGGGGGGACATTGAGAGAGTGGATATTGATGGTACTGGGATGCATTGAGTGGATATTGAAAGTACTGGGACACATTGAGCGAGTGGATATTAAAGGCACTGGGACACATTGAGAGAGTGGGTGTTGAAGGTACTGGGGCACATTGAGAGAGTGGATGTTGAAGGTACTGGGACACATTGTGTGAGTGGATATTGAAGGTACTGGGGAACATTGAGGGAGTGGGTATTGAAGGTACTGGGCCTAATGGAGAGAATGGATATTGAAGGTATTGGGACACATTGAGAGGGTGGATATTGAAGGTACCTGGCACACTGGGAGAGTGGATATTGAAGTTACTGGGACACATTGAGAGATTGGATATTGAAGGTACTGAGGCACATTGAGAGAGTGGATATTGAAGGTACTGGGGCACATTGAGAGAGTGGATTTTGAAGGTACTGAGGCACATGGAGCGAGTGGATATTGAAGGTACTGGGACACATTGAGCGAGTGGATATTGAAGGCACAGGGACACATTGACAGAGTGGATATTGAAGGGAATGGGACACATTGAGAGAGTGGATATTGAACGTGCTGGGGCACATTGAAGGTACGCGCGTACTTATCCGCAATAACTCGCAATGCATGCTCGCTGTGATATTGTGTTTATGTTAGTTTATTGTTCTTGTATATTTATCATTGTGAAATTATGCGTTCTGTTTGACATTTGGAAACTATTCTCAATTGGGATGGGAGTTGTTTTCTACTATCTTAAGCGCAGCATATTTGCTGTTGTTATTGTGTGATGTTAGTTTGTGCTGTTGTATTTACGATGGCATATTCATTGTTGACATTGGGCTATAAGCGGTTGTCAATTTTACAATTTGTAATTGAGCGTCTGTGCTTTATTCTGGTTTGTAATTCAAAATTGTAATGTATTTTGGATTGTACTTGAACACATTGAGAGAGTGGATATTGAAGGTACTGGGACACATTGAGCGAGTGGATATTGAAGGTACTGGGGCACATTGAGTGAGTGGATATTAAAGGTACTGGGGCACATTGGGAGAGTGGATATTGAAGGGACTGGGACACATTCAGGGAGTGGATATTGAAGGTACTGGGACACATTGAGCGAGTGGATATTGAAGGCACTGGGGCACATGGAGAGAGTGGATGTTGAAGGTACTGGGGAACATTGAGGGAGTGGGTATGGAAGGTACTGGGGCACATTGGGAGAGTGGTTATTGTAGGCACTGGGGCACATTGTGAGAGTAGATATTGAAGGTACTGGGACACATTGAGTGTGGATATTGAAGGTACTGGGACACATTGAGAGACTGCATATTGAAGGTACTGGGCCACATTGGGAGAGTGGATATTGAAGGTGCTGGGGCACATTGAGAGAGTGGATATTGATGGCACTGGGTCACGTTGGGAGACTGGATATTGAAGGTACTGGGACACATTGAGAGAGTGGATATTGAAGGTACTGGGACACATTGAGAGAGTGGATATTGAAGGTACTGGGGCACATTGAGAGAGTGGATATTGAAGGTACTGGGACACACTGAACTAATTGATATTGAACGTCCTGGGATACATTGAGAGCGTGGACATTGAAGGTACTGGGACACATTGAAGAGAGAATATTGAAGGTACTGGGGAACATTGAGAGAGTGGATATTAATGATACTGGGACACATTGAGAGAATGGATATTGAAGGTACTGGGACTCATGGAGAGAGTGGATATTGAAGTTACTGGGACACATTGGGAGATTGGATATTGAAGGCACTGGGACTCATGGAGAGAGTGCATATTTATGGTAATGGGACACGTTGAGAGAGTGGATATTGAAGGTACTGGGGGACATTGAGAGAGTGGATATTGATGGTACTGGGATGCATTGAGTGGATATTGAAAGTACTGGGACACATTGAGCGAGTGGATATTAAAGGCACTGGGACACATTGAGAGAGTGGGTGTTGAAGGTACTGGGGCACATTGAGAGAGTGGATGTTGAAGGTACTGGGACACATTGTGTGAGTGGATATTGAAGGTACTGGGGAACATTGAGGGAGTGGGTATTGAAGGTACTGGGCCTAATGGAGAGAATGGATATTGAAGGTATTGGGACACATTGAGAGGGTGGATATTGAAGGTACCTGGCACACTGGGAGAGTGGATATTGAAGTTACTGGGACACATTGAGAGATTGGATATTGAAGGCACTGGGACACATTGAGAGAGTGGATATTGAAGGCACTGGGACACATTGAGCGAGTGGATATTGAAGGTACTGGGGAACATTGAGGGAGTGGGTATGGAAGGTACTGGGGCATATTGGGAGAGTGGATATTGTAGGCACTGGGGCACATTGTGAGAGTTGATATTGAAGGTACTGGGACACATTGAGTGTGGATATTGAAGGTACTGGGACACATTGAGAGGGTGGATATTGAAGGTGCTGGGACACATTGAGCGAGTGGATATTGAAGGTCCTGGGACACATTGAGAGACTGCATATTGAAGCTACTGGACACAATGAAAGAGTGGATATTGAAGGTACTGGGACACATTGAGGGAGTGGATATTGAAGGTACTGGGAGACATTGGGAGAGTGGATATTGAAGGTACTGGGTCACATTGAGCGAGTGGATATTGAAGGTACTGGGGCACATTGGGAGAGTGGATATTGAAGGTACTGGGGCACATTGGGAGATTGGATATTGAAGGCACTGGAACTCCTGGAGAGAGTGTATATTGAAGGTAATGGGACACGTTGAGAGAGTGGATATTGAAGGTACTGGGGGACATTGAGAGAGTGGATGTTGAAGGTACTGGGATGCATTGAGTGGATATTGAAGGTACGGGGACACATTGAGCGAGTGGATATTGAAGGTACTGGGGAACATTGAGGGACTGGGTATTGAAGGTCCTGGGACTAATGAATAGAATCGATATTGAATGTACTGGGACACATTGGGAGAGTGGTTATTGAAGGTACTGGGATGCATTGAGTGGATATTGAAGGTACTGGGACACTTTGAGCGAGTGGATATTGAAGGTAATGGGACACATTGAGAGAGTGGATATTGAAGGTACTGGGACTCATGGAGAGAGTGGATCTTGAAGGTACAGGGACACATTGAGAGAGTGGATATTGAAGGCACTGGGACACATTGAGAGAGTGGGTGTTGAAGGTACTGGGGCATATTGAGAGAGTGGATGTTGAAGGTACTAGGACACATTGAGCGAGTTGATATTGAAGGCACTGGGACACATTGAGATTTTGGATATTGAAGGTACTGGGGCACTTTGAGAGAATTGATATTGAAGGTAATGGGGCACATTGAGCGAGTGGATATTGATGGTACTGGGTCACGTTGGGAGACTGGATATTGAAGGTACTGGGACACATTGAGAGCGTGGACATTGAAGGTACTGGGACACATTGAAGAGAGAATATTGAAGGTACTGGGGAACATTGAGAGAGTGGATGTTGAAGGCACTGGGACACATTGAGAAAGTGGATATTGAAGGCACTGGGACACATTGAGCGAGTGGATATTGAAGGTACTGGGGCACATTGAGAGAGTGGATATAAAAGGTACTGGGGCACATTGGGAGAGTGGATATTGAAGGTACTGGGACACATTCAGGGAGTGGATATTGAAGGTACTGGGACACATTGAGCGAGTGGATATTGAAGTGGACTTAGACAGGTTGCAAAGTTGGGCCGAGAGGTGGCGGATGGAGTTTAATGCAGAGAAGTGTGAGGTAATTCACTTTGGTAGGAATAACAGATGTGTTGAGTATAGGGCTAACGGGAGGACTTTGAATAGTGTGGAGGAGCAGAGGGATCTAGGTGTATGTGTGCATAGATCCCTGAAAGTTGGGAATCAAGTAGATAAGGTTGTTAAGAAGGCATATGGTGTCTTGCCGTTTATTGGTAGGGGGATTGAATTTAGGAGTCGTAGCGTTATGTTGCAACTGTACACAACTCTGGTGCGGCCGCACTTGGAGTACTGTGTGCAGTTCTGGTCCCCACATTACAGGAAGGATGTGGAGGCTTTGGAGAGGGTGCAGAGGAGGTTTACCAGGATGTTGCCTGGTATGGAGGGGAGATCCTATGAGGAGAGGCTGAGGGATTTGGGATTGTTTTCGCTGGAAAGGCGGCGGCTAAGAGGGGATCTTATTGAAACATATAAGATGATTAGAGGTTTAGATAGGGTGGATAGTGATAGCCTTTTTCCTCTGATGGAGAAATCCAGCACGAGGGGGCATGGCTTTAAATTGAGGGGGGGTAGTTATAGAACCGATGTCAGGGGTAGGTTCTTTACCCAGAGGGTGGTGAGGGATTGGAATGCCCTGCCAGCATCAGTTGTAAATGCGCCTAGTTTGGGGGCGTTTAAGAGATCCGTAGATAGGTTCATGGACGAAAAGAAATTGGTTTAGGTTGGAGGGTCACAGTTTTTTTTTTTAACTGGTCGGTGCAACATCGTGGGCCGAAGGGCCTGTTCTGCGCTGTTATGTTCTATGTTCTATGTTCTAAGGTAGTGGGACACATTGAGAGAATGGATATTGAAGGCACTGGGACACATTGAGCGAGTGGATATTGAAGGTACTGGGGCACATTGGGAGAGTGGATATTGAAGGTACTGGGACACATTGAGAGAGTGGATATTGAAGGTACTGGGGCCCATTGAGAGAGTGGATATTGAAGGTACTGGATCACATGGGGAGAGAGGATATTGAAGGTACTGGGGAACATTGAGGGACTGGGTATTGAAGGTACTGGGACTAATGAATAGAATCGATATTGAATGTACTGGGACACATTGGGAGAGTGGTTTTTGAAGGTACTGGGACGCATTGAGTGGATATTGAAGGTACTGGGACACTTTGAGCGAGTGGATATTGAAGGTAATGGGACACATTGAGAGAGTGGATATTGAAGGTACTGGGACTCATGGAGAGAGTGGATCTTGAAGGTACAGGGACACATTGAGAGAGTGGATATTGAAGGCACTGGGACACATTGAGAGAGTGGGTGTTGAAGGTACTGGGGCACATTGAGAGAGTGGATGTTGAAGGTACTAGGACACATTGAGCGAGTGGATATTGAAGGCACTGGGACACATTGAGATATTGGATATTGAAGGTAATGGGGCACATTGAGCGAGTGGATATTGAAGGTACTGGGGCACATTGGGAGAGTGGATATTGAAGGTGCTGGGGCACATTGAGAGAGTGGATATTGATGGTACTGGGTCACGTTGGGAGACTGGATACTGAAGGTACTGGGACACATTGAGAGAGTGGATATTGAAGGTACTGGGACACATTGAACTAATGGATATTGAACGTCCTGGGATACATTGAGAGCGTGGACATTGAAGGTACTGGGACACATTGAAGAGAGAATATTGAAGGTACTGGGGAACATTGAGGGAGTGGGTATTGAAGGTACTGGGACACATTGAGAGAGTGGATATTGAAGGTACTGGGGAACATTGAGGGAGTGGGTATTGAAGGTACTGGGGCACATTGGGAGAGTGGATATTGTAGGCCCTGGGGCACATTGTGAGAGTCGATATTGAAGGTACTGGGACACATTGAGTGTGGATATTGAAGGTACTGGGACACATTGAGAGGGTGGATATTGAAGGTGCTGGGACACATTGAGCGAGTGGATATTGAAGGTACTGGGACACATTGAGGGAGTGGATATTGAAGGTACTGGGAGACACTGAGGCAGTGGATATTGAAGGTACTGGGTCACATTGAGAGAATGGATATTCAAGGTACTGGGGTACATGGAGAGAATGGATATTGAATGTACTGGGATACATTCAGAGAATGGACATTGAATGTACTGGGGCACATTGAGAGAATGGATATTGAAGGTACTGGGGTCCATTGAGCGAGTGGATATTGAAGGTACTGGGACACATTGAGTAGATATTGAAGGTACTGGGACACATTGAGCGAGTGGAGATTGAAGGTAATGGGACACATTGAGGGAGTGGATATTGAAGGTACTGGGAGACATTGAGCTAATGGATATTGAACGTCCTGGGATACATTGAGAGCGTGGACATTGAAGGTACTGGGACACATTGAAGAGAGAATATTGAAGGTACTGGGGAACATTGAGAGAGTGGATATTAATGATACTGGGACACATTGAGAGAATGGATATTGAAGGTACTGGGACTCATGGAGAGAGTGGATATTGAAGTTACTGGGACACATTGGGAGATTGGATATTGAAGGCACTGGGACTCATGGAGAGAGTGTATATTTAAGGTAATGGGACACGTTGAGAGAGTGGATATTGAAGGTACGGGGGGACATTGAGAGAGTGGATATTGATGGTACTGGGATGCATTGAGTGGATATTGAAAGTACTGGGACACATTGAGCGAGTGGATATTAAAGGCACTGGGACACATTGAGAGAGTGGGTGTTGAAGGTACTGGGGCACATTGAGAGAATGGATGTTGAAGGTACTGGGACACATTGTGTGAGTGGATATTGAAGGTACTGGGGAACATTGAGGGAGTGGGTATTGAAGGTACTGGGCCTAATGGAGAGAATGGATATTGAAGGTATTGGGACACATTGAGAGGGTGGATATTCAAGGTACCTGGCACACTGGGAGAGTGGATATTGAAGTTACTGGGACACATTGAGAGATTGGATATTGAAGGTACTGAGGCACATTGAGAGAGTGGATATTGAAGGTACTGGGGCACATTGAGAGAGTGGATATTGAAGGTACTGAGGCACATGGAGCGAGTGGATATTGAAGGTACTGGGACACATTGAGCGAGTGGATATTGAAGGCACAGGGACACATTGACAGAGTGGATATTGAAGGGAATGGGACACATTGAGAGAGTGGATATTGAACGTGCTGGGGCACATTGAAGGTACGCGCGTACTTATCCGCAATAACTCGCAATGCATGCTCGCTGTGATATTGTGTTTATGTTAGTTTATTGTTCTTGTATATTTATCATTGTGAAATTATGCGTTCTGTTTGACATTTGGAAACTATTCTCATTTGGGATGGGAGTTGTTTTCTACTATCTTAAGCGCAGCATATTTGCTATTGTTATTGTGTGATGTTAGTTTGTGCTGTTGTATTTACGATGGCATATTCATTGTTGACATTGGGCTATCAGCGGTTGTTAATTTTACAATTTGTAATTGAGCGTCTGTGCTTTATTCTGGTTTGTAATTCAAAATTGTAATGTATTTTGGATTGTACTTGAACACATTGAGAGAGTGGATGTCGATGGTACTGGGGCACATTGAGAGAGTGGATGTTGCAGGCACTGGGACACATTGAGCGAGTGGATATTGAAGGTACTGGGGCACATTGAGAGAGTGGATATTAAAGGTACTGGGGCACATTGGGAGAGTGGATATTGGAGGTACTGGGACACATTCAGGGAGTGGATATTGAAGGTACTGGGACACATTGAGCGAGTGGATATTGAAGGCACTGGGGCACATGGAGAGAGTGGATGTTGAAGGTACTGGGGAACATTGAGGGAGTGGGTATGGAAGGTACTGGGGCACATTGGGAGAGTGGATATTGTAGGCACTGGGGCACATTGTGAGAGTAGATATTGAAGGTACTGGGACACATTGAGTGTGGATATTGAAGGTACTGGGACACATTGAGAGACTGCATATTGAAGGTACTGGGTCACATTGGGAGAGTGGATATTGAAGGTACTGGGTCACATTGAGAGAGTGGATATTGAATGTTCTGGGACACATTGAGCGAGTGGATATTGAAGGTACTGGGGCACAATGGGAGAGTGGATATTGAAGGTACTGGGACACATTCAGGGAGTGGATATTGAAGGTACTGGGAGACATTGAGAGGGTGGATATTGAAGGTACTGGGACACATTGAGCAAGTGGATATTGAAGGTACTGGGGCACATTGGGAGAGTCGATATTGAAGGTACTGGGTCACATTGAGAGAGTGGGTATTGAAGGTACTGGGACACATTGAGCGAGTGGATATTGAAGGTACTGGGGCACATTGGGAGAGTGGATATTGAAGGTACTGGGGCCCATTGAGAGAGTGGATATTGAAGGTACTGGGGCACATGGGGAGAGAGGATATTGAAGGTACTGGGGCACATTGGGAGAGTGGATATTGAAGGCACAGGGACACATGGAGAGAGTGGATATTCAAGGTACTGGGACACATTGAGAGAGTGAATATTGAAGGTAGTGGGGCACGTTGAGAGAATGGATATTAAAGGCACTGGGACACATTGAGCGAGTGGATATTGAAGGTACTGGGGCACATGGAGAGAGTGGATGTTGAAGGTACTGGGGCACATTGAGAGAGTGCATGTTGAAGGTACTGGGACACATTGAGCGAGTGGATATTGAAGGCACTGGGACACATTGGGAGAGTGGATATTGAAGGTACTGGGGAACATTGAGGGAGTGGGTATTGAAGGTACTGGGGCACATTGGGAGAGTGGATATTGTAGGCCCTGGGGCACATTGTGAGAGTAGATATTGAAGGCACTGGGACACATTCAGAGGGTGGATATTGAAGGTACTGGGACACATTGAGAGGGTGGATATTGAAGGTGCTGGGACACATTGAGCGAGTGGATATTGAAGGTACTGGGAGACATTGAGGCAGTGGATATTGAAGGTACTGGGTCACATTGAGAGAATGGATATTCAAGGTACTGGGGTACATGGGGAGAGAGGATATTGAAGGAACTGGGGCACATTGAGCGAGTGGATATTGAAGGTAGTGGGACACATTGAGTAGATATTGAAGGTACTGGGACACATTGAGCGAGTGGATATTGAAGGTACTGGGACTCATGGGGAGAGTGGATCTTGAAGGTACAGGGACACATTGAGAGAGTGGATATTGAAGGTACTGGGATTCATTCAGAGAATGGACATTGAATGTACTGGGGCACATTGAGAGAATGGATATTGAAGGTACTGGGGTACATTGAGCGAGTGGATATTGAAGGTACTGGGACACATTGAGTAGATTTTGAAGGTACAGGGACACATTGAGAGAGTGGGTGTTGAAGGTACTGGGGCACATTGAGAGAGTGGATGTTGAAGGTACTGGGTCACATTGAGAGAATGGATATTCAAGGTACTGGGGTACATGGAGAGAGTGGATATTGAATGTACTGGGATACATTCAGAGAATGGACATTGAATGTACTGGGGCACATTGAGAGAATGGATATTGAAGGTACTGGGGGACATTGAGCGAGTGGATATTGAAGGTACTGGGACACATTGAGTAGATATTGAAGGTACTGGGACACATTGAGCGAGTGGATATTGAAGGTAATGGGACACATTGAGGGAGTGGATATTGAAGGTACTGGGAGACATTTAGAGGGTGGATATTGAAGGTACTGGGACACATTGAGCGAGTGGATGTTGAAGGTACTGGGGCACATTGGGAGAGTGGATATTGATGGTACTGGGACACATTGAGAGAGTGGATATTGAAGGTACTGGGGCCCATTGAGAGAGTGGATATTGAAGGTACTGGGGCACATGGGGAGAGAGGATATTGAAGGTACTGGGGCACATTGGGTGAGTGGATATTGAAGGCTCTGGGACACATGGAGAGAGTGGATATTGAAGGCACTGGGACACATTGAGAGAGTGGATATTGAAGGCACTGGGACACATTGAGCGAGTGGATATTGAATGTACTGGGGAACATTGAGGGAGTGGGTATTGAAGGTACTGGGGCATATTGGGAGAGTGGATATTGTCGGCACTGGGGCACATTGTGAGAGTAGATATTGAAGGTACTGGGACACATTGAGAGGGTGGATATTGAAGGTACTGGGACACATTGAGAGGGTGGATATTGAAGGTGCTGGGACACATTGAGCGAGTGGATATTGAAGGTCCTGGGACACATTGAGAGACTGCATATTGAAGCTACTGGACACAATGAAAGAGTGGATATTGAAGGTACTGGGACACATTGAGGGAGTTGATATTGAAGGTACTGGGAGACATTGAGGCAGTGGATATTGAAGGTACTGGGTCACATTGAGAGAACGGATATTCAAGGTACTGGGGTACATGGGGAGAGAGGATATTGAAGGTACTGGGGCACATTGAGCGAGTGGAAATTGAAGGTACTGGGACACATTGAGTAGATATTGAAGGTACTGGGACACATTGAGAGAGTGGATATTGAAGGTACTGGGATTCATTCAGAGAATGGACATTGAATGTACTGGGGCACATTGTGAGAGTAGATATTGAAGGTACTGGGACACATTGAGAGAGTGGGTGTTGAAGGTACTGGGGCACATTGAGAGAGTGGATGTTGAAGGTACTAGGACACATTGAGCGAGTGGATATTGAAGGCACTGGAACACATTGAGAGATTGGATATTGAAGGTACTGGGGCACTTTGAGAGAATTGATATTGAAGGTAATGGGGCACATTGAGCGATTGGATATTGAAGGTACAGGGACACATTGACAGAGTGGATATTGAAGGGAATGGGACACATTGAGAGAGTGGATATTGAACGTGCTGGGGCACATTGAAGGTACGCGTGTACTTATCCGCAATAACTCGCAATGCATGCTCGCTGTGATATTGTGTTTATGTGAGTTTATTGTTCTTATATATTTATCATTGTGAAATTATGCGTTCTGTTTGACATTTGGAAACTATTCTCATTTGGGATGGGAGTTGTTTTCTACTATCTTAAGAGCAGCATATTTGCTGTTGTTATTGTGTGATGTTAGTTTGTGCTGTTGTATTTGCGATGGCATATTCATTGTTGACATTGGGCTATAAGCGGTTGTCAAATTTACAATTTGTAATTGAGCGTCTGTGCTTTATTCGGGTTTGTAATTCAAAATTGTAATGTATTTTGGATTGTACTTGAACACATTGAGAGAGTGGATATCGAAGGTACTGGGGCACATTGAGAGAGTGGATATTGAAGGCACTGGGACACATTGAGCGAGTGGATATTGAAGGTACTGGGGCACATTGAGAGAGTGGATATTAAAGGTACTGGGGCACATTGGGAGAGTGGATATTGAAGGTACTGGGACACATTCAGGGAGTGGATATTGAAGGTACTGGGACACATTGAGCGAGTGGATATTGAAGGTAGTGGGACACATTGGGAGAGTGGATATTGTAGGCACTGGGGCACATTGAGAGAGTGGATATTGAAGGCACTGGGACACATTGAGCGAGTGGATATTGAAGGTACTGGGGCACATTGAGAGAGTGGATATTAAAGGTACTGGGGCACATTGGGAGAGTGGATATTGAAGGTACTGGGACACATTGAGAGACTGCATCTTGAAGGTACTGGACACAGTGAAAGAGTGGATATTGAAGGTACTGGGACACATTGAGCGAGTGGATATTGAAGGTACTGGGTCACATTGGGAGAGTGGATATTGAAGGTACTGGGTCACATTGAGAGAGTGGATATTGAATGTACTGGGACACATTGAGCGAGTGGATATTGAAGGTACTGGGGCACAATGGGAGAGTGGATATTGAAGGTACTGGGACACATTCAGGGAGTGGATATTGAAGGTACTGGGAGACATTGAGAGGGTGGATATTGAAGGTACTGGGACACATTGAGCAAGTGGATATTGAAGGTACTGGGGCACATTGGGAGAGTCGATATTGAAGGTACTGGGTCACATTGAGAGAGTGGATATTGAAGGTACTGGGACACATTGAGCGAGTGGATATTGAAGGTACTGGGGCACATTGGGAGAGTGGATATTGAAGGTACTGGGACACATTGAGAGAGTGGATATTGAAGGTACTGGGGCCCATTGAGAGAGTGGATATTGAAGGTACTGGGGCACATGGGGAGAGAGGATATTGAAGGTACTGGGGCACATTGGGTGAGTGGATATTGAAGCTACTGGGACACATTGAGCGAGTGGATATTGAAGGTAATGGGACACATTGAGGGAGTGGATATTGAAGGTACTGGGAGACATTGAGAGGGTGGATATTGAAGGTACTGGGACACATTGAGCGAGTGGATATTGAAGGTACTGGGGCACATTGGGTGAGTGGATATTGAAGGCTCTGGGACACATGGAGAGAGTGGATATTGAAGGCACTGGGACACATTGAGAGAGTGGATATTGAAGGCACTGGGACACATTGAGCGAGTGGATATTGAAGGTACTGGGGAACATTGAGGGAGTGGGTATTGAAGGTACTGGGGCATATTGGGAGAGTGGATATTGTAGGCACTGGGGCACATTGTGAGAGTAGATATTGAAGGTACTGGGACACATTGAGAGGGTGGATATTGAAGGTACTCTGACACATTGAGAGGGTGGGTATTGAAGGTGCTGGGACACATTGAGCGAGTGGATATTGAAGGTCCTGGGACACATTGAGAGACTGCATATTGAAGCTACTGGACACAATGAAAGAGTGGATATTGAAGGTACTGGGACACATTGAGGGAGTGGATATTGAAGGTACTGGGAGACATTGGGAGAGTGGATATTGAAGGTACTGGGACACATTGAGCGAGTGGATATTGAAGGTACTGGGGCACATTGGGAGAGTGGATATTGAAGGTACTGGGGCAAATTGGGAGATTGGATATTGAAGGCACTGGAACTCATGAAGAGAGTGTATATTGAAGGTAATGGGACACGTTGAGAGAGTGGATATTGAAGGTACTGGGGGACATTGAGAGAGTGGATGTTGAAGGTACTGGGATGCATTGAGTGGATATTGAAGGTACGGGGACACATTGAGCGAGTGGATATTGAAGGTACTGGGGAACATTGAGGGACTGCGTATTGAAGGTACTGGGACTCATGGAGAGAGTGGATCTTGAAGGTACAGGGACACATTGAGAGAGTGGATATTGAAGGCACTGGGACACATTGAGAGAGTGGGTGTTGAAGGTACTGGGGCACATTGAGAGAGTGGATGTTGAAGGTGCTAGGACACATTGAGCGAGTGGATATTGAAGGCACTGGGACACATTGAGATATTGGATATTGAAGGTACTGGGGCACTTTGAGAGAATTGATATTGAAGGTAATGGGGCACATTGAGCGAGTGGATATTGAAGGTACTGGGGCACACTGGGAGAGTGGATATTGAAGGTGCTGGGGCACATTGAGAGAGTGGATATTGATGCTACTGGGTCACGTTGGGAGACTGGATATTGAAGGTACTGGGACACATTGAGAGAGTGGATTTTGAAGGTACTGGGACACATTGAACTAATGGATATTGAACGTCCTGGGATACATTGAGAGCGTGGACATTGAAGGTACTGGGACACATTGAAGAGAGAATATTGAAGGTACTGGGGAACATTGAGAGAGTGGATATTAATGATACTGGGACACATTGAGAGAATGGATATTGAAGGTACTGGGACTCATGGAGGGAGTGGATATTGAAGTTACTGGGACACATTGGGAGATTGGATATTGAGGGCACTGGGACTCATGGAGAGAGTGTATATTTATGGTAATGGGACACGTTGAGAGAGTGGATATTGAAGGTACTGGGGGACATTGAGAGAGTGGATATTGATGGTACTGGGATGCATTGAGTGGATATTGAAAGTACTGGGACACATTGAGCGAGTGGATATTAAAGGCACTGGGACACATTGAGAGAGTGGGTGTTGAAGGTACTGCGGCACATTGAGAGAGTGGATGTTGAAGGTACTGGGACACATTGTGTGAGTGGATATTGAAGGTACTGGGGAACATTGAGGGAGTGAGTATTGAAGGTACTGGGCCTCATGGAGAGAATGGATATTGAAGGTACTGGGACACATTGAGAGGGTGGATATTGAAGGTACCTGGCACACTGGGGGAGTGGATATTGAAGTTACTGGGGCACATTGAGAGATTGGATATTGAAGGTACTGAGGCACATTGAGAGAGTGGATATTGAAGGTACTGGGGCACATTGAGAGAGTGGATATTGAAGGTACTGAGGCACATGGAGCGAGTGGATATTGAAGGTACTGGGACACATTGAGCGAGTGGATATTGAAGGCACAGGGACACATTGACAGAGTGGATATTGAAGGGAATGGGGCACATTGAGAGAGTGGATATTGAACGTGCTGGGGCGCATTGAAGGTACGCGCGTACTTATCCGCAATAACTCGCAATGCATGCTCGCTGTGATATTGTGTTTATGTTAGTTTATTGTTCTTGTATATTTATCATTGTGAAATTATGCGTTCTGTTTGACATTTGGAAACTATTCTCATTTGGGATGGGAGTTGTTTTCTACTATCTTAAGAGCAGCATATTTGCTGTTGTTATTGTGTGATGTTAGTTTGTGCTGTTGTATTTACGATGGCATATTCATTGTTGACATTGGGCTATAAGCGGTTGTCAATTTTACAATTTGTAATTGAGCGTCTGTGCTTTATTCTGGTTTGTAATTCAAAATTGTAATGTATTTTGGATTGTACTTGAACACATTGAGAGAGTGGATATCGAAGGTCCTGGGGCACATTGAGAGAGTGGATGTTGAAGGCACTGGGACACATTGAGAAAGTGGATATTGAAGGCACTGGGACACATTGAGCGAGTGGATATTGAAGGTACTGGGACACATTGAGCGAGTGGATATTGAAGGTAGTGGGACACATTGAGAGAATGGATATTGAAGGCACTGGGACACATTGAGCGAGTGGATATTGAAGGCACTGGGGCACATGGAGAGAGTGGATGTTGAAGGTACTGGGGCACATTGGGAGAGTGGATATTGAAGGTACTGGGACACATTCAGGGAGTGGATATTGAAGGTACTGGGACACATTGAGCGAGTGGATATTGAAGGTAGTGGGACACATTGAGAGAATGGATATTGAAGGCACTGGGACACATTGAGCGAGTGGATATTGAAGGCACTGGGGCACATGGAGAGAGTGGATGTTGAAGGTACTGGGGAACATTGAGGGAGTGGGTATGGACGGTACTGGGGCACATTGGGGGAGTGGATATTGTAGGCACTGGGGCACATTGTGAGAGTAGATATTGAAGGTCCTGGGACACATTGAGTGTGGATATTGAAGGTACTGGGACACATTGAGAGACTGCATATTGAAGGTACTGGACACAGTGAAAGAGTGGATATTGAAGGTACTGGGACACATTGAGCGAGTGGATATTGAAGGTACTGGGTCACATTGAGAGAGTGGATATTGAATGTACTGGGACACATTGAGCGAGTGGATATTGAAGGTACTGGGGCACAATGGGAGAGTGGATATTGAAGGTACTGGGACACATTCAGGGAGTGGATATTGAAGGTACTGGGAGACATTGAGAGGGTGGATATTGAAGGTACTGGGACACATTGAGCAGGAAATATAGTGTTGTTGTAGTGGGAGACTTCAATTTCCCTGGTATAGACTGGAAATCGCTGAGGGCAGGGACTCTGGATGGTGAGGCATTTGTAAAATGTGTACAGGAGGGTTCGTTGGAACAATATGTGGACAGCCCAACTAGAGAGGGGGCTATACTGGACCTGGTGCTGGGGAATGAGCCCGGTCAGGTCTTCAAAGTTTTGGTTGGGGAACATGTGGCAAATAGTGACCACAATTCTGTTAGCTTTAGGATAGTGATGGAAAAGGATGAGTGGTGTCCCAAGGGTAAGGTGTTGGATTGGGGGAAGGCTAACTTTATTGGGATCAGGCAGAAATTGGCAGCTCTTGATTGGGAGAGGCTGTTTGAGGGTAAATCCACATCTGGTATGTGGCAGTCTTTTAAGGAACGGTTGTTAGGGCTACAGGACAAGCATGTGCCTGTAAAAAAGAAGGATAGGAAGGGTAGGATTAGAGAACCGTGGATAACCAGGGAAATTTGGGGACTGGTCAAAAGGAAAAGAGAGGCGTATGTTAGGTCCAAGCAGCTAAAAACGGAGGGAGCTCTGGAGGAGTATAATGAAAGTAGGAAAATACTCAAACGGGGAATTAGAAGAGCAAAAAGGGGTCACGAAATGTTCTTGGCAGACAGGATGAAGGAGAATCCCAAGGCATTTTATTCATACGTTAGGAACAAAAGGGTTGTTAGGGAAAAAATCGGACCTCTCAGGGACAAAAGTGGGGACTTATGCTTGGAGCCCAAAGAGGTAGGGGAGATCCTAAATGAATACTTTGCGTCGGTATTCACTAAGGAGAGGGATGTGTTGACTGGGAGTGTCTCGGAGGGGAGTGTTGAACCGTTGGAGAAAATCTCCATTACAAAGGAGGAAGTGTTAGGTTTGTTAGAGAATATAAAGACTGACAAATCCCCAGGGCCTGATGGAATCTATCCAAGGCTGCTCAGGGAGACGAGAGGTGAAATCGTTGGGCCTCTGACGCAAATCTTTGTCTCGTCACTGGACACAGGTGAGGTCCCAGAGGATTGGAGGATAGCCAATGTGGTCCCGTTATTTAAGAAGGGTAGGAAGGATAACCCGGGTAATTATAGGCCGGTGAGCTTGACGTCCGTGGTGGGGAAGTTGTTGGAGAAGATTCTTAAAGATAGGATGTATGCGC
The DNA here is from genome assembly GCF_964213995.1 of Mustelus asterias. NCBI lineage: Eukaryota > Metazoa > Chordata > Chondrichthyes > Carcharhiniformes > Triakidae > Mustelus > Mustelus asterias. The sequence continues at coordinate 86,358,754 of NC_135803.1, read as the reverse complement.
ATTTAGAAAGGAATAAACTCATTAACGATAGTCAACATGGTTTTGTGAGAGGGAGGTCATGCCTCACTAACCTGGTGGTGTTTTTTGAAGAAGTGACCAAAATGGTTGACGAAGGATGGGCCGTGGATGTTGTCTATATGGACTTTAGTAAAGCATTTGACAAAGTCCCTCATGGTAGGCTAGTGAAAAAGGTTGGATCCCATGGGATAAAGGGGGAGGTGGCTAGATGGGTGGAGAACTGGCTTGGTCATAGAAGACAGAGGGTGGTAGTGGAAGGGTCTTTTTCCGGCTGGAGGCCTGTGACTAGTGGTGTACCGCAGGGCTCTGTGTTGGGACCTCTGCTGTTTGTGATTTATATAAATGATCTGGAAGAAGGAGTAACTGGGGTGATCAGTAAGTTTGCGGACGACACAAAACTGGCAGGACTTGCAGATAGTGAGGAACATTGTCAGAGGCTACAGAAGGATATAGATAGGCTGGAAATTTGGGCAAGGAAATGGCAGATGGAGTTCAATCCTGATAAATGCGAAGTGATGCATTTTGGTGGGAATAATGTAGGGAGGAGCTACACGATAAATGGAAGAACCATAAAGGGTGTAGAGACGCAGAGGGACCTGGGTGTGCAAGTCCACAGATCTTTGAAGGTGACGTCACAGGTGGAGAAGGTGGTGAAGAAGGCATATGGCATGCTTGCCTTTATAGGACGGGGCATAGAGTATAAAAGTTGGGGTCTGATGTTGCAGATGTATAGAACGTTGGTTCGGCCGCATTTGGAATACTGCGTCCAGTTCTGGTCGCCACACTACCAGAAGGACGTGGAGGCTTTGGAGAGAGTACAGAGGAGGTTTACCAGGATGTTGCCTGGTATGGAGGGGCTTGGTTATGAGGAGAGATTGGGGAAACTGGGGTTGTTCTCCTTGGAAAGACGGAGGATGAGGGGAGACTTAATAGAGGTGTATAAAATTATGAAAGGCATAGATAGGGTGAACGGTGGGAAGCTTTTCCCCGGGTCGGTGGTGACGTTCACGAGGGGTCATAGGTTCAAGGTGAAGGGGGGGAGGTTTAACACAGATATCAGAAGGACATATTTCACACAGAGGGTCGTGGGGGCCTGGAATGTGTTGCCGGGCAAGGTGGTGGAGGCGGACACACTGGGAACGTTTAAGACTTAGCTAGACAGCTATATGAACGGAGTGGGAATGGAGGGATACAAAAGAGTGGTCTAGTTTGGACCAGGGAGCGGCGCGGGCTAATTGTTCCTGGTTTCTCGTTTCAAGGCTTCATTCTATGATCATCTTGCTGGTGCCAGTACAGAGTGAGACTGCGGATAGTTGGGAACCTGTCTCGGGGGCAGGGAATTCATATGGTGTTCGTGGAAGTGGAAATGACTAGGGTTGGGAAGCATTTTCCGATCGGGGCCATTGTGATCTCCTGGACTCGTTTCGATCGCCTCAGGGGGTCGGAGAGGAATTTCCCAGATTTTTTTTCCCCATATTGGCCCTGGGGTTTTTCACTCTGGGTTTTCGCCTCTCCCTGGAGATCACATGGTCTGGAATGGGGGGTTGGGGGTAAGTTAATAGGTTGTAATGAACAAAGCATCGTAGCTGTGAGGGACAGCTCGGTGGATAGGATATTGGTATGTCGATAGGCTGGAAAATTGGGCGGGGATCCTGGATTCAGGATTCAATCCTGGACCGGGGAGCGGCGCGGGCTTGGAGGGCCGAAGGGCCTGTTCCTGTGCTGTATTGTTCGTTGTTGTTCTTTGTTGTTTGGATATTGAAGGTACTGGGGCACATTGGGAGAGTCGATATTGAAGGTACTGGGTCACATTGAGAGAGTGGATATTGAAGGTACTGGGACACATTGAGCGAGTGGACATTGAAGGTACTGGGGCACATTGGGAGAGTGGATATTGAAGGTACTGGGACACATGGAGAGAGTGGATATTCAAGGTACTGGGACACATTGAGAGAGTGAATATTGAAGGTAGTGGGGCATGTTGAGAGAATGGATATTGAAGGCACTGGGACACATTGAGCGAGTGGATATTGAAGGTACTGGGGCACATGGAGAGAGTGGATGTTGAAGGTACTGGGACACATTGAGCGAGTGGATATTGAAGGCACTGGGACACATTGAGAGAGTGGATATTGAAGGTACTGGGGAACATTGAGGGAGTGGGTATTGAAGGTACTGGGGCACATTGGGAGAGTGGATATTGTAGGCCCTGGGGCACATTGTGAGAGTAGATATTGAAGGTACTGGGACACATTGAGTGTGGATATTGAAGGTACTGGGACACATTCAGAGGGTGGATATTGAAGGTACTGGGAGACACTGAGGCAGTGGATATTGAAGGTACTGGGTCACATTGAGAGAATGGATATTCAAGGTACTGGGGTACATGGAGAGAGTGGATATTGAATGTACTGGGATACATTCAGAGAATGGACATTGAATGTACTGGGGCACATTGAGAGAATGGATATTGAAGGTACTGGGGTCCATTGAGCGAGTGGATATTGAAGGTACTGGGACACATTGAGTAGATATTGAAGGTACTGGGACACACTGAGCGAGTGGAGATTGAAGGTAATGGGACACATTGAGCGAGTGGATATTGAAGGTACTGGGGAACATTGAGAGAGTGGATATTAATGATACTGGGACACATTGAGAGAATGGATATTGAAGGTACTGGGACTCATGGAGAGAGTGTATATTGAAGTTACTGGGACACATTGGGAGATTGGATATTGAAGGCACTGGGACTCATGGAGAGAGTGTATATTTAAGGTAATGGGACACGTTGAGAGAGTGGATATTGAAGGTACTGGGGGACATTGAGAGAGTGGATGTTGAAGGTACTGGGGCACATTGAGAGAGTGGATGTTGAAGGTACTGGGACACATTGTGTGAGTGGATATTGAAGGTACTGGGGAACATTGAGGGAGTGGGTATTGAAGGTACTGGGCCTAATGGAGAGAATGGATATTGAAGGTATTGGGACACATTGAGAGGGTGGATATTGAAGGGACCTGGCACACTGGGAGAGTGGATATTGAAGTTACTGGGACACATTGAGAGATTGGATATTGAAGGTACTGAGGCACATTGAGAGAGTGGATATTGAAGGTACTGGGGCACATTGAGAGAGTGGATATTGAAGGTACTGAGGCACATGGAGCGAGTGGATGTTGAAGGTACTGGGACACATTGAGCGAGTGGATATTGAAGGCACAGGGACACATTGACAGAGTGGAGATTGAAGGGAATGGGACACATTGAGAGAGTGGATATTGAACGTGCTGGGGCACATTGAAGGTACGCGCATACTTATCCGCAATAACTCGCAATGCATGCTCGCTGTGATATTGTGTTTATGTTAGTTTATTGTTCTTGTATATTTATCATTGTGAAATTATGCGTTCTGTTTGACATTTGGAAACTATTCTCATTTGGGATGGGAGTTGTTTTCTACTATCTTAAGAGCAGCATATTTGCTGTTGTTATTGTGTGATGTTAGTTTGTGCTGTTGTATTTACGATGGCATATTCATTGTTGACATTGGGCTATAAGCGGTTGTCAATTTTACAATTTGTAATTGAGCGTCTGTGCTTTATTCTGGTTTGTAATTCAAAATTGTAATGTATTTTGGATTGTACTTGAACACATTGAGAGAGTGGATATCGAAGGTACTGGGGCACATTGAGAGAGTGGATGTTGAAGGCGCTGGGACACGTTGAGAAAGTGGATATTGAAGGCACTGGGACACATTGAGCGAGTGGATATTGAAGGTACTGGGGCACATTGAGAGAGTGGATATTAAAGGTACTGGGGCACATTGGGAGAGTGGATATTGAAGGTACTGGGACACATTCAGGGAGTGGATATTGAAGGTAGTGGGACACATTGAGAGAATGGATATTGAAGGCACTGGGACACATTGAGCGAGTGGATATTGAAGGCACTGGGGCACATGGAGAGAGTGGATGTTGAAGGTACTGGGGAACATTGAGGGGGTGGGTATGGAAGGTACTGGGGCACATTGGGAGAGTGGATATTGTAGGCACTGGGGCACATTGTGAGAGTAGATATTGAAGGTACTGGGACACATTGAGTGTGGATATTGAAGGTACTGGGTCACATTGAGAGAGTGGATATTGAATGTACTGGGACACATTGAGCGAGTGGATATTGAAGGTACTGGGGCACAATGGGAGAGTGGATATTGAAGGTACTGGGACACATTCAGGGAGTGGATATTGAAGGTACTGGGAGACATTGAGAGAGTGGATATTGAAGGTACTGGGACACATTGAGCAAGTGGATATTGAAGGTACTGGGACACATTGAGCGAGTGGATATTGAAGGTACTGGGGCACATTGGGAGAGTCGATATTGAAGGTACTGGGTCACATTGAGCGAGTGGATATTGAAGGTACTGGGAGACATTGAGTGTGGATATTGAAGGTACTGGGTCACATTGAGAGAGTGGATATTGAATGTACTGGGACACATTGAGCGAGTGGATATTGAAGGTACTGGGGCACAATGGGAGAGTGGATATTGAAGGTACTGGGACACATTCAGGGAGTGGATATTGAAGGTACTGGGAGACATTGAGGGGGTGGATATTGAAGGTACTGGGACACGTTGAGCAAGTGGATATTGAAGGTACTGGGACACATTGAGCGAGTGGATATTGAAGGTACTGGGGCACATTGGGAGAGTGGATATTGAAGGTACTGGGACACATTGAGAGAGTGGATATTGAAGGTACTGGGGCCCATTGAGAGAGTGGATATTGAAGGTACTGGGGCACATGGGGAGAGAGGATATTGAAGGTACTGGGGCACATTGGGTGAGTGGATATTGAAGGCTCTGGGACACATGTAGAGAGTGGATATTGAAGGCACTGGGGCACATTGAGAGAGTGGATATTGAAGGCACTGGGACACATTGAGCGAGTGGATATTGAAGGTACTGGGGAACATTGAGGGAGTGGGTATTGAAGGTACTGGGGCATATTGGGAGAGTGGATATTGTAGGCACTGGGGCACATTGTGAGAGTAGATATTGAAGGTACTGGGACACATTGAGAGGGTGGATATTGAAGGTACTGGGACACGTTGAGAGGGTGGATATTGAAGGTGCTGGGACACATTGAGCGAGTGGATATTGAAGGTCCTGGGACACATTGAGAGACTGCATATTGAAGCTACTGGACACAATGAAAGAGTGGATATTGAAGGTACTGGGACACATTGAGGGAGTGGATTTTGAAGGTACTGGGAGACATTGAGGCAGTGGATATTGAAGGTACTGGGTCACATTGAGAGAATGGATATTCAAGGTACTGGGGTACATGGAGAGAATGGACATTGAATGGACTGGGGCACATTGAGTTGATATTGAAGGTACTGGGACACATTGAGCGAGTGGATATTGAAGGTACTGGGACACATTGAGTAGATATTGAAGGTACTGGGACACATTGAGCGAGTGGATATTGAAGGTAATGGGACACATTGAGAGAGTGGATATTGAAGGTACTGGGACTCATGGAGAGAGTGGATATTGAAGGTACTGGGACACATTGAGCGAGTGGATATTGAAGGTAATGGGACACATTGAGAGAGTGGATATTGAAGGTACTGGGACTCATGGAGAAAGTGGATCTTGAAGGTACAGGGACACATTGAGAGAGTGGATATTGAAGGTACTTGGGGCATATTTGAGAGAATGGATATTGAAGGTACTGGGGCACATTGAGCGAGTGGATATTGAAGGTACTGGGGCACATTGGGAGAGTGGATATTGAAGGCACTGGGACACTTTCAGGGAGTGGATATTGAAGGTACTGGGAGACATTGAGAGGGTGGATATTGAAGGTACTGGGACACATTGAGCGAGTGGATATTGAAGGTACTGGGGCACATTGGGAGAGTGGATATTGAAGGTACTGGGTCACATTGAGAGAGTGGATATTGAAGGTACTGGGACACATTGAGCGAGTGGATATTGAAGGTACTGGGGCACATTGGGAGAGTGGATATTGAAGGTACTGGGGCACATTGGGAGATTGGATATTGAAGGCACTGGAACTCATGGAGAGAGTGTATATTGAAGGTAATGGGACACGTTGAGAGAGTGGATATTGAAGGTACTGGGGGACATTGAGAGAGTGGATGTTGAAGGTACTGGGATGCATTGAGTGGATATTGAAGGTACTGGGACACATTGAGCGAGTGGATATTGAAGGTACTGGGGAACATTGAGGGACTGGGTATTGAAGGTACTGGGACTAATGAATAGAATCGATATTGAATGTACTGGGACACATTGGGAGAGTGGTTATTGAAGGTTCTGGGACGCATTGAGTGGATATTGAAGATACTGGGACACTTTGAGCGAGTGGATATTGAAGGTAATGGGACACATTGAGAGAGTGGATATTGAAGGTACTGGGACTCATTGAGAGAGTGGGTGTTGAAGGTACTGGGGCACATTGAGAGAGTGGATGTTGAAAGTACTAGGACACATTGAGCGAGTGGATATTGAAGGCACTGGGGCACTTTGAGACAATTGATATTGAAGGTAATGGGGCACATTGAGCGAGTGGATATTGAAGGTACTGGGGCACATTGGGAGAGTGGATATTGAAGGTACTAGGACACATTGAGCGAGTGGATATTGAAGGTACTGGGGCACTTTGAGAGAATTGATATTGAAGGTAATGGGGCACATTGAGCGAGTGGATATTGAATGTACTGGGGGACATTGAGAGAGTGGATGTTGAAGGTACTGGGATGCATTGAGTGGATATTGAAGGTACTGGGACACATTGAGCGAGTGGATATTGAAGGTACTGGGGAACATTGAGGGACTGGGTATTGAAGGTACTGGGACTAATGAATAGAATCGATATTGAATGTACTGGGACACATTGGGAGAGTGGTTATTCAAGGTACTGGGACGCATTGAGTGGATATTGAAGGTACTGGGACACTTTGAGCGAGTGGATATTGAAGGTAATGGGACACATTGAGAGAGTGGATATTGAAGGTACTGGGACTCATGGAGAGAGTGGATCTTGAAGGTAATGGGACACATTGAGAGAGTGGATATTGAAGGTACTGGGACACATTGAGAGAGTGGGTGTTGAAGGTACTGGGGCACATTGAGAGAGTGGATGTTGAAGGTACTAGGACACATTGAGCGAGTGGATATTGAAGGCACTGGGACACATTGAGAGATTGGATATTGAAGGTACTGGGGCACTTTGAGAGAATTGATATTGAAGGTGATGGGGCACATTGAGCGAGTGGATATTGAATGTACTGGGGCACATTGGGAGAGTGGATATTGAAGGTGCTGGGGCACATTGAGAGAGTGGATATTGATGGTACTGGGTCACGTTGGGAGACTGGATATTGAAGGTACTGGGACACATTGAGAGAGTGGATATTGAAGGTACTGGGACACATTGAGCTCATGGATATTGAACGTCCTGGGATACATTGAGAGCGTGGACATTGAAGGTACTGGGACACATTGAAGAGAGAATATTGAAGGTACTGGGGAACATTGAGAGAGTGGATATGAATGATACTGGGACACATTGAGAGAATGGATATTGAAGGTACTGGGACTCATGGAGAGAGTGGATATTGAAGTTACTGGGACACATTGGGAGATTGGATATTGAAGGTACTGGGGGACATTGAGAGAGTGGATATTGATGGTACTGGGATGCATTGAGTGGATATTGAAAGTACTGGGACACATTGAGCGAGTGGATATTAAAGGCACTGGGACACATTGAGAGAGTGGGTGTTGAAGGTACTGGGGCACATTGAGAGAGTGGATGTTGAAGGTACTGGGACACATTGTGTGAGTGGATATTGAAGGTACTGGGGAACATTGAGGGAGTGGGTATTGAAGGTACTAGGCCTAATGGAGAGAATGGATATTGAAGGTATTGGGACACATTGAGAGAGAGGGTGTTGAAGGTACTGGGAGACATTGGGAGAGTGGATATTGAAGGTACTGGGTCACATTGAGAGAGTGGATATTGAAGGTACTGGGACACATTGAGCGAGTGGATATTGAAGGTACTGGGGCACATTGGGAGAGTGGATATTGAAGGTACTGGGGCACATTGGGAGATTGGATATTGAAGGCACTGGAACTCATGGAGAGAGTGTATATTGAAGGTAATGGGACACGTTGAGAGAGTGGATATTGAAGGTACTGGGGGACATTGAGAGAGTGGATGTTGAAGGTACTGGGATGCATTGAGTGGATATTGAAGGTACTGGGACACATTGAGCGAGTGGATATTGAAGGTACTGGGGAACATTGAGGGACTGGGTATTGAAGGTACTGGGACTAATGAATAGAATCGATATTGAATGTACTGGGACACATTGGGAGAGTGGTTATTGAAGGTACTGGGACGCATTGAGTGGATATTGAAGGTACTGGGACACTTTGAGCGAGTGGATATTGAAGGCACTGGGACACATTGAGAGAGTGGGTGTTGAAGGTACTGGGGCACATTGAGAGAGTGGATGTTGAAGGTACTAGGACACATTGAGCGAGTGGATATTGAAGGCACTGGGACACATTGAGAGATTGGATATTGAAGGTACTGGGGCACTTTGAGAGAAATGATATTGAAGGTAATGGGGCACATTGAGCGATTGGATATTGAAGGTCCAGGGACACATTGACAGAGTGGATATTGAAGGGAATGGGACACATTGAGAGAGTGGATATTGAACGTGCTGGGGCAAATTGAAGGTACGCGCGTACTTATCCGCAATAACTCGCAATGCATGCTCGCTGTGATATTGTGTTTATGTGAGTTTATTGTTCTTATATATTTATCATTGTGAAATTATGCGTTCTGTTTGACATTTGGAAACTATTCTCATTTGGGATGGGAGTTGTTTTCTACTATCTTAAGAGCAGCATATTTGCTGTTGTTATTGTGTGATGTTAGTTTGTGCTGTTGTATTTACGATGGCATATTCATTGTTGACATTGGGCTATAAGCGGTTGTCAATTTTACAATTTGTAATTGAGCGTCTGTGCTTTATTCTGATTTGTAATTCAAAATTGTAATGTTTTTTGGATTGTACTTGAACACATTGAGAGAGTGGATATCGAAGGTACTGGGGCACATTGAGAGAGTGGATGGTGAAGGCACTGGGACACATTGAGAAAGTGGATATTGAAGGCACTGGGACACATTGAGCGAGTGGATATTGAAGGGACTGGGGCACATTGAGAGAGTGGATATTAAAGGTACTGGGGCACATTGGGAGAGTGGATATTGAAGGTACTGGGACACATTCAGGGAGTGGATATTGAAGGCACTGGGACACATTGAGATATTGGATATTGAAGGTACTGGGGCAGTTTGGGAGAATTGATATTGAAGGTAATGGGGCACATTGAGCGAGTGGATATTGAAGGTACTGGGGCACATTGGGAGAGTGGATATTGAAGGTGCTGGGACACATTGAACTAATGGATATTGAACGTCCTGGGATACATTGAGAGCGTGGACATTGAAGGTACTGGGACACATTGAAGAGAGAATATTGAAGGTACTGGGGAACATTGAGAGAGTGGATATTAATGATACTGGGACACATTGAGAGAATGGATATTGAAGGTACTGGGACTCATGGAGAGAGTGGATATTGACGTTACTGGGACACATTGGGAGATTGGATATTGAAGGCACTGGGACCCATGGAGAGAGTGTATATTTAAGGTAATGGGACACGTTGAGAGAGTGGATATTGAAGGTACTGGGGGACATTGAGAGAGTGGATATTGATGGTACTGAGATGGATTGAGTGGATATTGAAACTACTGGGACACATTGAGCGAGTGGATATAAAAGGCACTGGGACACATTGAGAGAGTGGGTGTTGAAGGTACTGGGGCACATTGAGAGAGTGGATGTTGAAGGTACTGGGACACATTGTGTGAGTGGATATTGAAGGTACTGGGGAACATTGAGGGAGTGGGTATTGAAGGTACTGGGCCTAATGGAGAGAATGGATATTGAAGGTATTGGGACACATTGAGAGGGTGGATATTGAAGGTACCTGGCACACTGGGAGAGCGGATATTGAAGTTACTGGGACACATTGAGAGATTGGATATTGAAGGTACTGAGGCACATTGAGAGAGTGGATATTGAAGGTACTGGGGCACATTGAGAGAGTGGATATTGAAGGTACTGAGGCACATGGAGCGAGTGGATATTGAAGGTACTGGGACACATTGAGCGAGTGGATATTGAAGGCACAGGGACACATTGACAGAGTGGATATTGAAGGGAATGGGACACATTGAGAGAGTGGATATTGAACGTGCTGGGGCACATTGAAGGTACGCGCGTACTTATCCGCAATAACTCGCAATGCATGCTCGCTGTGATATTGTGTTTATGTTAGTTTATTGTTCTTGTATATTTATCATTGTGAAATTATGCGTTCTGTTTGACATTTGGAAACTATTCTCATTTGGGATGGGAGTTGTTTTCTACTATCTTAAGAGCAGCATATTTGCTGTTGTTATTGTGTGATGTTAGTTTGTGCTGTTGTATTTACGATGGCATATTCATTGTTGACATTGGGCTATAAGCGGTTGTCAATTTTACAATTTGTAATTGAGCGTCTGTGCTTTATTCTGGTTTGTAATTCAAAATTGTAAAGTATTTTGGATTGTACTTGAACACATTGAGAGAGTGGATATCGAAGGTCCTGGGGCACATTGAGAGAGTGGATGTTGAAGGCACTGGGACACATTGAGAAAGTGGATATTGAAGGCACTGGGACACATTGAGCGAGTGGATATTGAAGGTACTGGGGCACATTGAGAGAGTGGATATTAAAGGTACTGGGGCACATTGGGAGAGTGGATATTGAAGGTACTGGGACACATTCAGGGAGTGGATATTGAAGGTACTGGGACACATTGAGCGAGTGGATATTGAAGGTAGTGGGACACATTGAGAGAATGGATATTGAAGGCACTGGGACACATTGAGCGAGTGGATATTGAAGGCACTGGGGCACATGGAGAGAGTGGATGTTGAAGGTACTGGGGAACATTGAGGGAGTGGGTATGGAAGGTACTGGGGCACATTGGGAGAGTGGATATTGTAGGCACTGGGGCACATTGTGAGAGTAGATATTGAAGGTACTGGGACACATTGAGAGACTGCATATTGAAGGTACTGGACACAGTGAAAGAGTGGATATTGAAGGTACTGGGACACATTGAGCGAGTGGATATTGAAGGTACTGGGTCACATTGGGAGTGTGGATATTGAAGGTACTGGGTCACATTGAGCGAGTGGATATTGAATGTACTGGGACACATTGAGCGAGTCGATATTGAAGGTACTGGGGCACAATGGGAGAGTGGATATTGAAGGTACTGGGACACATTCAGGGAGTGGATATTGAAGGTACTGGGAGACATTGAGAGGGTGGATATTGAAGGTACTGGGACACATTGAGCAAGTGGATATTGAAGGTACTGGGGCACATTGGGAGAGTCGATATTGAAGGTACTGGGTCACATTGAGAGAGTGGATATTGAAGGTACTGGGACACATTGAGCGAGTGGATATTGAAGGTACTGGGGCACATTGGGAGAGTGGATATTGAAGGTACTGGGACACATTGAGAGAGTGGATATTGAAGGGACTGGGGCCCATTGAGAGAGTGGATATTGAAGGTACTGGGGCACATGGGGAGAGAGGATATTGAAGGTACTGGGGCACATTGGGTGAGTGGATATTGAAGGCTCTGGGACACATGGAGAGAGTGGATATTGAAGGCACTGTGACACATTGAGCGAGTGGATATTGAAGGTACTGGGGAACATTGAGGGAGTGGGTATTGAAGGTACTGGGGCATATTGGGATAGTGGATATTGTAGGCACTGGGGCACATTGTGAGAGTCGTTATTGAAGGTACTGGGACACATTGAGTGTGGATATTGAAGGTACTGGGACACATTGAGAGGGTGGATATTGAAGGTACAGGGGTACATGGAGAGAGTGGATATTGAATGTACTGGGATACATTCAGAGAATGGACATTGAATGTACTGGGGCACATTGAGAGAATGGATATTGAAGGTACTGGGGTACATTGAGCGAGTGGATATTGAAGGTACTGGGACACATTGAGTAGATATTGAAGGTACTGGGACACATTGAGCGAGTGGATATTGAAGGTACTGGGGCACATTGAGAGAGTGGATATTGAAGGTACTGAGGCACATGGAGCGAGTGGATATTCAAGGTACTGGGACACATTGAGCGAGTGGATATTGAAGGTACTGGGGCACATTGGGAGAGTGGATAGTGAAGGTACTGGGACACATTCAGGGAGTGGATATTGAAGGTACTGGGACACATTGAGCGAGTGGATATTGAAGGTAGTGGGACACATTGAGAGAATGGATATTGAAGGCACTGGGACACATTGAGCGAGTGGATATTGAAGGCACTGGGGCACATGGAGAGAGTGGATGTTGAAGGTACTGGGGAACATTGAGGGAGTGGGTATGGAAGGTACTGGGGCACATTGGGAGAGTGGATATTTAAGGTACTGGGGAACATTGAGGGAGTGGGTATTGAAGGTACTGGGGCATATTGGGAGAGTGGATATTGTAGGCACTGGGGCACATTGTGAGAGTAGATATTGAAGGTACTGGGACACATTGAGTGTGGATATTGAAGGTACTGTGACACATTGAGAGGGTGGATATTGAAGGTACTGCGACACATTGAGAGGCTGGATATTGAAGGTGCTGGGGCACATTGAGCGAGTGGATATTGAAGGTCCTGGGACACATTGAGAGACTGCATATTGAAGCTACTGGACACAATGAAAGAGTGGATATTGAAGGTACTGGGACACATTGAGGGAGTGGATATTGAAGGTACTGGGAGACATTGAGGCAGTGGATATTGAAGGTACTGGGACACATTGAGAGGGTGGATATTGAAGGTGCTGGGGCACATTGAGCGAGTGGATATTGAAGGTCCTGGGACACATTGAGAGACTGCATATTGAAGCTACTGGACACAATGAAAGACTGGATATTGAAGGTACTGGGACACATTGAGCGAGTGGATATTGAAGGTAATGGGACACATTGAGATAGTGGATATTGAAGGTACTGGGACTCATGGAGAGAGTGGATCTTGAAGGTACAGGGACACATTGAGAGAGTGGATATTGAAGGTACTTGGGGCACATTTGAGAGAGTGGATATTGATGGTACTGGGGCACATTGAGCGAGTGGATATTGAAGGGACTGGGGCACATTGGGAGAGTGGATATTGAAGGTACTGGGACACATTCAGGGAGTGGATATTGAAGGTACTGGGAGACATTGAGAGGGTGGATATTGAAGGTACTGGGACACATTGAGCGAGTGGATATTGAAGGTACTGGGGCACATTGGGAGAGTGGATATTGAAGGTACTGGGTCACATTGAGAGAGTGGATATTGAAGGTACTGGGACACATTGAGCGAGTGGATATTGAAGGTACTGGGGCACATTGGGAGAGTGGATATTGAAGGTACTGGGGCACATTGGGAGATTGGATATTGAAGGCACTGGAACTCATGGAGAGAGTGTATATTGAAGGTAATGGGACACGTTGAGAGAGTGGATATTGAAGGTACTGGGGGACATTGAGAGAGTGGATGTTGAAGGTGCTGGGATGCATTGAGTGGATATTGAAGGTACTGGGACACATTGAGCGAGTGGATATTGAAGATACTGGGGAACATTGAGGGCATGGGTATTGAAGGTACTGGGACACATTGGGAGAGTGGTTATTCAAGGTACTGGGACGCATTGAGTGGATATTGAAGGTACTGGGACACTTTGAGCGAGTGGATATTGAAGGTAATGGGACACATTGAGAGAGTGGATATTGAAGGTACTGGGACTCATGGAGAGAGTGGATCTTGAAGGTACAGGGACACATTGAGAGAGTGGATATTGAAGGTACTTGGGGCACATTTGAGAGAGTGGATATTGAAGGCACTGGGACACATTGAGAGAGTGGGTGTTGAAGGTACTGGGGCACATTGAGAGAGTGGATGTTGAAGGTACTAGGACACATTGAGCGAGTGGATATTGAAGGCACTGGGAGTTGTTTTCTACTATCTTAAGAGCAGCATATTTGCTGTTGTTATTGTGTGATGTTAGTTTGTGCTGTTGTATTTACGATGGCATATTCATTGTTGACAATAGGCTATAAGCGGTTGTCAATTTTACAATTTGTAATTGAGCGTCTGTGCTTTATTCTGGTTTGTAATTCAATATTGTAATCTATTTTGGATTGTACTTGAACACATTGAGAGAGTGGATATCGAAGATACTGGGGCACATTGAGAGAGTGGATGTTGAAGGCACTGGGACACATTGAGAAAGTGGATATTGAAGGCACTGGGACACATTGAGCGAGTGGATATTGAAGGTACTGGGGCACATTGAGAGAGTGGATATTAAAGGTACTGGGGCACATTGGGAGAGTGGATATTGAAGGCACTGGGGCACATGGAGAGAGTGGATGTTGAAGGTACTGGGGAACATTGAGGGAGTGGGTATGGAAGGTACTGGGGCACATTGGGAAAGTGGATATTGTAGGCACTGGGGCACATTGTGAGAGTAGATATTGAAGGCACTGGGACACATTGAGTGTGGATATTGAAGGTACTGGGACACATTGAGAGACTGCATATTGAAGGTACTGGACACAGTGAAAGAGTGGATATTGAAGGTACTGGGACACATTGAGCGAGTGGATATTGAAGGTACTGGGTCACATTGGGAGAGTGGAAATTGAAGGTACTGGGTCACATTGAGAGAGTGGATATTGAATGTACTGGGACACATTGAGCGAGTGGATATTGAAGGTACTGGGGCACAATGGGAGAGTGGATATTGAAGGTACTGGGACACATTCAGGGAGTGGATATTGAAGGTACTGGGAGACATTGAGAGGGTGGATATTGAAGGTACTGGGACACATTGAGCAAGTGGATATTGAAGGTACTGGGGCACATTGGGAGAGTCGATATTGAAGGTACTGGGTCACATTGAGAGAGTGGATATTGAAGGTACTGGGACACATTGAGCGAGTGGATATTGAAGGTACTGGGGCACATTGGGAGAGTGGATATTGAAGGTACTGGGACACATTGAGAGAGTGGATATTGAAGGTACTGGGGCCCATTGAGAGAGTGGATATTGAAGGTACTGGGGCACATGGGGAGAGAGGATATTGAAGGTACTGGGGCACATTGGGTGAGTGGATATTGAAGGCTCTGGGACACATGGAGAGAGTGGATATTGAAGGCACTGGGACACATTGAGCTCATGGATATTGAACGTCCTGGGATACATTGAGAGCGTGGACATTGAAGGTACTGGGACACATTGTGTGAGTGGATATTGAAGGTACTGGGGAACATTGAGGGAGTGGGTATTGAAGGTACTAGGCCTAATGGAGAGAATGGATATTGAAGGTATTGGGACACATTGAGAGGGCGGATATTGAAGGTACCTGGCACACTGGGAGAGTGGATATTGAAGTTCCTGGGACACTTTGAGCGAGTGGATATTGAAGGCACTGGGACACATTGAGCGAGTGGATATTGAAGGTACTGGGGCACATTGAGAGAGTGGATATTAAAGGTACTGGGGCACATTGGGAGAGTGGATGTTGAAGGTACTGGGACACATTCAGGGAGTGGATATTGAAGGTACTGGGACACATTGAGTGAGTGGATATTGAAGGTAGTGGGACACATTGAGAGAATGGATATTGAAGGCACTGGGACACATTGAGCGAGTGGATATTGAAGGCACTGGGGCACATGGAGAGAGTGGATGTTGAAGGTACTGGGGAACATTGGGGGAGTGGGTATGGAAGGTACTGGGGCACATTGGGAGAGTGGATATTGTAGGCACTGGGGCACATTGTGAGAGTAGATATTGAAGGCACTGGGTCACATTGAGAGAGTGGATATTGAATGTACTGGGACACATTGAGCGAGTGGATATTGAAGGTACTGGGGCACAATGGGAGAGTGGATATTGAAGGTACTGGGACACATTCAGGGAGTGGATATTGAAGGTACTGGGAGACATTGAGAGGGTGGATATTGAAGGTACTGGGACACATTGAGCAAGTGGATATTGAAGGTACAGGGGCACATTGGGAGAGTGGATATTGAAGGGACTGGGACACATTGAGAGAGTGGATATTGAAGGTACTGGGGCCCATTGAGAGAGTGGATATTGAAGGTACTGGGGCACATGGGGAGAGAGGATATTGAAGGTACTGGGACACATTGGGTGAGTGGATATTGAAGGCACTGGGACACATTGAGCGAGTGGATATTAAAGGCACTGGGACACATTGAGAGAGTGGGTGTTGAAGGTACTGGGGCACATTGAGAGAGTGGATGTTGAAGGTACTGGGACACATTGTGTGAGTGGATATTGAAGGTACTGGGGAACATTGAGGGAGTGGATATTGAAGGTACTGGGACACATTGAGCGAGTGGATATTGAAGGTACTGGGGCCCATTGGGAGAGTGGATATTGAAGGTACTGGGACACATTGAGAGAGTGGATATTGAAGGTACTGGGGCCCATTGAGAGAGTGGATATTGAAGGTACTGGGGCACATGGGGAGAGAGGATATTGAAGGTACTGGGGCACATTGGGTGAGTGGATATTGAAGGCACTGGGACACATTGACAGAGTGGATATTGAAGGGAATGGGACACATTGAGAGAGTGGATATTGAACGTGCTGGGGCACATTGAAGGTACGCGCGTACTTATCCGCAATAACTCGCAATGCATGCTCGCTGTGATATTGTGTTTATGTTAGTTTATTGTTCTTGTATATTTATCATTGTGAAATTATGCGTTCTGTTTGACATTTGGAAACTATTCTCATTTGGGATGGGAGTTGTTTTCTACTATCTTAAGAGCAACATATTTGCTGTTCTTATTGTGTGATGTTAGTTTGTGCTGTTGTATTTACGATGGCATATTCATTGTTGACATTGGGCTATAAGCGGTTGTCAATTTTACAATTTGTAATTGAGCGTCTGTGCTTTATTCTGGTTTGTAATTCAAAATTGTAATGTATTTTGGATTGTACTTGAACACATTGAGAGAGTGGATATCGAAGGTACTGGGGCACATTGAGAGAGTGGATGTTGAAGGCACTGGGACACATTGAGAAAGTGGATATTGAAGGCACTGGGACACATTGAGCGAGTGGATATTGAAGGTACTGGGGCACATTGAGAGAGTGGATATTAAAGGTACTGGGGCACATTGGGAGAGTGGATATTGAAGGTACTGGGACACATTCAGGGAGTGGATATTGAAGGTACTGGGACACATTGAGCGAGTGGATATTGAAGGTAGTGGGACACATTGAGAGAATGGATATTGAAGGCAGTGGGACACATTGAGCGAGTGGATATTGAAGGCACTGGGGCACATGGAGAGAGTGGATGTTGAAGGTACTGGGGAACATTGAGGGAGTGGGTATGGAAGGTACTGGGGCACATTGGGAGAGTGGATATTGAAGGTACTGGGACACATTGGGAGAGTGGATATTGAAGGTACTGGGTCACATTGAGAGAGTGGATATTGAATGTACTGGGACACATTGAGCGAGTGGATATTGAAGGTACTGGGGCACAATGGGAGAGTGGATATTGAAGGTACTGGGACACATTCAGGGAGTGGATATTGAAGGTACTGGGAGACATTGAGAGGGTGGATATTGAAGGTACTGGGGCACATTGGGAGAGTCGATATTGAAGGTACTGGGTCACATTGAGAGAGTGGATATTGAAGGTACTGGGACTCATGGAGAGAGTGGATATTGAAGGTACTGGGACACATTGAGTAGATATTGAAGGTACTGGGACACATTGAGCGAGTGGATATTGAAGGTAATGGGACACATTGAGAGAGTGGATATTGAAGGTACTGGGACTCATGGAGAGAGTGGATCTTGAAGGTACTTGGGGCACATTTGAGAGAGTGGATATTGAAGGTACTGGGGCACATTGAGCGAGTGGATATTGAAGGTACTGGGGCACATTGGGAGAGTGGATATTGAAGCCACTGGGACACATTTCAGGGAGTGGATATTGAAGGTACTGGGAGACATTGAGAGGGTGGATATTGAAGGTACTGGGACACATTGAGCGAGTGGATATTGAAGGTACTGGGGCACATTGGGAGAGTGGATATTGAAGGTACTGGGTCACATTGAGAGAGTGGATATTGAAGGTACTGGGACACATTGAGCGAGTGGATATTGAAGGTACTGGGGCACATTGGGAGAGTGGATATTGAAGGTACTGGGGCACATTGGGAGATTGGATATTGAAGGCACTGGAACTCATGGTGAGAGTGTATATTGAAGGTAATGGGACACGTTGAGAGAGTGGATATTGAAGGTACTGGGGGACATTGAGAGAGTGGATGTTGAAGGTACTGGGATGCATTGAGTGGATATTGAAGGTACTGGGACACATTGAGCGAGTGGATATTGAAGGTACTGGGGAACATTGAGGGACTGGGTATTGAAGGTACTGGGACTAATGAATAGAATCGATATTGAATGTACTGGGACACATTGGGAGAGTGGTTATTGAAGGTTCTGGGACGCATTGAGTGGATATTGAAGGTACTGGGACACTTTGAGCGAGTGGATATTGAAGGTAATGGGACACATTGAGAGAGTGGATATTGAAGGTACAGGGACTCATGGAGAGAGTGGATCTTGAAGGTACAGGGACACATTGAGAGAGTGGATATTGAAGGTACTTGGGGCACATTTGAGAGAGTGGATATTGAAGGCACTGGGACTCATTGAGAGAGTGGATGTTGAAGGTACTAGGACACATTGAGCGAGTGGATATTGAAGGCACTGGGACACATTGAGAGATTGGATATTGAAGGTACTGGGGCACTTTGAGAGAATTGATATTGAAGGTAATGGGGCACATTGAGCGAGTGGATATTGAAGGTACTGGGGCACATTGGGAGAGTGGATATTGATGGTACTGGGTCAAGTTGGGAGACTGGATATTGAAGGTACTGGGACACATTGAGCTAATGGATATTGAACGTCCTGGGATACATTGAGAGCGTGGACATTGAAGGTACTGGGACACATTGAAGAGAGAATATTGAAGGTACTGGGGAACATTGAGAGAGTGGATATTAATGATACTGGGACACATTGAGAGAATGGATATTGAAGGTACTGGGGGACATTGAGAGAGTGGATATTGATGGTACTGCGATGCATTGAGTGGACATTGAAAGTACTGGGACACATTGTGCGAGTGGATATTAAAGGCACTGGGACACATTGAGAGAGTGGGTGTTGAAGGTACTGGGGAACATTGAGGGAGTGGGTATTGAAGGTACTGGGCCTAATGGAGAGAATGGATATTGAAGGTACTGGACACAGTGAAAGAGTGGATTTTGAAGGTACTGGGACACATTGAGCGAGTGGATATTGAAGGTACTGGGTCACATTGGGAGAGTGGATATTGAAGGTACTGGGGCACATTGGGAGAGTGGATGTTGAAGGTACTGGGACACATTCAGGGAGTGGATATTGAAGGTACTGGGACACATTGAGGGAGTGGATATTGAAGGTACTGGGAGACACTGAGGCAGTGGATATTGAAGGTACTGGGTCACATTGAGAGAATGGATATTCAAGGTACTGGGGTACATGGAGAGAGTGGATATTGAATGTACTGGGATACATTCAGAGAATGGACATTGAATGTACTGGGGCACATTGAGAGAATGGATATTGAAGGTATTGGGACACATTGAGAGGGTGGATATTGAAGCTACCTGGCACACTGGGAGAGTGGATATTGAAGTTACTGGGACACATTGAGAGAGTGGATATTGAAGGTCCTGGGGCACATTGAGAGAGTGGATATAAAAGGTACTGGGGCACATTGGGATAGTGGATGTTGAAGGTACTGGGACACATTCAGGGAGTGGATATTGAAGGTACTGGGACACATTGAGCGAGTGGATATTGAAGGTAGTGGGACACATTGAGAGAATGGATATTGAAGGCACTGGGACACATTGAGCGAGTGGATATTGAAGGCACTGGGGCACAATGGGACAGTGGATATTGAAGGTACTGGGACACATTCAGGGAGTGGATATTGAAGGTACTGGGAGACATTGAGAGGGTGGATATTGAAGGTACTGGGACACATTGAGCAAGTGGATATTGAAGGTACTGGGGCACATTGGGAGAGTCGATATTGAAGGTACTGGGTCACATTGAGAGAGTGGATATTGAAGGTTCTGGGACACATTGAGCGAGTGGATATTGAAGGTACTGGGGCACATTGGGAGAGTGGATATTGAAGGTACTGGGACACATTGAGAGGGTGGATATTGAAGGTACTGGGGCCCATTGAGAGAGTGGATATTGAAGGTACTGGGGCACATGGGGAGAGAGGATATTGAAGGTACTGGGGCACATTGGGAGAGTGGATATTGAAGGCACAGGGACACATGGAGAGAGTGGATATTCAAGGTACTGGGACACATTGAGAGAGTGAATATTGAAGGTAGTGGGGCACGTTGAGAGAATGGATATTGAAGGCACTGGGACACATTGAGCGAGTGGATATTGAAGGTACTGGGGCACATGGAGAGAGTGGATGTTGAAGGTACTGGGACACATTGAGCGAGTGGATATTGAAGGCACTGGGACACATTGAGAGAGTGGATATTGAAGGTACTGGGGAACATTGAGGGAGTGGGTATTGAAGGTACTGGGGCACATTGGGAGAGTGGATATTGTAGGCCCTGGGGCACATTGTGAGAGTTGATATTGAAGGTACTGGGACACATTGAGTGTGGATATTGAAGGTACTGGGAGACACTGAGGCAGTGGATATTGAAGGTACTGGGTCACATTGAGAGAATGGATATTCAAGGTACTGGGGTACATGGAGAGAGTGGATATTGAATGTACTGGGATACATTCAGAGAATGGACATTGAATGTACTGGGGCACATTGAGAGAATGGATATTGAAGGTATTGGGACACATTGAGAGGGTGGATATTGAAGGTACCTGGCACACTGGGAGAGTGGATATTGAAGTTACTGGGACACATTGAGAGATTGGATATTGAAGGTACTGAGGCACATTGAGAGAGTGGATATTGAAGGTACTGGGGCACATTGAGAGAGTGGATATTGAAGGTACTGAGGCACATGGAGCGAGTGGATATTGAAGGTACTGGGACACATTGAGCGAGTGGATATTGAAGGTACTGGGGCACATTGGGAGATTGGATATTGAAGGCACTGGAACTCATGGAGAGAGTGTATATTGAAGGTAATGGGACACGTTGAGAGAGTGGATATTGAAGGTACTGGGGGACATTGAGAGAGTGGATGTTGAAGGTACTGGGATGCATTGAGTGGATATTGAAGGTACTGGGACACATTGAGCGAGTGGATATTGAAGGTACTGGGTCACATTGAGAGAGTGGATATTGAAGGTACTGGGACACATTGAGCGAGTGGATATTGAAGGTACTGGGGCACATTGGGAGAGTCGATATTGAAGGTACTGGGTCACATTGAGAGAGTGGATATTGAAGGTACTGGGACACATTGAGCGAGTGGATATTGAAGGTACTGGGGCACATTGGGAGAGTGGATATTGAAGGTACTGGGACACATTGAGAGAGTGGATATTGAAGGTACTGGGGCCCATTGAGAGAGTGGATATTGAAGGTACTGGGGCACATGGGGAGAGAGGATATTGAAGGTACTGGGGCACATTGGGTGAGTGGATATTGAAGGCTCTGGGACACATGGAGAGAGTGGATATTGAAGGCACTGGGACACATTGAGCTCATGGATATTGAACGTCCTGGGATACATTGAGAGCGTGGACATTGAAGGTACTGGGACACATTGAAGAGAGAATATTGAAGGTTCTGGGACACATTGTGTGAGTGGATATTGAAGGTACTGGGGAACATTGAGGGAGTGGGTATTGAAGGTACTAGGCCTAATGGAGAGAATGGATATTGAAGGTATTGGGACACATTGAGAGGGCGGATATTGAAGGTACCTGGCACACTGGGAGAGTGGATATTGAAGTTACTGGGACAGTTTGAGCGAGTGGATATTGAAGGCACTGGGACACATTGAGAGAGTGGATATTAAAGGTACTGGGGCACATTGGGAGAGTGGATGTTGAAGGTACTGGGACACATTCAGGGAGTGGATATTGAAGGTACTGGGACACATTGAGGGAGTGGATATTGAAGGTACTGGGAGACACTGAGGCAGTGGATATTGAAGGTACTGGGTCACATTGAGAGAATGGATATTCAAGGTACTGGGGTACATGGAGAGAGTGGATATTGAATGTACTGGGATACATTCAGAGAATGGACATTGAATGTACTGGGGCACATTGAGAGAATGGATATTGAAGGTACTGGGACACATTGAGCGAGTGGATATTGAAGGTAGTGGGACACATTGAGAGAATGGATATTGAAGGCACTGGGACACATTGAGCGAGTGGATATTGAAGGCACTGGGGCACATGGAGAGAGTGGATGTTGAAGGTACTGGGGAACATTGAGGGAGTGGGTATGGAAGGTACTGGGGCACATTGGGAGAGTGGATATTGTAGGCACTGGGGCACATTGTGAGAGTAGATATTGAAGGTACTGGGTCACATTGAGAGAGTGGATATTGAATGTACTGGGACACATTGAGCGAGTGGATATTGAAGGAACTGGGGCACAATGGGAGAGTGGATATTGAAGGTACTGGGACACATTCAGGGAGTGGATATTGAAGGTACTGGGAGACATTGAGAGGGTGGATATTGAAGGTACTGGGACACATTGAGCAAGTGGATATTGAAGGTACTGGGGCACATTGGGAGAGTCGATATTGAAGGTACTGGGTCACATTGAGAGAGTGGATATTGAAGGTACTGGGACACATTGAGCGAGTGGATATTGAAGGTACTGGGGCACATTGGGAGAGTGGATATTGAAGGTACTGGGACACATTGAGAGAGTGGATATTGAAGGTACTGGGGCCCATTGAGAGAGTGGATATTGAAGGTACTGGGGCACATGGGGAGAGAGGATATTGAAGGTACTGGGGCACATTGGGTGAGTGGATATTGAAGGCACTGGGACACATTGAGCGAGTGGATATTAAAGGCACTGGGACACATTGAGAGAGTGGGTGTTGAAGGTACTGGGGCACATTGAGAGAGTGGATGTTGAAGGTACTGGGACACATTGTGTGAGTGGATATTGAAGGTACTGGGGAACATTGAGGGAGTGGGTATTGAAGGTGCTGGGCCTAATGGAGAGAATGGATATTGAAGGTATTGGGACACATTGAGAGGGTGGATATTGAAGGTACTGAGGCACATTGAGAGAGTGGATATTGAAGGTACTGGGGCACATTGAGAGAGTGGATATTGAAGGTACTGAGGCACATGGAGCGAGTGGATATTGAAGGTCCTGGGACACATTGAGCGAGTGGATATTGAAGGCACAGGGACACATTGACAGAGTGGATATTGAAGGGAATGGGACACATTGAGAGAGTGGATATTGAACGTGCTGGGGCACATTGAAGGTACGCGCGTACTTATCCGCAATAACTCGCAATGCATGCTCGTGATATTGTGTTTATGTTAGTTTATTGTTCTTGTATATTTATCATTGTGAAATTATGCGTTCTGTTTGACATTTGGAAACTATTCTCATTTGGGATGGGAGTTGTTTTCTACTATCTTAAGAGCAGCATATTTGCTGTTGTTATTGTGTGATGTTAGTTTGTGCTGTTGTATTTACGATGGCATATTCATTGTTGACATTGGGCTATAAGCGGTTGTCAATTTTACAATTTGTAATTGAGCGTCTGTGCTTTATTCTGGTTTGTAATTCAAAATTGTAATGTATTTTGGATTGTACTTGAACACATTGAGAGAGTGGATATCGAAGGTACTGGGGCACATTGAGAGAGTGGATGTTGAAGGCACTGGGACACATTGAGAAAGTGGATATTGAAGGCACTGGGACACATTGAGCGAGTGGATATTGAAGGTACTGGGGCACATTGAGAGAGTGGATATTAAAGGTACTGGGGTACATTGGGAGAGTGGATATTGAAGGTACTGGGACACATTCAGGGAGTGGATATTGAAGGTACTGGGACACATTGAGCGAGTGGATATTGAAGGTAGTGGGACACATTGAGAGAATGGATATTGAAGGCAGTGGGACACATTGAGCGAGTGGATATTGAAGGCACTGGGGCACATGGAGAGAGTGGATGTTGAAGGTACTGGGGAACATTGAGGGAGTGGGTATGGAAGGTACTGGGGCACATTGGGAGAGTGGATATTGTAGGCACTGGGGCACATTGTGAGAGTAGATATTGAAGGTACTGGGACACATTGAGTGTGGATATTGAAGGTACTGGGACACATTGGGAGAGTGGATATTGAAGGTACTGGGTCACATTGAGAGAGTGGATATTGAATGTACTGGGACACATTGAGCGAGTGGATATTGAAGGTACTGGGGCACAATGGGACAGTGGATATTGAAGGTACTGGGACACATTCAGGGAGTGGATATTGAAGGTACTGGGAGACATTGAGAGGGTGGATATTGAAGGTACTGGGGCAAATTGGGAGAGTCGATATTGAAGGTACTGGGTCACATTGAGAGAGTGGATATTGAAGGTACTGGGACACATTGAGCGAGTGGATATTGAAGGTACTGGGGCACATTGGGAGAGTGGATATTGAAGGTACTGGGACACATTGAGAGAGTGGATATTGAAGGTACTGGGGCCCATTGAGAGAGTGGATATTGAAGGTACTGGGACACATTGAGCGAGTGGATATTGAAGGTACTGGGGAACATTGAGGCAGTGGGTATTGAAGGTACTGGGGCATATTGGGAGAGTGGATATTGTAGGCACTGGGGCACATTGTGAGAGTAGATATTGAAGGTACTGGGACACATTGAGTGTGGATATTGAAGGTACTGGGACACATTGAGAGGGTGGATATTGAAGGTACTGGGACACATTGAGAGGGTGGATATTGAAGGTGCTGGGACACATTGAGCGAGTGGATATTGATGGTCCTGGGACACATTGAGAGACTGCATATTGAAGCTACTGGACACAATGAAAGAGTGGATATTGAAGGTACTGGGACACATTGAGGGAGTGGATTTTGAAGGTACTGGGAGACATTGAGGCAGTGGATATTGAAGGTACTGGGTCACATTGAGAGAATGGATATTCAAGGTACTGGGGTACATGGAGAGAATGGACATTGAATGGACTGGGGCACATTGAGAGAATGGATATTGAAGGTACTGGGACACATTGAGTAGATATTGAAGGTACTGGGACACATTGAGCGAGTGGATATTGAAGGTCATGGGACACATTGAGAGAGTGGATATTGAAGGTACTGGGACTCATGGAGAGAGTGGATATTGAAGGTACTGGGACACATTGAGTCGATATTGAAGGTACTGGGACACATTGAGCGAGTGGATATTGAAGGTAATGGGACACATTGAGAGAGTGGATATTGAAGGTACTGGGACTCATGGAGAGAGTGGATCTTGAAGGTACTTGGGGCACATTTGAGAGAGTGGATATTGAAGGTACTGGGGCACATTGAGCGAGTGGATATTGAAGGTACTGGGGCACATTGGGAGAGTGGATATTGAAGGCACTGGGACACATTCAGGGAGTGGATATTGAAGGTACTGGGAGACATTGAGAGGGTGGATATTGAAGGTACTGGGACACATTGAGCGAGTGGATATTGAAGGTACTGGGGCACATTGGGAGAGTGGATATTGAAGGTACTGGGTCACATTGAGACAGTGGATATTGAAGGTACTGGGACACATTGAGCGAGTGGATATTGAAGGTACTGGGGCACATTGGGAGAGTGGATATTGAAGGTTCTGGGGCACATTGGGAGATTGGATATTGAAGGCACTGGAACTCATGGAGAGAGTGTATATTGAAGGTAATGGGACACGTTGAGAGAGTGGATATTGAAGGTACTGGGGGACATTGAGAGAGTGGATGTTGAAGGTACTGGGATGCATTGAGTGGATATTGAAGGTACTGGGACACATTGAGCGAGTGGATATTGAAGGTACTGGGGAACATTGAGGGACTGGGTATTGAAGGTACTGGGACTAATGAATAGAATCGATATTGAATGTACTGGGACACATTGGGAGAGTGGTTATTGAAGGTTCTGGGACGCATTGAGTGGATATTGAAGGTACTGGGACACTTTGAGCGAGTGGATATTGAAGGTAATGGGACACATTGAGAGAGTGGATATTGAAGGTACAGGGACTCATGGAGAGAGTGGATCTTGAAGGTACAGGGACACATTGAGAGAGTGGATATTGAAGGTACTTGGGGCACATTTGAGAGAGTGGATATTGAAGGCACTGGGACTCATTGAGAGAGTGGGTGTTGAAGGTACTGGGGCACATTGAGAGAGTGGATGTTGAAGGTACTAGGACACATTGAGCGAGTGGATATTGAAGGCACTGGGACACATTGAGAGATTGGATATTGAAGGTACTGGGGCACTTTGAGAGAATTGATATTGAAGGTAATGGGGCACATTGAGCGAGTGGATATTGAAGGTACTGGGGCACATTGGGAGAGTGGATATTGATGGTACTGGGTCAAGTTGGGAGACTGGATATTGAAGGTACTGGGACACATTGAGAGAGTGGATATTGAAGGTACTGGGACACATTGAGCTAATGGATATTGAACGTCCTGGGATACATTGAGAGCGTGGACATTGAAGGTACTGGGACACATTGAAGAGAGAATATTGAAGGTACTGGGGAACATTGAGAGAGTGGATATTAATGATACTGGGACACATTGAGAGAATGGATATTGAAGGTACTGGGGGACATTGAGAGAGTGGATATTGATGGTACTGGGATGCATTGAGTGGACATTGAAAGTACTGGGACACATTGTGCGAGTGGATATTAAAGGCACTGGGACACATTGAGAGAGTGGGTGTTGAAGGTACTGGGGCACATTGTGTGAGTGGATATTGAAGATACTGGGGAACATTGAGGGAGTGGGTGTTGAAGGTACTGGGCCTAATGGAGAGAATGGATATTGAAGGTACTGGACACAGTGAAAGAGTGCATTTTGAAGGTACTGGGACACATTGAGCGAGTGGATATTGAAGGTACTGGGTCACATTGGGAGAGTGGATATTGAAGGTACTGGGTCACATTGAGAGAGTGGATATTGAATGTACTGGGACACATTGAGCGAGTGGATATTGAAGGTACTGGGGCACAATGGGACAGTGGATATTGAAGGTACTGGGACACATTCAGGGAGTGGATATTGAAGGTACTGGGAGACATTGAGAGGGTGGATATTGAAGGTACTGGGACACATTGAGCAAGTGGATATTAAAGGTACTGGGGCACATTGGGAGAGTCGATATTGAAGGTACTGGGTCACATTGAGAGAGTGGATATTGAAGGTACTGGGACACATTGAGCGAGTGGATATTGAAGGTACTGGGGCACATTGGGAGAGTGGATATTGAAGGTACTGGGACACATTGAGAGGGTGGATATTGAAGGTACTGGGGCCCATTGAGAGAGTGGATATTGAAGGTACTGGGGCACATGGGGAGAGAGGATATTGAAGGTACTGGGGCACATTGGGAGAGTGGATATTGAAGGCACAGGGACACATGGAGAGAGTGGATATTCAAGGTACTGGGACACATTGAGAGAGTGAATATTGAAGGTAGTGGGGCACGTTGAGAGAATGGATATTGAAGGCACTGGGACACATTGAGCGAGTGGATATTGAAGGTACTGGGGCACATGGAGAGAGTGGATGTTGAAGGTACTGGGACACATTGAGCGAGTGGATATTGAAGGCACTGGGACACATTGAGAGAGTGGATATTGAAGGTACTGGGGAACATTGAGGGAGTGGGTATTGAAGGTACTGGGGCACATTGGGAGAGTGGATATTGTAGGCCCTGGGGCACATTGTGAGAGTTGATATTGAAGGTACTGGGACACATTGAGTGTGGATATTGAAGGTACTGGGACACATTGAGGGAGTGGATATTGAAGGTACTGGGAGACACTGAGGCAGTGGATATTGAAGGTACTGGGTCACATTGAGAGAATGGATATTCAAGGTACTGGGGTACATGGAGAGAATGGATATTGAATGTACTGGGATACATTCAGAGAATGGACATTGAATGTACTGCGGCACATTGAGAGAATGGATATTGAAGGTATTGGGACACATTGAGAGGGTGGATATTGAAGGTACCTGGCACACTGGGAGAGTGGATATTGAAGTTACTGGGACACATTGAGAGATTGGATATTGAAGGTACTGAGGCACATTGAGAGAGTGGATATTGGAGGTACTGGGGCACATTGAGAGAGTGGATATTGAAGGTACTGAGGCACATGGAGCGAGTGGATATTGAAGGTACTGGGACACATTGAGCGAGTGGATATTGAAGGTACTGGGGCACATTGGGAGATTGGATATTGAAGGCACTGGAACTCATGGAGAGAGTGTATATTGAAGGTAATGGGACACGTTGAGAGAGTGGATATTGAAGGTACTGGGGGACATTGAGAGAGTGGATGTTGAAGGTACTGGGACTAATGAATAGAATCGATATTGAAGGTACTGGGACACATTGGGAGAGTGGTTATTGAAGGTACTGGGACGCATTGAGTGGATATTGAAGGTACTGGGACACTTTGAGCGAGTGGATATTGAAGGCACTGGGACACATTGAGAGAGTGGGTGTTCAAGGTACTGGGGCACATTGAGAGAGTGGATGTTGAAGGTACAGGGACACATTGACAGAGTGGATATTGAAGGGAATGGGACACATTGAGAGAGTGGATATTGAACGTGCTGGGGCACATTGAAGGTACGCGCGTACTTATCCGCAATAACTCGCAATGCATGCTCGCTGTGATATTGTGTTTATGTGAGTTTATTGTTCTTATATATTTATCATTGTGAAATTATACGTTCTGTTTGACATTTGGAAACTATTCTCATTTGGGATGGGAGTTGTTTTCTACTATCTTAAGAGCAGCATATTTGCTGTTGTTATTGTGTGATGTTAGTTTGTGCTGTTGTATTTACGATGGCATATTCATTGTTGACATTGGGCTATAAGCGGTTGTCAATTTTACAATTTGTAATTGAGCGTCTGTGCTTTATTCTGGTTTGTAATTCAAAATTGTAATGTATTTTGGATTGTACTTGAACACATTGAGAGAGTGGATATCGAAGGTCCTGGGGCACATTGAGAGAGTGGATGTTGAAGGCACTGGGACACATTGAGAAAGTGGATATTGAAGGCACTGGGACACATTGAGCGAGTGGATATTGAAGGCACTGGGACACATTGAGCGAGTGGATATTGAAGGTACTGGGGCACATTGGGAGAGTGGATATTGAAGGTACTGGGACACATTCAGGGAGTGGATATTGAAGGTTCTGGGACACATTGAGCGAGTGGATATTGAAGGTAGTGGGACACATTGAGAGAATGGATATTGAAGGTACTGGGACACATTGAGAGGGTGCATATTGAAGGTGCTGGGACACATTGAGCGAGTGGATATTGAAGGTCCTGGGACACATTGAGAGACTGCATATTGAAGCTACTGGACACAATGAAAGAGTGGATATTGAAGGTACTGGGACACATTGAGAGAGTTGATATTTACTGGGAGACATTGGGAGAGTGGATATTGAAGGTACTGGGTCACATTGAGAGAGTGGATATTGAAGGTACTGGGACACATTGAGCGAGTGGATATTGAAGGTACTGGGGCACATTGGGAGAGTGGATATTGAAGGTACTGGGGCACATTGCGAGATTGGATATTGAAGGCACTGGAACTCATGGAGAGAGTGTATATTGAAGGTAATGGGACACGTTGTGAGAGTGGATATTGAAGGTACTGGGACACATTGAGAGAATGGATATTGAAGGCACTGGGACACATTGAGCGAGTGGATATTGAAGGCACTGGGGCACATGGAGAGAGTGGATGTTGAAGGTACTGGGGAACATTGAGGGAGTGGGTATGGAAGGTACTGGGGCACATTGGGAGAGTGGATATTGTAGGCACTGGGGCACATTGTGAGAGTAGATTTTGAAGGTACTGGGACACATTGAGTGTGGATATTGAAGGTACTGGGACACATTGAGAGACTGCATATTGAAGGTACTGGACACAGTGAAAGAGTGGATATTGAAGGTACTGGGACACATTGAGCGAGTGGATATTGAAGGTACTGGGTCACATTGGGAGAGTGGATATTGAAGGTACTGGGTCACATTGAGAGAGTGGATATTGAATGTACTGGGACACATTGAGCGAGTGGATATTGAAGGTACTGGGGCACATTGGGAGAGTGGATATTGAAGGTACTGGGGCACATGGGGAGAGAGGATATTGAAGGTACTGGGGCACATTGGGTGAGTGGATATTGAAGGCTCTGGGACACATGGAGAGAGTGGATATTGAAGGCACTGGGACACATTGAGCGAGTGGATATTGAAGGTACTGGGTCACATTGAGAGAATGGATATTCAAGGTACTGGGGTACATGGAGAGAGTGGATATTGAATGTACTGGGATACATTCAGAGAATGGACATTGAATGTACTGGGGCACATTGAGAGAATGGATATTGAAGGTAATGGGACACATTGAGGGAGTGGATATTGAAGGTACTGGGAGACATTGAGAGGGTGGATATTGAAGGTACTGGGACACATTGAGCGAGTGGATATTGAAGGTACTGGGGCACATTGGGAGAGTGGATATTGATGGTACTGGGACACATTGAGAGAGTGGATATTGAAGGTACTGGGGCCCATTGAGAGAGTGGATATTGAAGGTACTGGGGCACATGGGGAGAGAGGATATTGAAGGTACTGGGGCACATTGGGTGAGTGGATATTGAAGGCTCTGGGACACATGGAGAGAGTGGATATTGAAGGCACTGGGACACATTGAGAGAGTGGATATTGAAGGCACTGGGACACATTGAGCGAGTGGATATTGAAGGTACTGGGGAACATTGAGGGAGTGGGTATGGAAGGTACTGGGGCACATTGTGAGAGTAGATATTGAAGGTACTGGGACACATTGAGTGTGGATATTGAAGGTACTGGGACACATTGAGAGGGTGGATATTGAAGGTACTGGGACACATTGAGAGGGTGCATATTGAAGGTGCTGGGACACATTGAGCGAGTGGATATTGAAGGTCCTGGGACACATTGAGAGACTGCATATTGAAGCTACTGGACACAATGAAAGAGTGGATATTGAAGGTACTGGGACACATTGAGAGAGTTGATATTTACTGGGAGACATTGGGAGAGTGGATATTGAAGGTACTGGGTCACATTGAGAGAGTGGATATTGAAGGTACTGGGACACATTGAGCGAGTGGATATTGAAGGTACTGGGGCACATTGGGAGAGTGGATATTGAAGGTACTGGGGCACATTGCGAGATTGGATATTGAAGGCACTGGAACTCATGGAGAGAGTGTATATTGAAGGTAATGGGACACGTGAGAGTGGATATTGAAGGTACTGGGGGACATTGAGAGAGTGGATGTTGAAGGTACTGGGGCACATTGAGAGAGTGGATATTGAAGGTACTGGGGCACATGGAGCGAGTGGATATTGAAGGTACTGGGACACATTGAGCGAGTGGATATTGAAGGTATTGGGGCACATTGGGAGAGTGGATATTGAAGGTACTGGGGCACATTGGGAGATTGGATATTGAAGGCACTGGAACTCATGGAGAGAGTGTATATTGAAGGTAATGGGACACGTTGAGAGAGTGGATATTGAAGGTACTGGGGGACATTGAGAGAGTGGATGTTGAAGGTACTGGGATTCATTGAGTGGATATTGAAGGTACTGGGACACATTGAGCGAGTGGATATTGAAGGTACTGGGGAACATTGAGGGACTGTGTATTGAAGGTACTGGGACTAATGAATAGAATCGATATTGAATGTACTGGGACACATTGGGAGAGTGGTTATTGAAGATACTGGGACGCATTGAGTGGATATTGAAGGTACTGGGACACTTTGAGCGAGTGGATATTGAAGGCACTGGGACACATTGAGAGAGTGGATATTGAAGGTACTGAGGCACATGGAGCGAGTGGATATTGAAGGTACTGGGACACATTGAGCGAGTGGATATTGAAGGCACAGGGACACATTGACAGAGTGGATATTGAACGTGCTGGGGCACATTGAAGGTACGCGCGTACTTATCCACAATAACTCGCAATGCATGCTCGCTGTGATATTGTGTTTATGTTAGTTTATTGTTCTTGTATATTTATCATTGTGAAATTATGCGTTCTGTTTGACATTTGGAAACTATTCTCATTTGGGATGGCAGTTGTTTTCTACTATCTTAAGAGCAGCATATTTGCTGTTGTTATTGTGTGATGTTAGTTTGTGCTGTTGTATTTACGATGGCATATTCATTGTTGACATTGGGCTATAAGCGGTTGTCAATTTTACAATTTGTAATTGAGCTTCTGTGCTTTATTCTGGTTTGTAATTCAAAATTGTAATGTATTTTGGATTGTACTTGAACACATTGAGAGAGTGGATATCGAAGGTACTGGGGCACATTGAGAGAGTGGATGTTGCAGGCACTGGGACACATTGAGAAAGTGGATATTGAAGGCACTGGGACACATTGAGCGAGTGGATATTGAAGGTACTGGGGCACATTGAGAGAGTGGATATTAAAGGTACTGGGGCACATTGGGAGAGTGGATATTGAAGGTACAGGAACACATTCAGGGAGTGGAAATTGAAGGTACTGGGACACATTGAGCGAGTGGATATTGAAGGTAGTGGGACACATTGAGAGATTGGATATTGAAGGTACTGGGGCACCTTGAGAGAATTGATATTGAAGGTAATGGGGCACATTGAGCGAGTGGATATTGAAGGTACTGGGGCACATTGGGAGAGTGGATATTGAAGGTGCTGGGGCACATTGAGAGAGTGGATATTGATGGTACTGGGTCACGTTGGGAGACTGGATATTGAAGGTACTGGGACACATTGAGAGAGTGGATATTGAAGGTCCTGGGACACATTGAGCTCATGGATATTGAACGTCCTGGGATACATTGAGAGCGTGGACATTGAAGGTACTTCGACACATTGAAGAGAGAATATTGAAGGTACTGGGGAACATTGAGAGAGTGGATATTAATGATACTGGGACACATTGAGAGAATGGATATTGAAGGTACTGGGACTCATGGAGAGAGTGGATATTGAAGTTACTGGGACACATTGGGAGATTGGATATTGAAGGCACTGGGACTCATGGAGAGAGTGTATATTTAAGGTAATGGGACACGTTGAGAGAGTGGATATTGAAGGTACTGGGGGACATTGAGAGAGTGGATATTGATGGTACTGGGATGCATTGAGTGGATATTGAAAGTACTGGGACACATTGAGCGAGTGGATATTAAAGGCACTGGGACACATTGAGAGAGTGGGTGTTGAAGGTACTGGGGCACATTGAGAGAGTGGATGTTGAAGGTACTGGGACACATTGTGTGAGTGGATATTGAAGGTACTGGGGAACATTGAGGGAATCGGTATTGAAGGTACTGGGCCTAATGGAGAGAATGGATATTGAAGGTATTGGGACACATTGAGAGGGTGGATATTGAAGGTACCTGGCACACTGGGAGAGTGGATATTGAAGTTACTGGGACACATTGAGAGATTGGATATTGAAGGTACTGAGGCACATTGAGAGAGTGGATATTGAAGGTACTGGGGCACATTGAGAGAGTGGATATTGAAGGTACTGAGGCACATGGAGCGAGTGGATATTGAAGGTACCGGGACACATTGAGCGAGTGGATATTGAAGGCACAGGGACACATTGACAGAGTGGATATTGAAGGGAATGGGACACATTGAGAGAGTGGATATTGAACGTGCTGGGGCACATTGAAGGTACGCGCGTACTTATCCACAATAACTCGCAATGCATGCTCGCTGTGATATTGTGTTTATGTTAGTTTATTGTTCTTGTATATTTATCATTGTGAAATTATGCGTTCTGTTTGACATTTGGAAACTATTCTCATTTGGGATGGCAGTTGTTTTCTACTATCTTAAGAGCAGCATATTTGCTGTTGTTATTGTGTGATGTTAGTTTGTGCTGTTGTATTTGCGATGGCATATTCATTGTTGACATTGGGCTTTTAGCGGTTGTCAATTTTACAATTTGTAATTGAGCGTCTGTGCTTTATTCTGGTTTGTAATTCAAAATTGTAATGTATTTTGGATTGTACTTGAACACATTGAGAGAGTGGATATCGAAGGTACTGGGGCACATTGGGAGAGTGGATATTGAAGGTACTGGGACACATTCAGGGAGTGGATATTGAAGGTACTGGGACACATTGAGCGAGTGGATGTTGAAGGTAGTGGGACACATTGGGAGAGTGGATATTGTAGGCACAGGGGCACATTGTGAGAGTAGATATTGAAGGTACTGGGACACATTGAGTGTGGATATTGAAGGTACTGGGACACATTGAGAGACTGCATCTTGAAGGTACTGGACACAGTGAAAGAGTGGATATTGAAGGTACTGGGTCACATTGGGAGAGTGGATATTGAAGGTACTGGGTCACATTGAGAGAGTGGATATTGAATGTACTGGGACACATTGAGCGAGTGGATATTGAAGGTACTGGGGCACAATGGGAGAGTGGATATTGAAGGTACTGGGACACATTCAGGGAGTGGATATTGAAGGTACTGGGAGACATTGAGAGGGTGGATATTGAAGGTACTGGGACACATTGAGCGAGTGGATATTGAAGGTACTGGGTCACATTGAGAGAATGAATATTCAAGGTACTGGGGTACATGGAGAGAGTGGATATTGAAGGTACTGGGACACATTGAGTAGATATTGAAGGTACTGGGACACATTGAGCGAGTGGATATTGAAGGTAATGGGACACATTGAGGGAGTGGATATTGAAGGTACTGGGAGACATTGAGAGGGTGGATATTGAAGGTACTGGGACACATTGAGCGAGTGGATATTGAAGGTACTGGGGCACATTGGGAGAGTGGATATTGAAGGTACTGGGACACATTGAGAGAGTGGATATTGAAGGTACTGGGGCCCATTGAGAGAGTGGATATTGAAGGTACTGGGGCACATGGAGAGAGAGGATATTGAAGGTACTGGGGCACATTGGGTGAGTGGATATTGAAGGCTCTGGGACACATGGAGAGAGTGGATATTGAAGGCACTGGGACACAATGAGAGAGTGGATATTGAAGGCACTGGGACACATTGAGCGAGTGGATATTGAAGGTACTGGGGAACATTGAGGGAGTGGATATTGAAGGGACTGGGGCATATTGGGAGAGTGGATATTGTAGGCACTGGGGCACATTGTGAGAGTAGATATTGAAGGTACTGGGACACATTGAGTGTGGATATTGAAGGTACTGGGACACATTGAGAGGGTGGATATTGAAGGTACTGGGACACATTGAGAGGGTGGGTATTGAAGGTGCTGGGACACATTGAGCGAGTGGATATTGTAGGTCCTGGGACACATTGAGAGACTGCATATTGAAGCTACTGGACACAATGAAAGAGTGGATATTGAAGGTACTGGGACACATTGAGGGAGTGGATATTGAAGGTACTGGGAGACATTGGGAGAGTGGATATTGAAGGTACTGGGTCACATTGAGAGAGTGGATATTGAAGGTACTGGGACACATTGAGCGAGTGGATATTGAAGGTACTGGGGCACATTGGGAGAGTGGATATTGAAGGTACTGGGGGACATTGAGAGAGTGGATGTTGAAGGTACTGGGATGCATTGAGTGGATATGGACGGTACGGGGACACATTGAGCGAGTGAATATTGAAGGTACTGGGGAACATTGAGGGACTGGGTATTGAAGGTACTGGGACTAATGAATAGAATCGATATTGAATGTACTGGGACACATTGGGAGAGTGGTTATTGAAGGTACTGGGACGCATTGAGTGGATATTGAAGGTACTGGGACACTTTGAGCGAGTGGATATTGAAGGTAATGGGACACATTGAGAGAGTGGATATTGAAGGTACTGGGACTCATGGAGAGAGTGGATCTTGAAGGTACAGGGACACATTGAGAGAGTGGATATTGAATGCACTGGGACACATTGAGAGAGTGGGTGTTGAAGGTACTGGGGCACATTGAGAGAGTGGATGTTGAAGGTACTTGGACACATTGAGCGAGTGGATATTGAAGGCACTGGGACACATTGAGATATTGGATATTGAAGGTACTGGGGCACTTTGAGAGAATTGATATTGAAGGTCATGGGGCACATTGAGCGAGTGGATATTGAAGGTACTGGGGCACATTGGGAGAGTGGATATTGAA
This sequence comes from Mustelus asterias, assembly GCF_964213995.1. Classification (NCBI taxonomy): domain Eukaryota; kingdom Metazoa; phylum Chordata; class Chondrichthyes; order Carcharhiniformes; family Triakidae; genus Mustelus; species Mustelus asterias. The sequence goes on along the minus strand of NC_135803.1, from coordinate 86,321,974 downwards.
GGTGCTGGGGCACATTGAGAGAGTGGATATTGATGGTACTGGGTCACGTTGGGAGACTGGATATTGAAGGTACTGGGACACATTGAGAGAGTGGATATTGAAGGTACTGGGACACATTGAACTAATGGATATTGAACGTCCTGGGATACATTGAGAGCGTGGACATTGAAGGTACTGGGACACATTGAAGAGAGAATATTGAAGGTACTGGGGAACATTGAGAGAGTGGATATTAATGATACTGGGACACATTGAGAGAATGGATATTGACGGTACTGGGACTCATGGAGAGAGTGGATATTGAAGTTACTGGGACACATTGGGAGATTGGATATTGAAGGCACTGGGACTCATGGAGAGAGTGTATATTTATGGTAATGGGACACGTTGAGAGAGTGGATATTGATGGTACTGGGATGCATTGAGTGGATATTGAAAGTACTGGGACACATTGAGCGAGTGGATATTAAAGGCACTGGGACACATTGAGAGAGTGGGTGTTGAAGCTACTGGGACACATTGTGTGAGTGGATATTGAAGGTACTGGGGAACATTGAGGGAGTGGGTATTGAAGGTACTGGGCCTAATGGAGAGAATGGATATTGAAGGTATTGGGACACATTGAGAGGGTGGATATTGAAGGTCCCTGGCACACTGGGAGAGTCGATATTGAAGTTACTGGGAGACATTGAGAGATTGGATATTGAAGGTACTGAGGCACATTGAGAGAGTGGATATTGAAGGTACTGGGGCACATTGAGAGAGTGGATATTGAAGGTACTGAGGCATATGGAGCGAGTGGATATTGAAGGTACTGGGACACATTGAGCGAGTGGATATTGAAGGCACAGGGACACATTGACAGAGTGGATATTGAAGGTACTGGGTCACATTGAGAGAGTGGATATTGAAGGTACTGGGACACATTGAGCGAGTGGATATTGAAGGTACTGGGGCACATTGGGAGAGTGGATATTGAAGGTACTGGGGCACATTGGGAGATTGGATATTGAAGGCACTGGAACTCATGGAGAGAGTGTATATTGAAGGTAATGGGACACGTTGAGAGAGTGGATATTGAAGGTACTGGGGGACATTGAGAGAGTGGATGTTGAAGGTACTGGGATGCATTGAGTGGATATTGACGGTACGGGGACACATTGAGCGAGTGAATATTGAAGGTACTGGGGAACATTGAGGGACTGGGTATTGAAGGTACTGGGACTAATGAATAGAATCGATATTGAATGTACTGGGACACATTGAGCGAGTGGATATTGAAGGTAATGGGACACATTGAGAGAGTGGATATTGAAGGTACTGGGACTCATGGAGAGAGTGGATCTTGAAGGTACAGGGACACATTGAGAGAGTGGATATTGAATGCACTGGGACACATTGAGAGAGTGGGTGTTGAAGGTACTGGGGCACATTGAGAGAGTGGATGTTGAAGGTACTTGGACACATTGAGCGAGTGGATATTGAAGGCACTGGGACACATTGAGATATTGGATATTGAAGGTACTGGGGCACATTGAGCGAGTGGATATTGAAGGTACTGGGGCACATTGGGAGAGTGGATATTGAAGGTGCTGGGGCACATTGAGAGAGTGGATATTGATGGTACTGGGTCACGTTGGGAGACTGGATATTGAAGGTACTGGGACACATTGAGAGAGTGGATATTGAAGGTACTGGGACACATTGAACTAATGGATATTGAACGTCCTGGGATACATTGAGAGCGTGGACATTGAAGGTACTGGGACACATTGAGAGAATGGATATTGACGGTACTGGGACTCATGGAGAGAGTGGATATTGAAGTTACTGGGACACATTGGGAGATTGGATATTGAAGGCACTGGGACTCATGGAGAGAGTGTATATTTATGGTAATGGGACACGTTGAGAGAGTGGATATTGAAGGTACTGGGGGACATTGAGAGAGTGGATATTGATGGTACTGGGATGCATTGAGTGGATATTGAAAGTACTGGGACACATTGAGCGAGTGGATATTAAAGGCACTGGGACACATTGAGAGAGTGGGTGTTGAAGGTACTGGGACACATTGTGTGAGTGGATATTGAAGGTACTGGGGAACATTGAGGGAGTGGGTATTGAAGGTACTGGGACACATTGAGCGAGTGGATATTGAAGGTACTGGGGCACTTTGAGAGAATTGATATTGAAGGTATTGGGGCACATTGAGCGATTGGATATTGAAGGTACAGGGACACATTGGGAGAGTGGATATTGTAGGCACTGGGGCACATTGTGAGAGTAGTTATTGAAGGTACTGGGACACATTAAGAGAGTGGGTGTTGAAGGTACTGGGGCACATTGAGAGAGTGGATGTTGAAGGTACTAGGACACATTGAGCGAGTGGATATTGAAGGCACTGGAACACATTGAGAGATTGGATATTGAAGGTACTGGGGCACTTTGAGAGAATTGATATTGAAGGTATTGGGGCACATTGAGCGATTGGATATTGAAGGTACAGGGACACATTGACAGAGTGGATATTGAAGGGAATGGGACACATTGAGAGAGTGGATATTGAACGTGCTGGGGCACATTGAAGGTACGCGTGTACTTATCCGCAATAACTCGCAATGCATGCTCGCTGTGATATTGTGTTTATGTGAGTTTATTGTTCTTATATATTTATCATTGTGAAATTATGCGTTCTGTTTGACATTTGGAAACTCTTCTCATTTGGGATGGGAGTTGTTTTCTACTATCTTAAGAGCAGCATATTTGCTGTTGTTATTGTGTGATGTTAGTTTGTGCTGTTGTATTTGCGATGGCATATTCATTGTTGACATTGGGCTATAAGCGGTTGTCAATTTTACAATTTGTAATTGAGCATCTGTGCTTTATTCTGGTTTGTAATTCAAAATTGTAATGTATTTTGGATTGTACTTGAACACATTGAGAGAGTGGATATCGAAGGTACTGGGGCACATTGAGAGAGTGGATATTGAAGGCACTGGGACACATGGAGAAAGTGGATATTAAAGGTACTGGGGCACATTGGGAGAGTGGATATTGAAGGTACTGGGACACATTCAGGGAGTGGATATTGAAGGTACTGGGACACATTGAGCGAGTGGATATTGAAGGTAGTGGGACACATTGGGAGAGTGGATATTGTAGGCACTGGGGCACATTGTGAGAGTAGATATTGAAGGTACTGGGACACATTGAGTGTGGATATTGAAGGTACTGGGACACATTGAGAGACTGCATCTTGAAGGTACTGGACACAGTGAAAGAGTGGATATTGAAGGTACTGGGACACATTGAGCGAGTGGATATTGAAGGTACTGGGTCACATTGGGAGAGTGGATATTGAAGGTACTGGGTCACATTGAGAGAGTGGATATTGAATGTACTGGGACACATTGAGCGAGTGGATATTGAAGGTACTGGGGCACAATGGGAGAGTGGATATTGAAGGTACTGGGACACATTCAGGGAGTGGATATTGAAGGTACTGGGGCACAATGGGAGAGTGGATATTGAAGGTACTGGGACACATTCAGGGAGTGGATATTGAAGGTACTGGGAGACATTGAGAGGGTGGATATTGAAGGTACTGGGACACATTGAGCAAGTGGATATTGAAGGTACTGGGGCACATTGGGAGAGTCGATATTGAAGGTCCTGGGTCACATTGAGAGAGTGGATATTGAAGGTACTGGGACACATTGAGCGAGTGGATATTGAAGGTACTGGGGCACATTGGGAGAGTGGATATTGAAGGTACTGGGACACATTGAGAGAGTGGATATTGAAGGTACTGGGGCCCATTGAGAGAGTGGATATTGAAGGTACTGGGGCACATGGGGAGAGAGGATATTGAAGGTACTGGGGCACATTGGGTGAGTGGATATTGAAGGCTCTGGGACACATGGAGAGAGTGGATATTGAAGGCACTGGGACACATTGAGCGAGTGGATATTGAAGGTACTGGGTCACATTGAGAGAATGGATATTGAAGATACTGGGGTACATTGAGCGAGTGGATATTGAAGGTACTGGGACACATTGAGTAGATATTGAAGGTACTGGGACACATTGAGCGAGTGGATATTGAAGGTAATGGGACACATTGAGGGAGTGGATATTGAAGGTCCTGGGAGACATTGAGAGGGTGGATATTGAAGGTACTGGGACACATTGAGCGAGTGGATATTGAAGGTAATGGGACACATTGAGGGAGTGGATATTGAAGGTACTGGGACACATTGAGCGAGTGGATATTGAAGGTACAGGGGCACATTGGGAGAGTGGATATTGAAGGTACTGGGACACATTGAGAGAGTGGATATTGAAGGTACTGGGGCCCATTGAGAGAGTGGATATTGAAGGTACTGGGGCACATGGGGAGAGAGGATATTGAAGGTACTGGGGCACATTGGGTGAGTGGATATTGACGGCTCTGGGACACATTGAGAGAGTGGATATTGAAGGCACTGGGACACATTGAGCGAGTGGATATTGAAGGTACTGGGGAACATTGAGGGAGTGGGTATTGAAGGTACTGGGGCATATTGGGAGAGTGGATATTGTAGGCACTGGGGCACATTGTGAGAGTAGATATTGAAGGTACTGGGACACATTGAGAGGGTGGATATTGAAGGTGCTGGGACACATTGAACATAGAACATAGAACATAGAACATTACAGCGCAGAACAGGCCCTTCGGCCCACGATGTTGCACCGACCAGTTAAAAAAAAAAAAACTGTGACCCTCCAACCTAAACCAATTTCTTTTCGTCCATGAACCTATCTACGGATCTCTTAAACGCCCCCAAACTAGGCGCATTTACTACTGATGCTGGCAGGGCATTCCAATCCCTCACCACCCTCTGGGTAAAGAACCTACCCCTGACATCGGTTCTATAACTACCCCCCCTCAATTTAAAGCCATGCCCCCTCGTGCTGGATTTCTCCATCAGAGGAAAAAGGCTATCACTATCCACCCTATCTAAACCTCTAATCATCTTATATGTTTCAATAAGATCCCCTCTTAGCCGCCGCCTTTCCAGCGAAAACAATCCCAAATCCCTCAGCCTCTCCTCATAGGATCTCCCCTCCATACCAGGCAACATCCTGGTAAACCTCCTCTGCACCCTCTCCAAAGCCTCCACATCCTTCCTGTAATGTGGGGACCAGAACTGCACACAGTACTCCAAGTGCGGCCGCACCAGAGTTGTGTACAGTTGCAACATAACGCTACGACTCCTAAATTCAATCCCCCTACCAATAAACGCCAAGACACCATATGCCTTCTTAACAACCTTATCTACTTGATTCCCAACTTTCAGGGATCTATGCACACATACACCTAGATCCCTCTGCTCCTCCACACTATTCAAAGTCCTCCCGTTAGCCCTATACTCAACACATCTGTTATTCCTACCAAAGTGAATTACCTCACACTTCTCCGCATTAAACTCCATCCGCCACCTCTCGGCCCAACTTTGCAACCTGTCTAAGTCTTCCTGCAAACTACGACACCCTTCCTCACTGTCTACCACACCACCGACTTTGGTGTCATCAGCAAATTTGCTAATCCACCCAACTATACCCTCATCCAGATCATTAATAAATATTACAAACAGCAGTGGCCCCAAAACAGATCCCTGAGGTACACCACTTGTAACCGCACTCCATGATGAATATTTACTATCAACCACCACCCTCTGTTTCCTATCCGCTAGCCAATTCCTGATCCAATTTCCTAGATCACCCCCAATCCCATACATCTGCATTTTCTGCAGAAGCCTACCATGGTGAACCTTATCAAACGCCTTACTAAAATCCATATATACCACGTCCACTGCCTTGCCCCCATCCACCTCCTTGGTCACTTTCTCAAAAAACTCAATAAGGTTAGTAAGGCACGACCTACCTGCCACAAAACCATGCTGACTATCACCTATCAATTCATTACTCTCCAAATAACTATAAATCCTATCCCTTATAATTTTTTCCAACATCTTGCCGACAACAGAAGTGAGACTCACCGGTCTATAATTCCCGGGGAAGTCTCTGTTCCCCTTCTTAAACAATGGGACAACATTCGCTAACCTCCAATCTTCTGGTACTATACCAGAGGCCAACGACGACCTGAAGATCAGAGCCAGAGGCTCTGCAATCACTTCTCTTGCCTCCCAGAGAATCCTTGGATAAATCCCATCCGGACCAGGGGATTTATCTATTTTCAGACCCTCCAGAATATCCTGCACATCCTCCTTATCAACTGTAATACTGTCTATTCTACTCCCTTGCAACCCAGTGTCCTCCTCAGCTATATTCATGTCCCCTTGCGTGAACACCGAAGAGAAATATTGGTTCAATGCTTCACCAATCTCCTCCGGTTCCACACATAACTTCCCTCTGCCATCTATAACTGGCCCTAAACTTGCCCTAACCAACCTTCTGTTCTTGACATACCTATAGAACGCCTTAGGATTCTCTTTAACCCTATCCGCCAAAGTCTTCTCATGTCCCCTTTTAGCCCTTCTAAGCTCGCTCTTCAACTCCCTCTTAGCCAATCTAAAGCTTTCTAGTGCACTACCCGAGTGCTCACGTCTCATCCGAACATAAGCCTCCTTTTTCTTTTTAACCAACAAAGAAACTTTTTTGGTGCACCACGGTTCCCTAGCCCTACCAATTCCTCCTTGCCTGACAGGGACATACCTATCACAGACTCGCAGTAGCTGCTCCTTGAAAAAACTCCACATGTCGGACGTTCCCAGTCCCTGTAATCTCCTAGTCCAACCTATGTTTCCTAATTCTCTCCTAATAGCCTCATAATTACCCTTCCCCCAGCTAAAACCACTGGCCCGAGGTTCATGCCTATCCCTTTCCATCACTAAGGTGAACGTAACCGAATTGTGGTCACTATCACCAAAATGCACACCAACTTCCAAGTCTAGCACCTGGTCTGGCTCATTTCCCAGCACCAGATCCAATATAGCCTCACCTCTAGTTGGCCTGTCTACATACTGAGTCAAAAAACCTTCCTGCACGCTTTGAACAAAAACTGACCCCTCTAACGAGCTAGAGCTATAACAATTCCAGTCAATATTAGTCAAGTTAAAATCCCCCATAACAATTGCCCTATTACTTTGAGCGAGTGGATATTGAAGGTCCTGGGACACATTGAGAGACTGCATATTGAAGCTACTGGACACAATGAAGGAGTGGATATTGAAGGTACTGGGACACATTGAGGGAGTTGATATTGAAGGTACTGGGAGACATTGAGGCAGTGGATATTGAAGGTACTGGGTCACATTGAGAGAATGGATATTCAAGGTACTGGGGTACATGGGGAGAGAGGATATTGAAGGTACTGGGGCACATTGAGCGAGTGGATATTGAAGGTACTGGGGCACATTGGGAGATTGGATATTGAAGGCACTGGAACTCATGGAGAGAGTGTATATTGAAGGTAATGGGACATGTTGAGAGAGTGGATATTGAAGGTACTGGGGGACATTGAGAGAGTGGATGTTGAAGGTACTGGGATGCATTGAGTGGATATTGAAGGTACGGGGACACATTGAGCGAGTGGATATTGAAGGTACTGGGGAACATTGAGGGACTGGGTATTGAAGGTACTGGGACTAATGAATAGAATCGATATTGAATGTACTGGGACACATTGGGAGAGTGGTTATTGAAGGTACTGGGACGCATTGAGTGGATATTGAAGGTACTGGGACACATTGAGAGAGTGGATATTGAAGGTAATGGGACTCATGGAGAGAGTGGATCTTGAAGGTACAGGGACACATTGAGAGAGTGGATATTGAAGGCACTGGGACACATTGAGAGAGTGGGTGTTGAAGGTACTGGGGCACATTGAGCGAGTGGATGTTGAAGGCACTGGGACACATTGAGATATTGGATATTGATGGTACTGGGGCACTTTGAGAGAATTGATATTGAAGGTACTGGACACAATGAAAGAGTGGATATTGAAGGTACTGGGACACATTGAGGGAGTGGATATTGAAGGTACTGGGAGACACTGAGGCAGTGGATATTGAAGGTACTGGGTCACATTGAGAGAATGGATATTCAAGGTACTGGGGTACATGGAGAGAGTGGATATTGAATGTACTGGGATACATTCAGAGAATGGACATTGAATGTACTGGGGCACATTGAGAGAATGGATATTGAAGGTACTGGGGTCCATTGAGCGAGTGGATATTGAAGGTACTGGGACACATTGAGTAGATATTGAAGGTACTGGGACACATTGAGCGAGTGGAGATTGAAGGTAATGGGACACATTGACGGAGTGGATATTGAAGGTACTGGGACACATTGAGCTAATGGATATTGAACGTCCTGGGATCCATTGAGAGCGTGGACATTGAAGGTACTGGGACACATTGAAGAGAGAATATTGAAGGTACTGGGGAACATTGAGAGAGTGGATATTAATGATACTGGGACACATTGAGAGAATGGATATTGAAGGTACTGGGACTCATGGAGAGAGTGGATATTGAAGTTACTGGAACACATTGGGAGATTGGATATTGATGGCACTGGGACTCATGGAGAGATTGTATATTTAAGGTAATGGGACACGTTGAGAGAGTGGATATTGAAGGTACTGGGGGACATTGAGAGAGTGGATATTGATGGTACTGGGATGCATTGAGTGGATATTGAAAGTACTGGGACACATTGAGCGAGTGGATATTAAAGGCACTGGGACACATTGAGAGAGTGGGTGTTGAAGGTACTGGGGCACATTGAGAGAGTGGATGTGGAAGGTACTGGGACACATTGTGTGAGTGGATATTGAAGGTACTGGGGAACATTGAGGGAGTGGGTATTGAAGGTACTGGGCCTAATGGAGGGAATGGATATTGAAGGTATTGGGACACATTGAGAGGGTGGATATTGAAGGTACCTGGCACACTGGGAGAGTGGATATTGAAGTTACTGGGACACATTGAGAGATTGGATATTGATGGTACTGAGGCACATTGAGAGAGTGGATATTGAAGGTACTGGGGCACATTGAGAGAGTGGATATTGAAGGTACTGAGGCACCTGGAGCGAGTTGATATTGAAGGGAATGGGACACATTGAGAGAGTGGATATTGAACGTGCTGGGGCACATTGAAGGTACGCGCGTACTTATCCGCAATAACTCGCAATGCATGCTCGCTGTGATATTGTGTTTATGTTAGTTTATTGTTCTTGTATATTTATCATTGTGAAATTATGCGTTCTGTTTGACATTTGGAAACTATTCTCATTTGGGATGGGAGTTGTTTTCTCCTATCTTAAGAGCAGCATATTTGCTGTTGTTATTGTGTGATGTTAGTTTGTGCTGTTGTATTTACGATGGCATATTCATTGTTGACATTGGGCTATAAGCGGTTGTCAATTTTACAATTTGTAATTGAGCGTCTGTGCTTTATTCTGGTTTGTAATTCAAAATTGTAATGTATTTTGGATTGTACTTGAACACATTGAGAGAGTGGATATCGATGGTACTGGGGCACATTGAGAGAGTGGATGTTGCAGGCACTGGGACACATTGAGAAAGTGGATATTGAAGGCACTGGGACACATTGAGCGAGTGGATATTGAAGGTACTGGGGCACATTGAGAGAGTGGATATTAAAGGTACTGGGGCACATTGGGAGAGTGGATATTGAAGGTACTGGGACACATTCAGGGAGTGGATATTGAAGGCACTGGGACACATTGAGCGAGTGGATATTGAAGGCACTGGGGCACATGGAGAGAGTGGATGTTGAAGGTACTGGGGAACATTGAGGGAGTGGGTATGGAAGGTACTGGGGCACATTGGGAGAGTGGATATTGTAGGCACTGGGGCACATTGTGAGAGTAGATATTGAAGGTACTGGGACACATTGAGTGTGGATATTGAAGGTACTGGGACACATTGAGAGACTGCATATTGAAGGTACTGGACACAGTGAAAGAGTGGATATTGAAGGTACTGGGACACATTGAGCGAGTGGATATTGAAGGTACTGGGTCACATTGGGAGAGTGGATATTGAAGGTACTGGGTCACATTGAGAGAGTGGATATTGAATGTACTGGGACACATTGAGCGAGTGGATATTGAAGGTACTGGGGCACAATGGGAGAGTGGATATTGAAGGTACTGGGACACATTCAGGGAGTGGATATTGAAGGTACTGGGACACATTGAGCGAGTGGATATTGAAGGTACTGGGTCACATTGGGAGAGTGGATATTGAAGGTACTGGGGCACATTGGGAGAGTCGATATTGAAGGTACTGGGTCACATTGAGAGAGTGGATATTGAAGGTACTGGGACACATTGAGTGAGTGGATATTGAAGGTACTGGGGCACATTGGGAGAGTGGATATTGAAGGTACTGGGACACATTGAGAGAGTGGATATTGAAGGTACTGGGGCCCATTGAGAGAGTGGATATTGAAGGTACTGGGGCACATGGGGAGAGAGGATATTGAAGGTACTGGGGCACATTGGGTGAGTGGATTTTGAAGGCTCTGGGACACATTGAGCGAGTGGATATTGAAGGCACTGGGACACACTGAGCGAGTGGATATTGAAGGTACTGGGTCACATTGAGAGAATGGATATTCAAGGTACTGGGGTACATGGAGAGAGTGGATATTGAATGTACTGGGATACATTCAGAGAATGGACATTGAATGTACTGGGGCACATTGAGAGAATGGATATTGAAGGTACTGGGGTACATTGAGCGAGTGGATATTGAAGGTACTGGGACACATTGAGTAGATATTGAAGGTACTGGGACACATTGAGCGAGTGGATATTGAAGGTAATGGGACACATTGAGGGAGTGGATATTGAAGGTACTGGGAGTCATTGAGAGGGTGGATATTGAAGGTACTGGGACACATTGAGCGAGTGGATATTGAAGGTACTGGGGCACATTGGGAGAGTGGATATTGAAGGTACTGGGACACATTGAGAGAGTGGATATTGAAGGTACTGGGGCCCATTGAGAGAGTGGATATTGAAGGTACTGGGGCACATGGGGAGAGAGGATATTGAAGGTACTGGGGCACATTGGGTGAGTGGATATTGAAGGCTCTGGGACACATGGAGAGAGTGGATATTGAAGGCACTGGGACACATTGAGAGAGTGGATATTGAAGGCACTGGGACACATTGAGCGAGTGGATATTGAAGGTACTGGGGAACATTGAGGGAGTGGGTATTGAAGGTACTGGGGCATATTGGGAGAGTGGATATTGTAGGCACTGGGGCACATTGTGAGAGTAGATATTGAAGGTACTGGGACACATTGAGAGGGTGGATATTGAAGGTACTGGGACACATTGACAGGGTGGGTATTGAAGGTGCTGGGACACATTGAGCGAGTGGATATTGAAGGTCCTGGGACACATTGAGAGACTGCATATTGAAGCTACTGGACACAATGAAAGAGTGGATATTGAAGGTACTGGGACACATTGAGGGAGTGGATATTGAAGGTACTGGGAGACATTGAGGCAGTGGATATTGAAGGTACTGGGTCACATTGAGAGAGTGGATATTGAAGGTACTGGGACACATTGAGCGAGTGGATATTGAAGGTACTGGGGCACATTGGGAGAGTGGATATTGAAGGTACTGGGGCACATTGGGAGATTGGATATTGAAGGCACTGGAACTCATGGAGAGAGTGTCTCTTGAAGGTAATGGGACACGTTGAGAGAGTGGATATTGAAGGTACTGGGGGACATTGAGAGAGTGGATGTTGAAGGTACTGGGATGCATTGAGTGGATATTGAAGGTACGGGGACACATTGAGCGAGTGGATATTGAAGGTACTGGGGAACATTGAGGGACTGGGTATTGAAGGTACTGGGACTAATGAATAGAATCGATATTGAATGTACTGGGACACATTGGGAGAGTGGTTATTGAAGGTACTGGGACGCATTGAGTGGATTTTGAAGGTACTGGGACACTTTGAGCGAGTGGATATTGAAGGTAATGGGACACATTGAGAGAGTGGATATTGAAGGTAATGGGACTCATGGAGAGAGTGGATGTTGAAGGTGCTAGGACACATTGAGCGAGTGGATATTGAAGGCACTGGGACACATTGAGATATTGGATATTGAAGGTACTGGGGCACTTTGAGAGAATTGATATTGAAGGTACTGGACACAATGAAAGAGTGGATATTGAAGGTACTGGGAGACACTGAGGCAGTGGATATTGAAGGTACTGGGTCACATTGAGAGAATGGATATTCAAGGTACTGGGGTACATGGAGAGAGTGGATATTGAATGTCCTGGGATACATTCAGAGAATGGACATTGAATGTACTGGGGCACATTGAGAGAATGGATATTGAAGGTACTGGGGTCCATTGAGCGAGTGGATATTGAAGGTACTGGGACACATTGAGTAGATATTGGAGGTACTGGGACACATTGAGCGAGTGGAGATTGAAGGTAATGGGACACATTGAGGGAGTGGATATTGAAGGTACTGGGACACATTGAGCTAATGGATATTGAACGTCCTAGGATACATTGAGAGCGTGGACATTGAAGGTACTGGGACACATTGAAGAGAGAATATTGAAGGTACTGGGGAACATTGAGAGAGTGGATATTAATGATACTGGGACACATTGAGAGAATGGATATTGAAGGTACTGGGACTCATGGAGAGAGTGGATATTGAAGTTACTGGGACACATTGGCAGATTGGATATTGATGGCACTGGGACTCATGGAGAGATTGTATATTTAAGGGAATGGGACACGTTGAGAGAGTGGATATTGAAGGTACTGGGGGACATTGAGAGAGTGGATATTGATGGTACTGGGATGCATTGAGTGGATATTGAAAGTACTGGGACACATTGAGCGAGTGGATATTAAAGGCACTGGGACACATTGAGAGAGTGGGTGTTGAAGGTACTGGGGCACATTGAGAGAGTGGATGTTGAAGGTACTGGGACACATTGTGTGAGTGGATATTGAAGGTACTGGGGAACATTGAGGGAGTGGGTATTGAAGGTGCTGGGCCTAATGGAGAGAATGGATATTGAAGGTATTGGGACACATTGAGAGGGTGGATATTGAAGGTACCTGGCACACTGGGAGAGTGGATATTGAAGTCACTGGGACACATTGAGAGATTGGATATTGAAGGTACTGAGGCACATTGAGAGAGTGGATATTGAAGGTACTGGGGCACATTGAGAGAGTGGATATTGAAGGTACTGAGGCACATGGAGCGAGTGGATATTGAAGGTACTGGGACACATTGAGCGAGTGGATATTGAAGGCACAGGGACACATGGAGAGAGTGGATTTCGATGGTACTGGGGCACATTGAGAGAGTGGATGTTGCAGGCACTGGGACACATTGAGAAAGTGGATATTGAAGGCACTGGGACACATTGAGCGAGTGGACATTGAAGGTACTGGGGCACATTGAGAGAGTGGATATTAAAGGTACTGGGGCACATTGGGAGAGTGGATATTGAAGGTACTGGGACACATTCAGGGAGTGGATATTGAAGGTACTGGGACACATTGAGCGAGTGGATATTGAAGGTAGTGGGACACATTGAGAGAATGGATATTGAAGGCACTGGGACACATTGAGCGAGTGGATATTGAAGGCACTGGGGAACATTGAGGGAGTGGGTATGGAAGGTACTGGGGCACATTGGGAGAGTGGATATTGTAGGCACTGGGGCACATTGTGAGAGTAGATATTGAAGGTACTGGGACACATTGAGAGACTGCATATTGAAGGTACTGGACACAGTGAAAGAGTGGATATTGAAGGTACTGGGACACATTGAGCGAGTGGATATTGAAGGTACTGGGTCACATTGGGAGAGTGGATATTGAAGGTACTGGGTCACATTGAGAGAGTGGATATTGAATGTACTGGGACACATTGAGCGAGTGGATATTGAAGGTACTGGGGCACAATGGGAGAGTGGATATTGAAGGTACTGGGACACATTCAGGGAGTGGATATTGAAGGTACTGGGAGACATTGAGAGGGTGGATATTGAAGGTACTGGGACACATTGAGAGAGTGGATATTGAAGGTACTGGGGCACATTGGGAGAGTCGATATTGAAGGGACTGGGTCACATTGAGAGAGTGGATATTGAAGGTACTGGGGCCCACTGAGAGTGGATATTGAAGGTACTGGGGCACATTGAGAGAGTGGATATTGAAGGTACTGGGGCCCACTGAGAGAGTGGATATTGAAGGTACTGGGGCACATGGGGAGAGAGGATATTGAAGGTACTGGGGCACATTGGGAGAGTGGATATTGAAGGCACAGGGACACATGGAGAGAGTGGATATTCAAGGTCCTGGGACACATTGAGAGAGTGAATATTGAAGGTAGTGGGGCACGTTGAGAGAATGGATATTGAAGGCACTGGGACACATTGAGCGAGTGGATATTGAAGGTACTGGGGCACATGGAGAGAGTGGATGTTGAAGGTACTGGGGCACATTGAGAGAGTGGATGTTGAAGGTACTGGGACACATTGAGCGAGTGGATATTGAAGGCACTGGGACACATTCAGAGGGTGGATATTGAAGGTACTGGGACACATTGAGCGAGTGGATATTGAAGGTACTGGGACACATTGAGAGACTGCATATTGAAGGTACTGGACACAATGAAAGAGTGGATATTGAAGGTACTGGGACACATTGAGGGAGTGGATATTGAAGGAACTGGGAGACAATGAGGCAGTGGATATTGAAGGTACTGGGTCACATTGAGAGAATGGATATTCAAGGTACTCGGGTGCATGGAGAGAGTGGATATTGAATGTACTGGGATACATTCAGAGAATGGACATTGAATGTACTGGGGCACATTGAGAGAATGGATATTGAAGGTACTGGGGTACATTGAGCGAGTGGATATTGAAGGTACTGGGACACATTGAGGGAGTGGATATTGAAGGTACTGGGAGACATTGAGAGGGTGGATATTGAAGGTACTGGGACACATTGAGCGAGTGGATATTGAAGGTACTGGGGCACATTGGGAGAGTGGATATTGAAGGTACTGGGACACATTGAGAGAGTGGATATTGAAGGTACTGGGGCCCATTGAGAGAGTGGATATTGAAGGTACTGGGGCACATGGGGAGAGAGGATATTGAAGGTACTGGGGCACATTGGGTGAGTGGATATTGAAGGCACTGGGACACATTGAGAGAGTGGATATTGAAGGCACTGGGACACATTGAGCGAGTGGATATTGAAGGTACTGGGGAACATTGAGGGAGTGGGTATTGAAGGTACTGGGGCATATTGGGAGAGTGGATATTGTAGGCACTGGGGC
The DNA here is from genome assembly GCF_964213995.1 of Mustelus asterias. Lineage (NCBI taxonomy): Eukaryota > Metazoa > Chordata > Chondrichthyes > Carcharhiniformes > Triakidae > Mustelus > Mustelus asterias. The sequence continues at coordinate 86,306,565 of NC_135803.1, read as the reverse complement.
ACATTGTGAGAGTAGATATTGAAGGTACTGGGACACATTCAGAGGGTGGATATTGAAGGTACTGGGACACATTGAGAGGGTGGATATTGAAGGTGCTGGGACACATTGAGCGAGTGGATATTGAAGGTCCTGGGACACATTGAGAGAATGGATATTCAAGGTACTGGGGTACATGGGGAGAGAGGATATTGAAGGTACTGGGGCACATTGAGCGAGTGGATATTGAATGTACTGGGACACATTGAGTAGATATTGAAGGTACTGGGACACATTGAGCGAGTGGATATTGAAGGTACTGGGACTCATTGAGCGAGTGGATATTGAAGGTACTGGGGCACATTGGGAGAGTGGATATTGAAGGTACTGGGTCACATTGAGAGAGTGGATATTGAAGGTACTGGGACACATTGAGCGAGTGGATATTGAAGGTACTGGGGCACATTGGGAGAGTGGATATTGAAGGTACTGGGGCACATTGGGAGATTGGATATTGAAGGCACTGGAACTCATGGAGAGAGTGTATATTGAAGGTAATGGGACACGTTGAGAGAGTGGATGTTGAAGGTACTGGGATGCATTGAGTGGATATTGAAGGTACTGGGACACATTGAGCGAGTGGATATTGAAGGTACTGGGGAACATTGAGGGACTGGGTATTGAAGGTACTGGGACGAATGAATAGAATCGATATTGAATGTACTGGGACACATTGGGAGAGTGGTTATTGAAGGTACTGGGGGACATTGAGAGAGTGGATATTGATGGTACTGGGATGCATTGAGTGGATATTGAAAGTACTGGGACACATTGAGCGAGTGGATATTAAAGGCACTGGGACACATTGAGAGAGTGGGTGTTGAAGGTACTGGGGCACATTGAGAGAGTGGATGTTGAAGGTACTGGGACACATTGTGTGAGTGGATATTGAAGGTACTGGGGAACATTGAGGGAGTGGGTATTGAAGGTGCTGGGCCTAATGGAGAGAATGGATATTGAAGGTATTGGGACACATTGAGAGGGTGGATATTGAAGGTACCTGGCACACTGGGAGAGTGGATATTGAAGTTACTGGGACACATTGAGAGATTGGATATTGAAGGTACTGAGGCACATTGAGAGAGTGGATATTGAAGGTACTGGGGCACATTGAGAGAGTGGATATTGAAGGTACTGAGGCACATGGAGCGAGTGGATATTGAAGGTACTGGGACACATTGAGCGAGTGGATATTGAAGGCACAGGGACACATTGACAGACTGGATATTGAAGGGAATGGGACACATTGAGAGAGTGGATATTGAACGTGCTGGGGCACATTGAAGGTACGCGCGTTCTTATCCGCAATAACTCGCAATGCATGCTCGCTGTGATATTGTGTTTATGTTAGTTTATTGTTCTTGTATATTTATCATTGTGAAATTATGCGTTCTGTTTGACATTTGGAAACTATTCTCATTTGGGATGGGAGTTGTTTTCTACTATCATAAGAGCAGCATATTTGCTGTTGTTATTGTGTGATGTTAGTTTGTGCTGTTGTATTTACGATGGCATATTCATTGTTGACATTGGGCTATAAGCGGTTGTCAATTTTACAATTTGTAATTGAGCGTCTGTGCTTTATTCTGGTTTGTAATTCAAAATTGTAATGTATTTTGGATTGTACTTGAACACATTGAGAGAGTGGATATCGAAGGTACTGGGGCACATTGAGAGAGTGGATGTTGAAGGCACTGGGACACATTGAGAAAGTGGATATTGAAGGCACTGGGACACATTGAGCGAGTGGATATTGAAGGTACTGGGGCACATTGAGAGAGTGGATATTAAAGGTACTGGGACACATTCAGGGAGTGGATATTGAAGGTACTGGGACACATTGAGCGAGTGGATATTGAAGGTAGTGGGACACATTGAGAGAATGGATATTGAAGGCACTGGGACACATTGAGCGAGTGGATATTGAAGGCACTGGGGAACATTGAGGGAGTGGGTATGGAAGGTACTGGGGCACATTGGGAGAGTGCATATTGTCGGCACTGGGGCACATTGTGAGAGTAGATATTGAAGGTACTGGGACACATTGAGTGTGGATATTGAAGGTACTGTGACACATTGGGAGAGTGGATATTGAAGGTACTGGGTCACATTTAGAGAGTGGATATTGAATGTACTGGGACACATTGAGCGAGTGGATATTGAAGGTACTGGGGCACAATGGGAGAGTGGATATTGAAGGTACTGGGACACATTCAGGGAGTGGATATTGAAGGTACTGGGAGACATTGAGAGGGTGGATATTGAAGGTACTGGGACACATTGAGCAAGTGGATATTGAAGGTACTGGGGCACGTTGGGAGAGTCGATATTGAAGGTACTGGGTCACATTGAGAGAGTGGATATTGAAGGTACTGGGACACATTGAGCGAGTGGATATTGAAGGTACTGGGGCACATTGGGAGAGTGGATATTGAAGGTACTGGGACACATTGAGAGAGTGGATATTGAAGGTACTGGGGCCCATTGAGAGTGTGGATATTGAAGGCACTGGGACACATTGAGAGAGTGGATATTGAAGGCACTGGGGAACATTGAGGGAGTGGGTATTGAAGGTACTGGGGCATATTGGGAGCGTGGATATTGTAGGCACTGGGGCACATTGTGAGAGTAGATATTGAAGGTACTGGGACACATTGAGAGGGTGGATATTGAAGGTGCTGGGACACATTGAGCGAGTGGATATTGAAGGTACTGGGACACATTGAGAGACTGCATATTGAAGGTACTGGACACAATGAAAGAGTGGATATTGAAGGTACTGGGACACATTGAGGGAGTGGATATTGATGGTATGGGGAGACACTGAGGCAGTGGATATTGAAGGTACTGGGTCACATTGAGAGAATGGATATTCAAGGTACTGGGGTACATGGAGAGAATGGACATTGAATGGACTGGGGCACATTGAGAGAATGGATATTGAAGGTACTGGGACACATTGAGTAGATATTGAAGTTACTGGGACACATTGAGCGAGTGGATATTGAAGGTAATGGGACACATTGAGAGAGTGGATATTGAAGGTACTGGGACTCATGGAGAGAATGGATATTGAAGGTACTGGGACACATTGAGTAGATATTGAAGGTACTGGGACACATTGAGCGAGTGGATATTGAAGGTAATGGGACACATTGAGAGAGTGGATATTGAAGGTACTGGGACTCATGGAGAGAGTGGATCTTGAAGGTACAGGGAGACATTGAGAGAGTGGATATTGAAGGTACTTGGGGCACATTTGAGAGAGTGGATATTGAAGGTACTGGGGCACATTGAGCGAGTGGATATTGAAGGTACTGGGGCACATTGGGAGAGTGGATATTGATGGCACTGGGACACATTCAGGGAGTGGATATTGAAGGTCCTGGGACACATTGAGAGGGTGGATATTGAAGGTACTGGGACACATTGAGCGAGTGGATATTGAAGGTACTGGGGAACATTGGGAGAGTGGATATTGAAGGTACTGGGTCACATTGAGAGAGTGGATATTGAAGGTACTGGGACACATTGAGCGAGTGGATATTGAAGGTACTGGGGCACATTGGGAGAGTGGATATTGAAGGTACTGGGGCACATTGGGAGATTGGATATTGAAGGCACTGGAACTCATGGAGAGAGTGTATATTGAAGGTAATGGGACACGTTGAGAGAGTGGATATTGAAGGTCCTGGGACACATTGAGCGAGTGGATATTGAAGGTACTGGGAACATTGAGGGACTGGGTATTGAAGGTACTGGGACTAATGAATAGAATCGACATTGAATGTACTGGGACACATTGGGAGAGTGGTTGTTGAAGGTACTGGGACGCATTGAGTGGATATTGAAGGTACTGGGGCACATTGAGAGAGTGGATATTAAAGGTACTGGGGCACATTGGGAGAGTGGATATTGAAGGTTCTGGGACACATTCAGGGAGTCGATATTGAAGGTATTGGGACACATTGAGCGAGTGGATATTGAAGGTAGTGGGACACATTGAGAGAATGGATATTGAAGGCACTGGGACACATTGAGCGAGTGGATATTGAAGGCACTGGGGCACATGGAGAGAGTGGATGTTGAAGGTACTGGGGAACATTGAGGGAGTGGGTATGGAAGGTACTGGGGCACATTGGGAGAGTGGATATTGTAGGCACTGGGGCACATTGTGAGAGTAGATATTGAAGGTACTGGGACACATTGAGTGTGGATGTTGAAGGTACTGGGACACATTGAGAGACTGCATATTGAAGGTACTGGACACAGTGAAAGAGTGGATATTGAAGGTACTGGGACACATTGAGCGAGTGGATATTGAAGGTACTGGGTCACATTGGGAGAGTGGATATTGAAGGTACTGGGTCACATTGAGAGAGTGGATATTGAATGTACTGGGACACATTGAGCGAGTGGATATTGAAGGTACTGGGGCACAATGGGAGAGTGGATATTGAAGGTACTGGGACACATTCAGGGAGTGGATATTGAAGGTACTGGGAGACATTGAGAGGGTGGATATTGAAGGTACTGGGACACATTGAGCAAGTGGATATTGAAGGTACTGGGGCACATTGGGAGAGTCGATATTGAAGGTACTGGGTCACATTGAGAGAGTGGATATTGAAGGTACTGGGACACATTGAGAGAGTGGATATTGAAGGTACTGGGGCCCATTGAGAGAGTGGATATTGAAGGTACTGGGGCACATGGGGAGAGAGGATATTGAAGGTACTGGGGCACATTGGGAGAGTGGATATTGAAGGCACAGGGACACATGGAGAGAGTGGATATTCAAGGTACTGGGACACATTGAGAGAGTGAATATTGAAGGTAGTGGGGCACGTTGAGAGAATTGATATTGAAGGCACTGGGACACATTGAGCGAGTGGATATTGAAGGTACTGGGGCACATTGAGAGAGTGCATGTTGAAGGTACTGGGACACATTGAGCGAGTGGATATTGAAGGCACTGGGACACATTGAGAGAGTGGATATTGAAGGTACTGGGGAACATTGAGGGAGTGGGTATTGAAGGTACTGGGGCACATTGAGAGAGTGGATATTGTAGGCCCTGGGGCACATTGTGAGAGTAGATATTGAAGGCACTGGGACACATTGAGTGTGGATATTGAAGGTACTGGGACACATTGAGAGGGTGGATATTGAAGGTGCTGGGACACATTGAGCGAGTGGATATTGAAGGTACTGGGACACATTGAGAGACTGCATATTGAAGGTACTGGACACAATGAAAGAGTGGATATTGAAGGTACTGGGACACATTGAGGGAGTGGATATTGATGGTATGGGGAGACACTGAGGCAGTGGATATTGAAGGTACTGGGTCACATTGAGAGAATGGATATTCAAGGTACTGGGGTACATGGAGAGAGTGGATATTGAATGTACTGGGATACATTCAGAGAATGGACATTGAATGTACTGGGGCACATTGAGAGAATGGATATTGAAGGTACTGGGGTACATTGAGCGAGTGGATATTGAAGGTACTGGGACACATTGAATAGATATTGAAGGTACTGGGACACATTGAGCGAGTGGATATTGAAGGTAATGGGACACATTGAGGGAGTGGATATTGAAGGTACTGGGAGACATTGAGAGGGTGGATATTGAAGGTACTGGGACACATTGAGCGAGTGGATATTGAAGGTACTGGGGCACATTGGGAGAGTGGATATTGAAGGTACTGGGACACATTGAGAGAGTGGATATTGAAGGTACTGGGGCCCATTGAGAGAGTGGATATTGAAGGTACTGGGGCACATGGGGAGAGAGGATATTGAAGGTACTGGGGCACATTGGGTGAGTGGATATTGAAGGCACTGGGACACATTGAGAGAGTGGATGTTGAAGGCACTGGGACACATTGAGCGAGTGGATATTGAAGGTACTGGGGAACATTGAGGGAGTCGGTATTGAAGGTACTGGGGCATATTGGGAGAGTGGATATTGTAGGCACTGGGGCACATTGTGAGAGTAGATATTGAAGGTACTGGGACACATTGAGAGGGTGGATATTGAAGGTACTGGGACACATTGAGAGGGTGGATATTGAAGGTGCTGGGACACATTGAGCGACTGGATATTGAAGGTCCTGGGACACATTGAGAGACTGCATATTGAAGCTACTGGACACAATGAAAGAGTGGATTTTGAAGGTACTGGGACACATTGAGGGAGTTGATATTGAAGGTACTGGGAGACATTGAGGCAGTGGATATTGAAGGTACTGGGTCACATTGAGAGAATGGATATTCAAGGTACTGGGGTACATGGGGAGAGAGGATATTGAAGGTACTGGGGCACATTGAGCGAGTGGATATTGAAGGTACTGGGACACATTGAGTAGATATTGAAGGTACTGGGACACATTGAGCGAGTGGATATTGAAGGTACTGGGACTCATGGAGAGAGTGCATCTTGAAGGTACAGGGACACATTGAGAGAGTGGATATTGAAGGTACTGGGATTCATTCAGAGAATGGACATTGAATGTACTGGGGCACATTGAGAGAATGGATATTGAAGGTACTGGGGTACATTGAGAGAGTGGATATTGATGGTACTGGGATGCATTGAGTGGATATTGAAAGTACTGGGACACATTGAGCGAGTGGATATTAAAGGCACTGGGACACATTGAGAGAGTGGGTGTTGAAGGTACTGGGACTAATGAATAGAATCGATATTGGATGTACTGGGACACATTGGGAGAGTGGTTATTGAAGGTACTGGGGGACATTGAGAGAGTGGATATTGATGGTACTGGGATGCATTGAGTGGATATTGAAAGTACTGGGACACATTGAGCGAGTGGATGTTGAAGGTACTGGGACACATTGTGTGAGTGGATATTGAAGGTACTGGGGAACATTGAGGGAGTGGGTATTGAAGGTGCTGGGCTTCATGGAGAGAATGGATATTGAAGGTATTGGGACACATTGAGAGGGTGGATATTGAAGGTACCTGGCACACTGGGAGAGTGGATATTGAAGTTACTGGGACACATTGAGAGATTGGATATTGAAGGTACTGAGGCACATTGAGAGAGTGGATATTGCAGGTACTGGGGCACATGGAGCGAGTGGATATTGAAGGTACTGGGACACATTGAGCGAGTGGATATTGAAGGCACAGGGACACATTGACAGACTGGATATTGAAGGGAATGGGACACATTGAGAGAGTGGATATTGAACGTGCTGGGGCACATTGAAGGGACGCGCGTACTGATCCGCAATAACTCGCAATGCATGCTCGCTGTGATATTGTGTTTATGTTAGTTTATTGTTCTTGTATATTTATCATTGTGAAATTATGCGTTCTGTTTGACATTTGGAAACTATTCTCATTTGGGATGGGAGTTGTTTTCTACTATCTTAAGAGCAGCATATTTGCTGTTGTTATTGTGTGATGTTAGTTTGTGCTGTTGTATTTACGATGGCATATTCATTGTTGACATTGGGCTATAAGCGGTTGTCAATTTTACAATTTGTAATTGAGCGTCTGTGCTTTATTCTGGTTTGTAATTCAAAATTGTAATGTATTTTGGATTGTACTTGAACACATTGAGAGAGTGGATATTGAAGGTACTGGGACACGTTGAGAAAGTGGATATTGAAGGCACTGGGACACATTGAGCGAGTGGATATTGAAGGTACTGGGGCACATTGAGAGAGTGGATATTAAAGGTACTGGGGCACATTGGGAGAGTGGATATTGAAGGTACTGGGACACATTCAGGGAGTGGATATTGAAGGTACTGGGACACATTGAGCGAGTGGATATTGAAGGTAGTGGGACACATTGACAGAATGGATATTGAAGGCACTGGGACACATTGAGCGAGTGGATATTGAAGGCACTGGGGCACATGGAGAGAGTGGATGTTGAAGGTACTGGGGAACATTGAGGGAGTGGGTATGGAAGGTACTGGGGCACATTGGGAGAGTGGATATTGTAGGCACTGGGGCACATTGTGAGAGTAGATATTGAAGGTACTGGGACACATTCAGTGTGGATATTGAAGGTACAGGGTCACATTGAGAGAGTGGATATTGAATGTGCTGGGACACATTGAGCGAGTGGATATTGAAGGTACTGGGGCACAATGGGAGAGTGGATATTGAAGGTACTGGGACACATTCAGGGAGTGGATATTGAAGGTACTGGGAGACATTGAGAGGGTGGATATTGAAGGTACTGGGACACATTGAGCAAGTGGATATTGAAGGTACTGGGGCACATTGGGAGAGTCGATATTGAAGGTACTGGGACACATTGAGAGAGTGGATATTGAAGGTACTGGGGCCCATTGAGAGAGTGGATATTGAAGGTACTGGGGCACATGGGGAGAGAGGATATTGAAGGTACTGGGGCACATTGGGTGAGTGGATATTGAAGGCACTGGGACACATTGAGAGAGTGGATATTGAAGGCACTGGGACACATTGAGCGAGTGGATATTGAAGGTACTGGGGAACATTGAGGGAGTGGGTATTGAAGGTACTGGGGCATATTGGGAGAGTGGATATTGTAGGCACTGGGGCACATTGTGAGAGTAGATATTGAAGGTACTGGGACACATTGAGTGTGGATATTGAAGGTACTGGGACACATTGAGAGGGTGGATATTGAAGGTACTGGGACACATTGAGAGGGTGGATATTGAAGGTGCTGGGACACATTGAGCGAGTGGATATTGAAGGTCCTGGGACACATTGAGAGACTGCATATTGAAGCTACTGGACACAATGAAAGAGTGGATATTGAAGGTACTGGGACACATTGAGGGAGTGGATTTGGAAGGTACTGGGAGACATTGAGGCAGTGGATATTGAAGGTACTGGGTCACATTGAGAGAATGGATATTCAAGGTACTGGGGTACATGGAGAGAATGGACATTGAATGGACTGGGGCACATTGAGCGAGTGGATATTGAAGGTCCTGGGGCACATTGGGAGAGTGGATATTGAAGGTACTGGGTCACATTGAGAGAGTGGATATTGAAGGTACTGGGACACATTGAGCGAGTGCATATTGAAGGTAATGGGACACATTGAATTGATATTTAAGGTACTGGGACTCATGGAGAGAGTGGATCTTGAAGGTACAGGGACACATTGAGAGCGTGGATATTGAAGGTACTTGGGGCATATTTGAGAGAGTGGATATTGAAGGTACTGGGGCACATTGAGCGAGTGGATATTGAAGGGACTGGGGCACATTGGGAGAGTGGATATTGAAGGCACTGGGACACATTCAGGGAGTGGATATTGAAGGTACAGAGGAGGTTTACCAGGATGTTGCCTGGTATGGAGGGGAGATCCTATGAGGAGAGGCTGAGGGATTTGGGATTGTTTTCGCTGGAAAGGCGGCGGCTAAGAGGGGATCTTATTGAAACATATAAGATGATTAGAGGTTTAGATAGGGTGGATAGTGATAGCCTTTTTCCTCTGATGGAGAAATCCAGCACGAGGGGGCATGGCTTTAAATTGAGGGGGGGTAGTTATAGAACCGATGTCAGGGGTAGGTTCTTTACCCAGAGGGTGGTGAGGGATTGGAATGCCCTGCCAGCATCAGTAGTAAATGCGCCTAGTTTGGGGGCGTTTAAGAGATCCGTAGATAGGTTCATGGACGAAAAGAAATTGGTTTAGGTTGGAGGGTCACAGTTTGTTTTTTTTAACTGGTCGGTGCAACATCGTGGGCCGAAGGGCCTGTTCTGCGCTGTAATGTTCTATGTTCTATGTTCTATTGAGAGGGTGGATATTGAAGGTACTGGGACACATTGAGCGAGTGGATATTGAAGGTACTGGGGCACATTGGGAGAGTGGATATTGAAGGTACTGGGTCACATTGAGAGAGTGGATATTGAAGGTACTGGGACACATTGAGCGAGTGGATATTGAAGGTACTGGGGCACAGTGGGAGAGTGGATATTGAAGGTACTGGGACACGTTGAGAGAGTGGATATTGAAGGTACTGGGGGACATTGAGAGAGTGGATGTTGAAGGTACTGGGATGCATTGAGTGGATATTGAAGGTACTGGGACACATTGAGCGAGTGGATATTGAAGGTACTGGGGAACATTGAGGGACTGGGTATTGAAGGTACTGGGACTAATGAATAGAATCGATATTGAATGTTCTGGGACACATTGGGAGAGTGGTTATTGAAGGTTCTGGGACGCATTGAGTGGATATTGAAGGTACTGGGACACTTTGAGCGAGTGGATATTGAAGGTAATGGGACACATTGAGAGAGTGGATATTGAAGGTACTGGGACTCATGGAGAGAGTGGATCTTGAAGGTACAGGGACACATTGAGAGAGTGGATATTGAAGGTACTTGGGGCACATTTGAGCTAGTGGATATTGAAGGCACTGGGACACATTGAGAGAGTGGATGTTGAAGGTACTAGGACACATTGAGCGAGTGGATATTGAAGGCACTGGGACACATTGAGCGAGTGGATATTGAAGGTACTGGGGCACATTGAGAGAATGGATATTCAAGGTACTGGGGTACATGGAGAGAGTGGATATTGATGGTACTGGGTCAAGTTGGGAGACTGGATATTGAAGGTACTGGGACACATTGAGCTAATGGATATTGAACGTCCTGGGATACATTGAGAGCGTGGACATTGAAGGTACTGGGACACATTGAAGAGAGAATATTGAAGGTACTGGGGAACATTGAGAGAGTGGATATTAATGATACTGGGACACATTGAGAGAATGGATATTGAAGGTCCTGGGACTCATGGAGAGAGTGGATATTGAAGTTACTGGGACACATTGGGAGATTGGATATTGAAGGCACTGGGACTCATGGAGAGAGTGTATATTTAAGGTAATGGGACACATTGAGCGAGTGGATATTAAAGGCACTGGGACACATTGAGAGAGTGGATATTAAAGGTACTGGGGCACATTGAGAGAGTGGATATTGAAGGTACTGAGGCACATGGAGCGAGTGGATATTGAAGGTACTGGGACACATTGAGCGAGTGGATATTGAAGGTACTGGGGCACATTGGGAGAGTGGATATTGAAGGTACTGGGGCACATTGGGAGATTGGATATTGAAGGCACTGGAACTCATGGAGAGAGTGTATATTGAAGGTAATGGGACACGTTGAGAGAGTGGATATTGAAGGTACTGGGGGACATTGAGAGAGTGGATGTTGAAGGTACTGGGATGCATTGAGTCGATATTGAAGGTACTGGGACACATTGAGCGAGTGGATATTGAAGGTACTGGGGAACATTGTGGGACTGGGTATTGAAGGTACTGGGACTAATGAATAGAATCGATATTGAATGTACTGGGACGCATTGAGTGGAGATTGAAGGTACTGGGACACTTTGAGCGAGTGGATATTGAAGGCACTGGGACACATTGAGAGAGTGGGTGTTGAAGGTACTGGGGAACATTGAGAGAGTGGATGTTGAAGGTACAGGGACACATTGAGCGAGTGGATATTGAAGGCACTGGGACACATTGAGAGATTGGATATTGAAGGTACTGGGGCACTTTGAGAGAATTCATATTGAAGGTAATGGGGCACATTGAGCGATTGGATATTGAAGGTACAGGGACACATTGACAGAGTGGATATTGAAGGGAATGGGACACATTGAGAGAGTGGATATTGAAGGCACTGGGACACATTGAGCGAGTGGATATTGAAGGTACTGGGGCACATTGAGAGAGTGGATATTAAAGGTACTGGGGCACATTGGGAGAGTGGATATTGAAGGCACTGGGGCACATGGAGAGAGTGGATGTTGAAGGTACTGGGGAACATTAAGGGAGTGGGTATGGAAAGTACTGGGGCACATTGGGAAAGTGGATATTGTAGGCACTGGGGCACATTGTGAGAGTAGATATTGAAGGTACTGGGACACATTGAGAGACTGCATATTGAAGGTACTGGACACAGTGAAAGAGTGGATATTGAAGGTACTGGGACACATTGAGCGAGTGGATATTGAAGGTACTGGGTCACATTGGGAGAGTGGATATTGAAGGTACTGGGTCACATTGAGAGAGTGGATATTGAATGTACTGGGACACATTGAGCGAGTGGATATTGAAGGTACTGGGGCACAATGGGAGAGTGGATATTGAAGGTACTGGGACACATTCAGGGAGTGGATATTGAAGGTACTGGGAGACATTGAGAGGGTGGATATTGTAGGTACTGGGACACATTGAGCAAGTGGATATTGAAGGTACTGGGGCACATTGGGAGAGTCGATATTGAAGGTACTGGGTCACATTGAGAGAGTGGATATTGAAGGTACTGGGACACATTGAGCGAGTGGATATTGAAGGTACTGGGGCACATTGGGAGAGTGGATATTGAAGGTACTGGGACACATTGAGAGAGTGGATATTGAAGGTACTGGGGCCCATTGAGAGAGTGGATATTGAAGGTACTGGGGCACATGGGGAGAGAGGATATTGAAGGTACTGGGGCACATTGGGTGAGTGGATATTGAAGGCTCTGGGACACATGGAGAGAGTTGATATTGAAGGCACTGGGACACATTGAGCTCATGGATATTGAACGTCCTGGGATACATTGAGAGCGTGGACATTGAAGGTACTGGGACACATTGAAGAGAGAATATTGAAGGTACTGGGTCACATTGTGTGAGTGGATACTGAAGGTACTGGGGAACATTGAGGGAGTGGGTATTGAAGGTACTCGGCCTAATGGAGAGAATGGATATTGAAGGTATTGGGACACATTGAGAGGGCGGATATTGAAGGTACCTGGCACACTGGGAGAGTGGATATTGAAGGTACTGGGACACATTGAGCAAGTGGATATTGAAGGTACTGGGGCACATTGGGAGAGTCGATATTGAAGGTACTGGGGCACAGTGGGAGAGTGGATATTGAAGGTACTGGGACACGTTGAGAGAGTGGATATTGAAGGTACTGGGGGACATTGAGAGAGTGGATGTTGAAGGTACTGGGATGCATTGAGTGGATATTGAAGGTACTGGGACACATTGAGCGAGTGGATATTGAAGGTACTGGGGAACATTGAGGGACTGGGTATTGAAGTTACTGGGACTAATGAATAGAATCGATATTGAATGTTCTGGGACACATTGGGAGAGTGGTTATTGAAGGTTCTGGGACGCATTGAGTGGATATTGAAGGTACTGGGACACTTTGAGAGAGTGGATATTGAAGGTAATGGGACACATTGAGAGAGTGGATATTGAAGGTACTGGGACTCATGGAGAGAGTGGATCTTGAAGGTACAGGGACACATTGAGAGAGTGGATATTGAAGGTACTTGGGGCACATTTGAGCTAGTGGATATTGAAGGCACTGGGACACATTGAGAGAGTGGGTGTTGAAGGTACTGGGCCACATTGAGAGAGTGGATGTTGAAGGTACTAGGACACATTGAGCGAGTGGATATTGAAGGCACTGGGACACATTGAGAGATTGGATATTGAAGGTACTGGGGCACTTTGAGAGAATTGATATTGAAGGTAATGGGGCACATTGAGCGAGTGGATATTGAAGGTACTGGGGCACATTGGGAGAGTGGATATTGAAGGTGCTGGGGCACATTGAGAGAGTGGATATTGATGGTACTGGGTCAAGTTGGGAGACTGGATATTGAAGGTACTGGGACACATTGAGAGAGTGGATATTGAAGGTACTGGGACACATTGAGCTAATGGATATTGAACGTCCTGGGATACATTGAGAGCGTGGACATTGAAGGTACTGGGACACATTGAAGAGAGAATATTGAAGGTACTGGGGAACATTGAGAGAGTGGATATTAATGATACTGGGACACATTGAGAGAATGGATATTGAAGGTACTGGGACTCATGGAGAGAGTGGATATTGAAGTTACTGGGACACATTGGGAGATTGGATATTGAAGGCACTGGGACTCATGGAGAGAGTGTATATTTAAGGTAATGGGACACATTGAGCGAGTGGATATTAAAGGCACTGGGACACATTGAGAGAGTGGGTGTTGAAGGTACCTGGCACACTGGGAGAGTGGATATTGAAGTTACTGGGACACATTGAGAGAGTTGATATTGAAGGTACTGAGGCACATGGAGAGAGTGCATGTTGAAGGTACTGGGACACATTGAGCGAGAGGATATTGAAGGCACTGGGACACATTGAGAGAGTGGATATTGAAGGTACTGGGGAACATTGAGGGAGTGGGTATTGAAGGTACTGGGGCACATTGGGAGAGTGGATATTGTAGGCCCTGGGGCACATTGTGAGAGTAGATATTGAAGGTACTGGGACACATTCAGAGGGTGGATATTGAAGGTACTGGGACACATTGAGAGGGTGGATATTGAAGGTGCTGGGACACATTGAGCGAGTGGATATTGAAGTTACTGGGACACATTGAGAGACTGCATATTGAAGGCACTGGACACAATGAAAGAGTGGATATTGAAGGTACTGGGACACATTGAGGGAGTGGATATTGAAGGTACTGGGTCACATTGAGAGAATGGATATTCAAGGTACTGGGGTACATGGAGAGAGTGGATATTGAATGTACTGGGATACATTCAGAGAATGGACATTGAATGTCCTGGGGCACATTGAGAGAATGGATATTGAAGGTACTGGGGTCCATTGAGCGAGTGGATATTGAAGGTACTGGGACACATTGAGTAGATATTGAAGATACTGGGACACATTGAGCGAGTGGAGATTGAAGGTAATGGGACACATTGAGGGAGTGGATATTGAAGGTACTGGGAGGCGTTGAGAGGGTGGATATTGAAGGTCCTGGGACACATTGAGCGAGTGGATATTGAAGGTACAGGGGCACATTGGGAGAGTGGATATTGAAGGTACTGGGACACATTGAGAGAGTGGATATTGAAGGTACTGGGGCCCATTGAGAGAGTGGATATTGAAGGTACTGGGGCACATGGGGAGAGAGGATATTGAAGGTACTGGGGCACATTGGGTGAGTGGATATTGAAGGCTCTGGGACACATGGAGAGAGTGGATATTGAAGGCACTGGGACACATTGAGAGAGTGGATATTGAAGGCACTGGGACACATTGAGCGAGTGGATATTGAAGGTACTGGGGAACATTGAGGGAGTGGGTATTGAAGGTATTGGGGCATATTGGGAGAGTGGATATTGTAGGCACTGGGGCACATTGTGAGAGTAGATATTGAAGGTACTGGGACACATTGAGTGTGGATATTGAAGGGACTGGGACACATTGAGAGAGTGGATATTGAAGGTACTGGGACACATTGAGAGGGTGGATATTGAAGGTGCTGGGGCACATTGAGCGAGTGGATATTGAAGGTACTGGGACACATTGAGATAGTGGATATTGAAGGTACTGGGACTCATGGAGAGAGTGGATCTTGAAGGTACAGGGACACATTGAGAGAGTGGATATTGAAGGTACTTGGGGCACATTTGAGAGAGTGGATATTGAAGGTACTGGGGCACATTGAGCGAGTGGATATTGAAGGTACTGGGGCACATTGGGAGAGTGGATATTGAAGGTACTGGGACACATTCAAGGAGTGGATATTGAAGGTACTGGGAGACATTGAGAGGGTGGATATTGAAGGTACTGGGACACATTGAGCGAGTGGATATTGAAGGTACTGGGTCACATTGAGAGAGTGGATATTGAAGGTACTGGGACACATTGAGCGAGTGGATATTGAAGGTACTGGGGCACATTGGGAGAGTGGATATTGAAGGTACTGGGGCACATTGGGAGATTGGATATTGAAGGCACTGGAACTCATGGAGAGAGTGTATATTGAAGGTAATGGGACACGTTGAGAGAGTGGATATTGAAGGTACTGGAGGACATTGAGAGAGTGGATGTTGAAGGTACTGGGATGCATTGAGTGGATATTGAAGGTACTGGGACACATTGAGCGAGTGGATATTGAAGGTACTGGGGAACATTGAGGGACAGGGTATTGAAGGTACTGGGACTAATGAATTGAATCGATATTGAATGTACTGGGACACATTGGGAGAGTGGTTATTCAAGGTACTGGGACGCATTGAGTGGATATTGAAGGTACTGGGACACTTTGAGCGAGTGGATATTGAAGGTAATGGGACACATTGAGAGAGTGGATATTGAAGGTACTGGGACTCATGGAGAGAGTGGATCTTGAAGGTACAGGGACACATTGAGAGAGTGGATATTGAAGGTATTTGGGGCACATTTGAGAGAGTGGATATTGAAGGCACTGGGACACATTGAGAGAGTTGGTGTTGAAGGTACTGGGGCACATTGAGAGAGTGGATGTTGAAGGTACTAGGACACATTGAGCGAGTGGATATTGAAGGCACTGGGAGTTGTTTTCTACTATCTTAAGAGCAGCATATTTGCTGTTGTTATTGTGTGATGTTAGTTTGTGCTGTTGTATTTACGATGGCATATTCATTGTTGACATTAGGCTATAAGCGGTTGTCAATTTTACAATTTGTAATTGAGCGTCTGTGCTTTATTCTGGTTTGTAATTCAAAATTGTAATGTATTTTGGATTGTACTTGAACACATTGAGAGAGTGGATATCGAAGGTACTGGGGCACATTGAGAGAGTGGATGTTGAAGGCACTGGGACACATTGAGAAAGTGGATATTGAAGGCACTGGGACACATTGAGCGAGTGGATATTGAAGGTACTGGGGCACATTGAGAGAGTGGATATTAAAGGTACTGGGGCACATTGGGAGAGTGGATATTGAAGGCACTGGGGCACATGGAGAGAGTGGATATTGAAGGTACTGGGACACATTGAGAGACTGCATATTGAAGGTACTGGACACAGTGAAAGAGTGGATATTGAAGGTACTGGGACACATTGAGCGAGTGGATATTGAAGGTACTGGGTCACATTGGGAGAGTGGATATTGAAGGTACTGGGTCACATTGAGAGAGTGGATATTGAATGTACTGGGACACATTGAGCGAGTGGATATTGAAGGTACTGGGGCACAATGGGAGAGTGGATATTGAAGGTACTGGGACACATTCAGGGAGTGGATATTGAAGGTACTGGGAGACATTGAGAGGGTGGATATTGAAGGTACTGGGACACATTGAGCAAGTGGATATTGAAGGTACTGGGGCACATTGGGAGAGTCGATATTGAAGGTACTGGGTCACATTGAGAGAGTGGATATTGAAGGTACTGGGACACATTGAGCGAGTGGATATTGAAGGTACTGGGGCACATTGGGAGAGTGGATATTGAAGGTACTGGGACACATTGAGAGAGTGGATATTGAAGGTACTGGGGCCCATTGAGAGAGTGGATATTGAAGGTACTGGGGCACATGGGGAGAGAGGATATTGAAGGTACTGGGGCACATTGGGTGAGTGGATATTGAAGGCTCTGGGACACATGGAGAGAGTGGATATTGAAGGCACTGGGACACATTGAGCTCATGGATATTGAACGTCCTGGGATACATTGAGAGCGTGGACATTGAAGGTACTGGGACACATTGAAGAGAGAATATTGAAGGTACTGGGACACATTGTGTGAGTGGATATTGAAGGTACTGGGGAACATTGAGGGAGTGGGTATTGAAGGTACTAGGCCTAATGGAGAGAATGGATATTGAAGGTATTGGGACACATTGAGAGGGCGGATGTTGAAGGTACCTGGCACACTGGGAGAGTGGATATTGAAGTTACTGGGACACATTGAGAGATTGGATATTGAAGGTACTGGGGCACATTGAGAGAGTGGATATTGAAGGTACTGAGGCACATGGAGCGAGTGGATATTGAAGGTACTGGGACACATTGAGCGAGTGGATATTGAAGGTACTGGGGCACATTGGGAGAGTGGATATTGAAGGTACTGGGGCACATTGGGAGATTGGATATTGAAGGCACTGGAACTCATGGAGAGAGTGTATATTGAAGGTAATGGGACACGTTGAGAGAGTGGATATTGAAGGTACTGGGGGACATTGAGAGAGTGGATGTTGAAGGTACTGGGATGCATTGAGTCGATATTGAAGGTACTGGGACACATTGAGCGAGTGGATATTGAAGGTACTGGGGAACATTGTGGGACTGGGTATTGAAGGTACTGGGACTAATGAATAGAATCGATATTGAATGTACTGGGACACATTGAGAGAGTGGTTATTGAAGGTACTGGGACGCATTGAGTGGAGATTGAAGGTACTGGGACACTTTGAGCGAGTGGATATTGAAGGCACTGGGACACATTGAGAGAGTGGGTGTTGAAGGTACTGGGGCACATTGAGAGAGTGGATGTTGAAGGTACAGGGACACATTGAGCGAGTGGATATTGAAGGCACTGGGACACATTGAGAGATTGGATATTGAAGGTACTGGGGCACTTTGAGAGAATTCATATTGAAGGTAATGGGGCACATTGAGCGATTGGATATTGAAGGTACAGGGACACATTGACAGAGTGGATATTGAAGGGAATGGGACACATTGAGAGAGTGGATATTGAAGGCACTGGGACACATTGAGCGAGTGGATATTGAAGGTACTGGGGCACATTGAGAGAGTGGATATTAAAGGTACTGGGGCACATTGGGAGAGTGGATATTGAAGGCACTGGGGCACATGGAGAGAGTGGATGTTGAAGGTACTGGGGAACATTAAGGGAGTGGGTATGGAAGGTACTGGGGCACATTGGGAAAGTGGATATTGTAGGCACTGGGGCACATTGTGAGAGTAGATATTGAAGGTACTGGGACACATTGAGTGTGGATATTGAAGGTACTGGGACACATTGAGAGACTGCATATTGAAGGTACTGGACACAGTGAAAGAGTGGATATTGAAGGTACTGGGACACATTGAGCGAGTGGATATTGAAGGTACTGGGTCACATTGGGAGAGTGGATATTGAAGGTACTGGGTCACATTGAGAGAGTGGATATTGAATGTACTGGGACACATTGAGCGAGTGGATATTGAAGGTACTGGGGCACAATGGGAGAGTGGATATTGAAGGTACTGGGACACATTCAGGGAGTGGATATTGAAGGTACTGGGAGACATTGAGAGGGTGGATATTGAAGGTACTGGGACACATTGAGCAAGTGGATATTGAAGGTACTGGGGCACATTGGGAGAGTCGATATTGAAGGTACTGGGTCACATTGAGAGAGTGGATATTGAAGGTACTGGGACACATTGAGCGAGTGGATATTGAAGGTACTGGGGTACATTGGGAGAGTGGATATTGAAGGTACTGGGACACATTCAGGGAGTGGATATTGAAGGTACTGGGAGACATTGAGAGGGTGGATATTGAAGGTACTGGGGCACATGGGGAGAGAGGATATTGAAGGTACTGGGGCACATTGGGTGAGTGGATATTGAAGGCTCTGGGACACATGGAGAGAGTGGATATTGAAGGCACTGGGACACATTGAGCTCATGGATATTGAACGTCCTGGGATACATTGAGAGCGTGGACATTGAAGGTACTGGGACACATTGAAGAGAGAATATTGAAGGTACTGGGACACATTGTGTGAGTGGATATTGAAGGTACTGGGGAACATTGAGGGAGTGGGTATTGAAGGTACTAGGCCTAATGGAGAGAATGGATATTGAAGGTATTGGGACACATTGAGAGGGCGGATGTTGAAGGTACCTGGCACACTGGGAGAGTGGATATTGAAGTTACTGGGACACATTGAGAGATTGGATATTGAAGGTACTGAGGCACATTGAGAGAGTGGATATTGAAGGTACTGGGGCACATTGAGAGAGTGGATATTGAAGGTACTGAGGCACATGGAGCGAGTGGATATTGAAGGTACTGGGACACATTGAGCGAGTGGATATTGAAGGTACTGGGGCACATTGGGAGAGTGGATATTGAAGGTACTGGGACACATTGAGAGAGTGGGTGTTGAAGGTACTGGGGCACATTGAGAGAGTGGATGTTGAAGGTACAGGGACACATTGAGCGAGTGGATATTGAAGGCACTGGGACACATTGAGAGATTGGATATTGAAGGTACTGGGGCACTTTGAGAGAATTCATATTGAAGGTAATGGGGCACATTGAGCGATTGGATATTGAAGGTACAGGGACACATTGACAGAGTGGATATTGAAGGGAATGGGACACATTGAGAGAGTGGATATTGAAGGCACTGGGACACATTGAGCGAGTGGATATTGAAGGTACTGGGGCACATTGAGAGAGTGGATATTAAAGGTACTGGGGCACATTGGGAGAGTGGATATTGAAGGCACTGGGGCACATGGAGAGAGTGGATGTTGAAGGTACTGGGGAACATTAAGGGAGTGGGTATGGAAGGTACTGGGGCACATTGGGAAAGTGGATATTGTAGGCACTGGGCACATTGTGAGAGTAGATATTGAAGGTACTGGGACACATTGAGTGTGGATATTGAAGGTACTGGGACACATTGAGAGACTGCATATTGAAGGTACTGGACACAGTGAAAGAGTGGATATTGAAGGTATTGGGACACATTGAGAGGGCGGATATTGAAGGTACCTGGCACACTGGGAGAGTGGATATTGAAGTTACTGGGACACATTGAGAGATTGGATATTGAAGGTACTGAGGCACATTGAGAGAGTGGATATTGAAGGTACTGGGGCACATTGAGAGAGTGGATATTGAAGGTACTGAGGCACATGGAGCGAGTGGATATTGAAGGTACTGGGACACATTGAGCGAGTGGATATTGAAGGTACTGGGGCACATTGGGAGAGTGGATATTGAAGTTACTGGGGCACATTGGGAGATTGGATATTATGGCACTGGAACTCATGGTGAGAGTGTATATTGAAGGTAATGGGACACGTTGAGAGAGTGGATATTGAAGGTACTGGGGGACATTGAGAGAGTGGATGTTGAAGGTACTGGGATGCATTGAGTGGATATTGAAGGTCCTGGGACACATTGAGCGAGTGGATATTGAAGGTACTGGGGAACATTGAGGGACTGGGTATTGAAGGTACTGGGACTAATGAATAGAATCGATATTGAATGTACTGGGACACATTGGGAGAGTGGTTATTGAAGGTACTGGGACGCATTGAGTGGATATTGAAGGTACTGGGACACTTTGAGCGAGTGGATATTGAAGGCACTGGGACACATTGAGAGAGTGGGTGTTGAAGGTACTGGGGCACATTGAGAGAGTGGATGTTGAAGGTACTAGGACACATTGAGCGAGTGGATATTGAAGGCACTGGGACACATTGAGAGATTGGATATTGAAGGTACTGGGGCACTTTGAGAGAATTGATATTGAAGGTAATGGGGCACATTGAGCGATTGGATATTGAAGGTACAGGGACACATTGACAGACTGGATATTGAAGGGAATGGGACACATTGAGAGAGTGGATATTGAACGTGCTGGGGCACATTGAAGGTACGCGCGTACTTATCCGCAATAACTCGCAATGCATTCTCGCTGTGATATTGTGTTTATGTGAGTTTATTGTTCTTATATATTTATCATTGTGGAATTATGCGTTCTGTTTGACATTTGGAAACTATTCTCATTTGGGATGGGAGTTGTTTTCTACTATCTTAAGAGCAGCATATTTGCTGTTGTTATTGTGTGATGTTAGTTTGTGCTGTTGTATTTACGATGGCATATTCATTGTTGACATTGGGCTATAAGCGGTTGTCAATTTTACAATTTGTAATTGAGCGTCTGTGCTTTATTCTGGTTTGTAATTCAAAATTGTAATGTATTTTGGATTGTACTTGAACACATTGAGAGAGTGGATATCGAAGGTACTGGGGCACATTGAGAGAGTGGATGTTGAAGGCACTGGGGCACATTGGGAGAGTGGATATTGAAGGGACTGGGACACATTCAGGGAGTGGATATTGAAGGTACTGGGACACATTGAGCGAGTGGATATTGAAGGTAGTGGGACACATTGAGAGAATGGATATTGAAGGCACTGGGACACATTGAGCGAGTGGATATTGAAGGCACTGGGGGCACATGGAGAGAGTGGATGTTGAAGGTACTGGGGAACATTGAGGGAGTGGGTATGGAAGGTACTGGGGCACATTGGGAGAGTGGATATTGTAGGCACTGGGGCACATTGTGAGAGTAGATATTGAAGGTACTGGGTCACATTGAGAGAGTGGATATTGAATGTACTGGGACACATTGAGCGAGTGGATATTGAAGGTACTGGGGCACAATGGGAGAGTGGATATTGAAGGTACTGGGACACATTCAGGGAGTGGATATTGAAGGTACTGGGAGACATTGAGAGGGTGGATATTGAAGGTACTGGGACACATTGAGCAAGTGGATATTGAAGGTACTGGGGCACATTGGGAGAGTCGATATTGAAGGTACTGGGTCACATTGAGAGAGTGGATATTGAAGGTACTTGGGCACATTGGGAGAGTGGATATTGAAGGTACTGGGACACATTGAGAGAGTGGATATTGAAGGGACTGGGGCCCATTGAGAGAGTGGATATTGAAGGTACTGGGGCACATGGGGAGAGAGGATATTGAAGGTACTGGGGCACATTGGGTGAGTGGATATTGAAGGCTCTGGGACACATGGAGAGAGTGGATATTGAAGGCACTGGGACACATTGAGCGAGTGGATATTGAAGGTACTGGGTCACATTGAGAGAATGGATATTCAAGGTACTGGGGTACATGGAGAGAGTGGATATTGAATGTACTGGGATACATTCAGAGAATGGACATTGAATGTACTGGGGCACATTGAGAGAATGGATATTGAAGGTACTGGGGTACATTGAGCAAGTGGATATTGAAGGTACTGGGACACATTGAATAGATATTGAAGGTACTGGGACACATTGAGCGAGTGGATATTGAAGGTAATGGGACACATTGAGGGAGTGGATATTGAAGGTACTGGGAGACATTGAGAGGGTGGATATTGAAGGTACTGGGACACATTGAGCGAGTGGATATTGAAGGTACTGGGGCACATTGGGAGAGTGGATATTGAAGGTACTGGGACACATTGAGAGAGTGGATATTGAAGGTACTGGGGCCCATTGAGAGAGTGGATATTGAAGGTACTGGGGCACATGGGGAGAGAGGATATTGAAGGGACTGGGGCACATTGGGTGAGTGGATATTGAAGGCTCTGGGACACATGGAGAGAGTGGATATTGAAGGCACTGGGACACATTGAGAGAGTGGATATTGAAGGCACTGGGACACATTGAGCGAGTGGATATTGAAGGTACTGGGGAACATTGAGGGAGTGGGTATTGAAGGTACTGGGGCATATTGGGAGAGTGGATATTGTAGGCACTGGGGCACATTGTGAGAGTAGATATTGAAGGTACTGGGACACATTGAGTGTGGATATTGAAGGTACTGGGACACATTGAGAGGGTGGATATTGAAGGTACTGGGACACATTGAGAGGGTGGATATTGAAGGTGCTGGGACACATTGAGCGAGTGGATATTGAAGGTCCTGGGACACATTGAGAGACTGCATATTGAAGCTACTGGACACAATGAAAGAGTGGATATTGAAGGTACTGGGACACATTGAGGGAGTGGATATTGAAGGTACTGGGAGACATTGGGAGAGTGGATATTGAAGGTACTGGGTCACATTGAGAGAGTGGATATTGAAGGTACTGGGACACATTGAGCGAGTGGATATTGAAGGTACTGGGTCACATTGGGAGAGTGGATATTGAAGGTACTGGGTCACATTGAGAGAGTGGATATTGAATGTACTGGGACACATTGAGCGAGTGGATATTGAAGGTACTGGGGCACAATGGGAGAGTGGATATTGAAGGTACTGGGACACATTCAGGGAGTGGATATTGAAGGTACTGGGAGACATTGAGAGGGTGGATATTGTAGGTACTGGGACACATTGAGCAAGTGGATATTGAAGGTACTGGGGCACATTGGGAGAGTCGATATTGAAGGTACTGGGTCACATTGAGAGAGTGGATATTGAAGGTACTGGGACACATTGAGCGAGTGGATATTGAAGGTACTGGGGCACATTGGGAGAGTGGATATTGAAGGTACTGGGGCCCATTGAGAGAGTGGATATTAAAGGTACTGGGGCACATGGGGAGAGAGGATATTGAAGGTACTGGGGCACATTGGGTGAGTGGATATTGAAGGCTCTGGGACACATGGAGAGAGTGGATATTGAAGGCACTGGGACACATTGAGCTCATGGATATTGAACGTCCTGGGATACATTGAGAGCGTGGACATTGAAGGTACTGGGACACATTGAAGAGAGAATATTGAAGGTACTGGGACACATTGTGTGAGTGGATATTGAAGGTACTGGGGAACATTGAGGGAGTGGGTATTGAAGGTACTAGGCCTAATGGAGAGAATGGATATTGAAGGTATTGGGACACATTGAGAGGGCGGATATTGAAGGTACCTGGCACACTGGGAGAGTGGATATTGAAGGTACTGGGACACATTCAGGGAGTGGATATTGAAGGTACTGGGAGACATTGAGAGGGTGGATATTGAAGGTACTGGGACACATTGAGCAAGTGGATATTGAAGGTACTGGGGCACATTGGGAGAGTCGATATTGAAGGTACTGGGTCACATTGAGAGAGTGGATATTGAAGGTACTGGGACACATTGAGCGAGTGGATATTGAAGGTACTGGGGTACATTGGGAGAGTGGATATTGAAGGTACTGGGACACATTCAGGGAGTGGATATTGAAGGTACTGGGAGACATTGAGAGGGTGGATATTGAAGGTACTGGGGCACATGGGGAGAGAGGATATTGAAGGTACTGGGGCACATTGGGTGAGTGGATATTGAAGGCTCTGGGACACATGGAGAGAGTGGATATTGAAGGCACTGGGACACATTGAGCTCATGGATATTGAACGTCCTGGGATACATTGAGAGCGTGGACATTGAAGGTACTGGGGAACATTGAGGGAGTGGGTATTGAAGGTACTAGGCCTAATGGAGAGAATGGATATTGAAGGTATTGGGACACATTGAGAGGGCGGATGTTGAAGGTACCTGGCACACTGGGAGAGTGGATATTGAAGTTACTGGGACACATTGAGAGATTGGATATTGAAGGTACTGAGGCACATTGAGAGAGTGGATATTGAAGGTACTGGGGCACATTGAGAGAGTGGATATTGAAGGTACTGAGGCACATGGAGCGAGTGGATATTGAAGGTACTGGGACACATTGAGCGAGTGGATATTGAAGGTACTGGGGCACATTGGGAGAGTGGATATTGAAGGTACTGGGACACATTGAGAGAGTGGGTGTTGAAGGTACTGGGGCACATTGAGAGAGTGGATGTTGAAGGTACAGGGACACATTGAGCGAGTGGATATTGAAGGCACTGGGACACATTGAGAGATTGGATATTGAAGGTACTGGGGCACTTTGAGAGAATTCATATTGAAGGTAATGGGGCACATTGAGCGATTGGATATTGAAGGTACAGGGACACATTGACAGAGTGGATATTGAAGGGAATGGGACACATTGAGAGAGTGGATATTGAAGGCACTGGGACACATTGAGCGAGTGGATATTGAAGGTACTGGGGCACATTGAGAGAGTGGATATTAAAGGTACTGGGGCACATTGGGAGAGTGGATATTGAAGGCACTGGGGCACATGGAGAGAGTGGATGTTGAAGGTACTGGGGAACATTAAGGGAGTGGGTATGGAAGGTACTGGGGCACATTGGGAAAGTGGATATTGTAGGCACTGGGCACATTGTGAGAGTAGATATTGAAGGTACTGGGACACATTGAGTGTGGATATTGAAGGTACTGGGACACATTGAGAGACTGCATATTGAAGGTACTGGACACAGTGAAAGAGTGGATATTGAAGGTATTGGGACACATTGAGAGGGCGGATATTGAAGGTACCTGGCACACTGGGAGAGTGGATATTGAAGTTACTGGGACACATTGAGAGATTGGATATTGAAGGTACTGAGGCACATTGAGAGAGTGGATATTGAAGGTACTGGGGCACATTGAGAGAGTGGATATTGAAGGTACTGAGGCACATGGAGCGAGTGGATATTGAAGGTACTGGGACACATTGAGCGAGTGGATATTGAAGGTACTGGGGCACATTGGGAGAGTGGATATTGAAGTTACTGGGGCACATTGGGAGATTGGATATTATGGCACTGGAACTCATGGTGAGAGTGTATATTGAAGGTAATGGGACACGTTGAGAGAGTGGATATTGAAGGTACTGGGGGACATTGAGAGAGTGGATGTTGAAGGTACTGGGATGCATTGAGTGGATATTGAAGGTACTGGGACACATTGAGCGAGTGGATATTGAAGGTACTGGGGAACATTGAGGGACTGGGTATTGAAGGTACTGGGACTAATGAATAGAATCGATATTGAATGTACTGGGACACATTGGGAGAGTGGTTATTGAAGGTACTGGGACGCATTGAGTGGATATTGAAGGTACTGGGACACTTTGAGCGAGTGGATATTGAAGGCACTGGGACACATTGAGA
Organism: Mustelus asterias; assembly: GCF_964213995.1. Classification (NCBI taxonomy): domain Eukaryota; kingdom Metazoa; phylum Chordata; class Chondrichthyes; order Carcharhiniformes; family Triakidae; genus Mustelus; species Mustelus asterias. Next base: position 86,279,918 of record NC_135803.1, on the reverse strand, counting down.
GAGTGGGTGTTGAAGGTACTGGGGCACATTGAGAGAGTGGATGTTGAAGGTACTAGGACACATTGAGCGAGTGGATATTGAAGGCACTGGGACACATTGAGAGATTGGATATTGAAGGTACTGGGGCACTTTGAGAGAATTGATATTGAAGGTAATGGGGCACATTGAGCGATTGGATATTGAAGGTACAGGGACACATTGACAGACTGGATATTGAAGGGAATGGGACACATTGAGAGAGTGGATATTGAACGTGCTGGGGCACATTGAAGGTACGCGCGTACTTATCCGCAATAACTCGCAATGCATTCTCGCTGTGATATTGTGTTTATGTGAGTTTATTGTTCTTATATATTTATCATTGTGGAATTATGCGTTCTGTTTGACATTTGGAAACTATTCTCATTTGGGATGGGTGTTGTTTTCTACTATCTTAAGAGCAGCATATTTGCTGTTGTTATTGTGTGATGTTAGTTTGTGCTGTTGTATTTACGATGGCATATTCATTGTTGACATTGGGCTATAAGCGGTTGTCAATTTTACAATTTGTAATTGAGCGTCTGTGCTTTATTCTGGTTTGTAATTCAAAATTGTAATGTATTTTGGATTGTACTTGAACACATTGAGAGAGTGGATATCGAAGGTACTGGGGCACATTGAGAGAGTGGATGTTGAAGGCACTGGGGCACATTGGGAGAGTGGATATTGAAGGGACTGGGACACATTCAGGGAGTGGATATTGAAGGTACTGGGACACATTGAGCGAGTGGATATTGAAGGTAGTGGGACACATTGAGAGAATGGATATTGAAGGCACTGGGACACATTGAGCGAGTGGATATTGAAGGCACTGGGGGCACATGGAGAGAGTGGATGTTGAAGGTACTGGGGAACATTGAGGGAGTGGGTATGGAAGGTACTGGGGCACATTGGGAGAGTGGATATTGTAGGCACTGGGGCACATTGTGAGAGTAGATATTGAAGGTACTGGGTCACATTGAGAGAGTGGATATTGAATGTACTGGGACACATTGAGCGAGTGGATATTGAAGGTACTGGGGCACAATGGGAGAGTGGATATTGAAGGTACTGGGACACATTCAGGGAGTGGATATTGAAGGTACTGGGAGACATTGAGAGGGTGGATATTGAAGGTACTGGGACACATTGAGCAAGTGGATATTGAAGGTACTGGGGCACATTGGGAGAGTCGATATTGAAGGTACTGGGTCACATTGAGAGAGTGGATATTGAAGGTACTTGGGCACATTGGGAGAGTGGATATTGAAGGTACTGGGACACATTGAGAGAGTGGATATTGAAGGGACTGGGGCCCATTGAGAGAGTGGATATTGAAGGTACTGGGGCACATGGGGAGAGAGGATATTGAAGGTACTGGGGCACATTGGGTGAGTGGATATTGAAGGCTCTGGGACACATGGAGAGAGTGGATATTGAAGGCACTGGGACACATTGAGCGAGTGGATATTGAAGGTACTGGGTCACATTGAGAGAATGGATATTCAAGGTACTGGGGTACATGGAGAGAGTGGATATTGAATGTACTGGGATACATTCAGAGAATGGACATTGAATGTACTGGGGCACATTGAGAGAATGGATATTGAAGGTACTGGGGTACATTGAGCAAGTGGATATTGAAGGTACTGGGACACATTGAATAGATATTGAAGGTACTGGGACACATTGAGCGAGTGGATATTGAAGGTAATGGGACACATTGAGGGAGTGGATATTGAAGGTACTGGGAGACATTGAGAGGGTGGATATTGAAGGTACTGGGACACATTGAGCGAGTGGATATTGAAGGTACTGGGGCACATTGGGAGAGTGGATATTGAAGGTACTGGGACACATTGAGAGAGTGGATATTGAAGGTACTGGGGCCCATTGAGAGAGTGGATATTGAAGGTACTGGGGCACATGGGGAGAGAGGATATTGAAGGGACTGGGGCACATTGGGTGAGTGGATATTGAAGGCTCTGGGACACATGGAGAGAGTGGATATTGAAGGCACTGGGACACATTGAGAGAGTGGATATTGAAGGCACTGGGACACATTGAGCGAGTGGATATTGAAGGTACTGGGGAACATTGAGGGAGTGGGTATTGAAGGTACTGGGGCATATTGGGAGAGTGGATATTGTAGGCACTGGGGCACATTGTGAGAGTAGATATTGAAGGTACTGGGACACATTGAGTGTGGATATTGAAGGTACTGGGACACATTGAGAGGGTGGATATTGAAGGTACTGGGACACATTGAGAGGGTGGATATTGAAGGTGCTGGGACACATTGAGCGAGTGGATATTGAAGGTCCTGGGACACATTGAGAGACTGCATATTGAAGCTACTGGACACAATGAAAGAGTGGATATTGAAGGTACTGGGACACATTGAGGGAGTGGATATTGAAGGTACTGGGAGACATTGGGAGAGTGGATATTGAAGGTACTGGGTCACATTGAGAGAGTGGATATTGAAGGTACTGGGACACATTGAGCGAGAGGATATTGAAGGTACTGGGGCACATCGGGAGAGTGGATATTGAAGGTACTGGGGCACATTGGGAGATTGAATATTGAAGGCACTGGAACTCATGGAGAGAGTGTATATTGAAGGTAATGGGACACGTTGAGAGAGTGGATATTGAAGGTACTGGGGGACATTGAGAGAGTGGATGTTGAAGGTACTGGGACACATTGAGTGTGGATATTGAAGGGACTGGGAAACATTGAGAGACTGCATATTGAAGGTACTGGACACAGTGAAAGAGTGAATATTGAAGGTACTGGGACACATTGAGCGAGTGGATATTGAAGGTACTGGGTCACATTGGGAGAGTGGATATTGAAGGTACTGGATCACATTTAGAGAGAGTGGATATTGAATGTACTGGGACACATTGAGCGAGTGGATATTGAAGGTACTGGGGCACAATGGGAGAGTGGATATTGAAGGTACTGGGACACATGCAGGGAGTGGATATTGAAGGTACTGGGACACATTGAGCAAGTGGATATTGAAGGTACTGGGGCACATTGGGAGAGTGGATATTGAAGGTACTGGGACACATTGAGCGAGTGGATATTGAAGGTACTGGGGCACATTGGGAGAGTGGATATTGAAGGTACTGGGACACATTGAGAGAGTGGATATTGAAGGTACTGGGAGACATTGGGAGAGTGGATATTGAAGGTACTGGGTCACATTGAGAGAGTGGATATTGAAGGTACTGGGACACATTGAGCGAGTGGATATTGAAGGTACTGGGGCACATTGGGAGAGTGGATATTGAAGGTACTGGGGCACATTGGGGGATTGGATGTTGAAGGCACTGGAACTCATGGAGAGAGTGTATATTGAAGGTAATGGGACACGTTGAGAGAGTGGATATTGAAGGTACTGGGACACATTGAGCGAGTGGATATTGAAGGTACTGGGGAACATTGAGGGACTGGGTATTGAAGGTACTGGGACTAATGAATAGAATCGATATTGAATGTTCTGGGACACATTGGGAGAGTGGTTATTGAAGGTACTGGGACGCATTGAGTGGATATTGAAGGTACTGGGACACTTTGAGCGAGTGGATATTGAAGGTAATGGGACACATTGAGAGAGTGGATATTGAAGGTACTGGGACTCATGGAGAGAGTGGATCTTGAAGGTACAGGGACACATTGAGAGAGTGGATATTGAAGGCACTGGGACACATTGAGAGAGTGGGTGTTGAAGGTACTGGGGCACATTGAGAGAGTGGATGTTGAAGGTACTAGGACACATTGAGCGAGTGGATATTGAAGGCACTGGGACACATTGAGATATTGGATATTGAAGGTACTGGGGCACTTTGAGAGAATTGATATTGAAGGTAATGGGGCACTTTGAGCGAGTGGATATTGAAGGTACTGGGACACATTGAACTAATGCATATTGAACGTCCTGGGATACATTGAGAGCGTGGACATTGAAGGTACTGGGACACATTGAAGAGAGAATATTGAAGGTACTGGGGAACATTGAGAGAGTGGATATTGAAGGTACTGGGACTCATGGAGAGAGAGGATATTGAAGTTATTGGGACACATTGGGAGATTGGATATTGAAGGCACTGGGACTCATGGAGAGAGTGTATATTTAAGGTAATGGGACACGGTGAGAGAGTGGATATTGAAGGTACTGGGGGACATTGAGAGAGTGGATATTGATGGTACTGGGATGCATTGAGTGGATATTGAAAGTACTGGGACACATTGAGCGAGTGGATATTAAAGGCACTGGGACACATTGAGAGAGTGGGTGTTGAAGGTACTGGGGCACATTGAGAGAGTGGATGTTGAAGGTCCTGGGACACATTGTGTGAGTGGATATTGAAGGTACTGGGGAACATTGAGGGAGTGGGTATTGAAGGTACTGGGCCTAATGGAGAGAATGGATATTGAAGGTATTGGGACACATTGAGAGGGTGGATATTGAAGGTACCTGGCACACTGGGAGAGTGGATATTGAAGTTACTGGGACACATTGAGAGATTGGATATTGACGGTACTGAGGCACATTGAGAGAGTGGATATTGAAGGTACTGGGGCACATTGAGAGAGTGGATATTGAAGGTACTGAGGCACATGGAGCGAGTGGATATTGAAGGTACTGGGACACATTGAGCGAGTGGATATTGAAGGCACAGGGACACATTGACAGAGTGGATATTGAAGGGAATGGGACACATTGAGAGAGTGGATATTGAACGTGCTGGGGCACATTGAAGGTACGCGTGTACTTATCCACAATAACCCGCAATGCATGCTCGCTGTGATATTGTGTTTATGTTAATTTATTGTTCTTGTGTATTTATCATTGTGAAATTATGCGTTCTGTTTGACATTTGGAAACTATTCTCATTTGGGATGGGAATTGTTTTCTACTATCTTAAGAGCAGCATATTTGCTGTTGTTATTGTGTGATGTTAGTTTGTGCTGTTGTATTTACGATGGCATATTCATTGTTGACATTGGGCTATAAGCGGTTGTCAATTTTACAATTTGTAATTGAGCGTCTGTGCTTTATTCTGGTTTGTAATTCAAAATTGTAATGTATTTTGGATTGTACTTGAACACATTGAGAGAGTGGATATCGAAGGTCCTGGGGCACATTGAGAGAGTGGATGTTGAAGGCACTGGGACACATTGAGAAAGTGGATATTGAAGGCACTGGGACACATTGAGCGAGTGGATATTGAAGGTACTGGGGCACATTGAGAGAGTGGATATTAAAGGTACTGGGGCACATTGGGAGAGTGGATATTGAAGGTACTGGGGCACATTGGGAGAGTGGATATTGAAGGTACTGGGACACATTGAGCGAGTGGATATTGAAGGTAGTGGGACACATTGAGAGAATGGATATTGAAGGCACTGGGACACATTGAGCGAGTGGATATTGAAGGCACTGGGGCACATGGAGAGAGTGGATGTTGAAGGTACTGGGGAACATTGAGGGAGTGGGTATGGAAGGTACTGGGGCACATTGAGGGAGTGGGTATGGAAGGTACTGGGGCACATTGGGAGAGTCGATATTGAAGGTACTGGGTCACATTGAGAGAGTGGATATTGAAGGTACTGGGACACATTGAGCGAGTGGATATTGAAGGTACTGGGGCACATTCAGGGAGTGGATATTGAAGGTACTGGGAGACATTGAGAGGGTGGATATTGAAGGTACTGGGACACATTGAGCGAGTGGATATTGAAGGTACTGGGGCACATTGGGAGAGTGGATATTGAAGGTACTGCGTCACATTGAGAGGGTGTATATTGAAGGTACTGGGACACATTGAGCGAGTGGATATTGAAGGTACTGGGGCGCATTGGGAGAGTGGATATTGAAGGTACTGGGGCACATTGGGAGATTGGATATTGAAGGCACTGGAACTCATGGAGAGAGTGTATATTGAAGGTGATGGGACACGTTGAGAGAGTGGATATTGAAGGTACTGGGGGACATTGGGAGTGTGGACATTGAAGGTACTGGGAAACATTGAGCGATTGGATGTTGAAGGTACTGGGGCACATTGGGAGAGTGGATATTGAAGGTACTGGGACACATTGTGTGAGTGGATATTGAAGGCACTGGGGAACATTGAGGGAGTGGGTATTGAAGGTACTGGGCCTAATGGAGAGAATGGATATTGAAGGTATTGGGACACATTGAGAGGGTGGATATTGAAGGTACCTGGCACACTGGGAGAGTGGATATTGAAGTTACTGGGACACATTGAGAGATTGGATATTGACGGTACTGAGGCACATTGAGAGAGTGGATATTGAAGGTACTGGGGCACATTGAGAGAGTGGATATTGAAGGTACTGAGGCACATGGAGCGAGTGGATATTGAAGGTACTGGGACACATTGAGCGAGTGGATATTGAAGGCACAGGGACACATTGACAGAGTGGATATTGAAGGGAATGGGACACATTGAGAGAGTGGATATTGAACGTGCTGGGGCACATTGAAGGTACGCGTGTACTTATCCACAATAACCCGCAATGCATGCTCGCTGTGATATTGTGTTTATGTTAATTTATTGTTCTTGTGTATTTATCATTGTGAAATTATGCGTTCTGTTTGACATTTGGAAACTATTCTCATTTGGGATGGGAATTGTTTTCTACTATCTTAAGAGCAGCATATTTGCTGTTGTTATTGTGTGATGTTAGTTTGTGCTGTTGTATTTACGATGGCATATTCATTGTTGACATTGGGCTATAAGCGGTTGTCAATTTTACAATTTGTAATTGAGCGTCTGTGCTTTATTCTGGTTTGTAATTCAAAATTGTAATGTATTTTGGATTGTACTTGAACACATTGAGAGAGTGGATATCGAAGGTCCTGGGGCACATTGAGAGAGTGGATGTTGAAGGCACTGGGACACATTGAGAAAGTGGATATTGAAGGCACTGGGACACATTGAGCGAGTGGATATTGAAGGTACTGGGGCACATTGAGAGAGTGGATATTAAAGGTACTGGGGCACATTGGGAGAGTGGATATTGAAGGTACTGGGGCACATTGGGAGAGTGGATATTGAAGGTACTGGGACACATTGAGCGAGTGGATATTGAAGGTAGTGGGACACATTGAGAGAATGGATATTGAAGGCACTGGGACACATTGAGCGAGTGGATATTGAAGGCACTGGGGCACATGGAGAGAGTGGATGTTGAAGGTACTGGGGAACATTGAGGGAGTGGGTATGGAAGGTACTGGGGCACATTGAGGGAGTGGGTATGGAAGGTACTGGGGCACATTGGGAGAGTCGATATTGAAGGTACTGGGTCACATTGAGAGAGTGGATATTGAAGGTACTGGGACACATTGAGCGAGTGGATATTGAAGGTACTGGGGCACATTCAGGGAGTGGATATTGAAGGTACTGGGAGACATTGAGAGGGTGGATATTGAAGGTACTGGGACACATTGAGCGAGTGGATATTGAAGGTACTGGGGCACATTGGGAGATTGGATATTGAAGGCACTGGAACTCATGGAGAGAGTGTATATTGAAGGTGATGGGACACGTTGAGAGAGTGGATATTGAAGGTACTGGGGCACATTGGGAGTGTGGACATTGAAGGTACTGGGAAACATTGAGCGATTGGATGTTGAAGGTACTGGGGCACATTGGGAGAGTGGATATTGAAGGTACTGGGGCACATTGGGAGATTGGATATTGAAGGCACTGGAACTCATGGAGAGAGTGTATATTGAAGGTAATGGGACACGTTGAGAGAGTGGATATTGAAGGTACTGGGGGACATTGAGAGAGTGGATATTGAAGGTACTGGGACACATTGAGAGAGTGGATATTAAAGGTCCTGGGACACATTGAGCGAATGGATATTGAACGTACTGGGACACATTGAGAGAGTGGATATTGAAGTTACTGGGACACATTGGGAGATTGGATATTGAAGGCACTGGGACTCATGGAGGAGTGTATATTGAAGGTAATGTGACACGTTGAGAGAGTGGATATTCAATGTACTGGGGGACATTGAGAGAGTGGATATTGAAGGTACTGGGATGCATTGAGTGGATATTGAAGGTACAGGGACACATTCAGCGAGTGCATATTAAAGGCACTGGGACACATTGAGAGAGTGGATATTGAAGGCACTGGGACACATTGAGAGAGTGGATATTGAAGGTACTGGGGCACATTGAGAGAATGGATATTGAAGGCACTGGGACACATTGAGCGAGTCGTTATTGAAGGTACTGGGGAACATTCAGGGAGTGGGTATTGAAGGTACTGGGACTAATGGAGAGAATGGATATCGAAGGTACCGGGACACATTGAGAGAGTGAATATTGAAGCTACTGGGGCACATTGGGAGAGTGGATTTTGAAGGCTCTGGGGCACATTGTGAGAGTAGATATTGAAGGTACTGGGACACATTGAGAGGGTCGATATTGAAGGTACTGGGACACATTGAGAGGGTGGATGTTGAAGGTACTGGGACACATTGAGCGAGTGGATATTGAAGGTGCTGGGGCACATTGGGGGAGTGGATATTGAAGGTACTGGGACACATTGAGCAAGTGGATATTGAAGGCACTGGGACACATTGAGAGAGTGGATGTTGATGGTACTGGGACACATTGAGCGAGTGGATATAGAAGGCACCGGGACACATTGAGAGCGTCGATATTGAAGGAACCACGGCACATTGAGAGAGTGGATATTGAAGGTACTGGGACACATTGAGCGAGTGGGTATTGAAGGTACTGGGGAACATTGAGGGAGTGGGTATTGAAGGTACTGGGACTAATGGAGAGAATGGATATTGAAGGTACTGGGACACATTGAGAGTGTATATTGAAGGTACTGGGACACATTGAGAGGGTGGATATTGAAGGTACTGGACACATTGAGCGAGTGGATATTTAAGGAACTTGGGCACATTGGGAGAGTGGATATTGAAGGTACTGGGTCACATTGGGAGACTGGATATTGAAGGTACTGGGACACATTGACAGAGTGGATATTGAAGGTACTGGGACACATTGAGCGAATGGTATTGAAGGTACTGGGGCACATTGGGAGAGTGGATATTGAAGGTACTGGGTCACATTGGAGACTGGATATTGAAGGTATTGGGACACTTTGAGAGAGTGGATATTGAAGGTACTGGGACACATTGAGTGAGTGGATATTGAAGGCACTGGGACACATTGAGAGAGTGAATATTGAAGGTCCTGGGGGCACATTGTGAGATTAGATATTGAAGGTACTGGGACACATTGAGAGTGGATATTGAAGGTTCTGGGATACATTGAGGGAGTGGATATTGAAGGTACTGGGACACATTGAGAGGGTGGATATTGAAGGTACTGGGACACATTGAGCGAGTGGATATTGAAGGTACTGGGGCACATTGGGATAGTGGATATTGAAGGTACTGGGTCACATTGGGAGACTGGATATTGAAGGCACTGGGGCTCATGGAGAGAGTATATATTGAAGGTAATGTGACACGTTGGGAGAGTGGATATTGAAGGTACTGGGTCACATTGAGAGAGTGGATATTGAAGGTACTGGGATGCATTGAGTGGATATTGAAGGTACAGGGACACATTGAGCGAGTGGATATTAAAGGCACTGGGACACATTGAGAGAGTGGATGTTGACGGTACTGGGGCACATTGAGAGAGTGGATGTTGAAGGTCCTGGGACACATTGAGCGAGTGTATATTGAAGGCACTGGGACACATTGAGCGGGTGGATATTGAAGGTACTGGGGCACATTGAGAGAATGGATATTGAAGGCACTGGGACACATTGAGCGAGTGGATATTGAAGGTACTGGGGAACATTGAGAGGGTGGATATTGAAGGTACTGGGTCACATTGAGCGAGTGGATATTGAAGGTGCTGGGGCACACTGGGAGACTGGATATTGAAGGTACTGGGTCACATTGGGAGACTGGATATTGAAGGTACTGGGACACATTGAGAGAGTGGATATTGAAGGTATTGGGACACATTGAGAGAGTGGATATTAAAGGTACTGGGACACATTGAGCGAATGGATATTGAACGTACTGGGACACATTGAGAGAGTGGATATTGAAGTTACTGGGACACATTGGGAGATTGGATATTGAAGGCACTGGGCTCATGGAGGAGTGTATATTGAAGGTAATGTGACACGTTGAGAGAGTGGATATTCAATGTACTGGGGGACATTGAGAGAGTGGATGTTGAAGGTACTGGGGCACATTGAGAGAGTGGATGTTGAAGGTCCTGGGACACATTGAGCGAGTGGATATTGAAGTCACTGGGACACATTGAGAGAGTGGATACTGAAGGTACTGGGGCACATTGAGAGAGGTGATATTGACGGTACTGGGACACATTGAGAGGGTCGATATTGAAGGTACTGGGACACATTGAGAGGGTGGATGTTGAAGGTACTGGGACACATTCAGCGAGTGGATATTGAAGGTGCTGGGGCACATTGGGAGAGTGGATATTGAAGGTACTGGGACACATTGAGCAAGTGGAGATTGAAGGCACTGGGACACATTGAGAGAGTGGATGTTGATGGTACTGGGACACATTGAGCGAGTGGGTATTGAAGGTACTGGGGAACATTGAGGGAGTGGGTATTGAAGGTACTGGGGAACATTGAGGGAGTGGGTATTGAAGGTACTGGGACTAATGGAGAGAATGGATATTGAAGGTACTGGGACACATTGAGCGAGTGGGTATTGAAGGTACTGGGATAATTGAGGGAGTGGGTATTGAAGGTACTGAGGCACATGGAGCGAGTGGATATTGAAGGTACTGGGACACATTGAGCGAGTGGGTATTGAAGGTACTGGGATAATTGAGGGAGTGGGTATTGAATGTACTGGGACTATTGGAGAGAATGGATATTGAAGGTACTGGGACACATTGAGAGGGTGGATATTGAAGGTACTGGGACACATTGAGCAAGTGGATATTGAAGGCACTGGGACACATTGAGAGAGTGGATGTTGATGGTACTGGGACACATTGAGCGAGTGGGTATTGAAGGTACTGGGGAACATTGAGGGAGTGGGTATTGAAGGTACTGGGGAACATTGAGGGAGTGGGTATTGAAGGTACTGGGACTATTGGAGAGAATGGATATTGAAGGTACTGGGACACATTGAGCGAGTGGATATTTAAGGAACTGGGGCACATTGGGAGAGTGGATATTGAAGGTACTGGGTCACATTGGGAGACTGGATATTGAAGGTACTGGGACACATTGAGCGAATGGTATTGAAGGTACTGGGGCACATTGGGAGAGTGGATATTGAAGGTACTGGGTCACATTGAGCGAATGGTATTGAAGGTACTGGGGCACATTGGGAGAGTGGATATTGAAGGTACTGGGTCACATTGAGCGAATGGTATTGAAGGTACTGGGGCACATTGGCAGAGTGACTATTGAAGTTACTGGGACACATTGAGAGAGTGGATATTGAAGGTACTGGGGCCCATTGAGAGAGTGGATATTGAAGGTACTGGGACACATTGAGCGAGTGGATATTGAAGGTACTGGGGCACATTGGGAGAGTGGATATTGAAGGTACTGGGGCACATTGAGAGAGTGGATATTGATGGTACTGGGTCACGTTGGGAGACTGGATATTGAAGGTACTGGGACACATTGAGAGGGTGGATATTGAAGGTACTGGGGGACATTGAGAGATTGGATGTTGAAGGTACTGGGACACATTGAGAGGGTGGATATTGAAGGTACCTGGCACACTGGGAGAGTGGATATTGAAGTTACTGAGGCACATTGAGCGAGTGGATATTGAAGGGACTGGGACACATTGACCGAGTGGATATTGAAGGTACTGGGGCACATTGAGAGAGTGGATATTGAAGGTACTGGGGCACATTGAGAGAGTGGTTGTTGACGGTACTGGGGCACATTGAGAGAGTGGATGTTGAAGGTCCTGGGACACATTCAGCGACTGTATATTGAAGGCACTGGGACACATTGAGCGGGTGGATATTGAAGGTACTGGGGCACATTGAGAGAATGGATATTGAAGGCACTGGGACACATTGAGCGAGTGGATATTGAAGGTACTGGGGAACATTGAGAGGGTGGATATTGAAGGTACTGGGTCACATTGAGCGAGTGGATATTGAAGGTGCTGGGGCACACTGGGAGACTGGATATTGCAGGTACTGGGACACATTGAGCAAGTGGATATTGAAGGCACTGGGACACATTGAGAGAGTGGATGTTGATGGTACTGGGACACATTGAGCGAGTGGATATAGAAGGCACTGGGACACATTGAGAGCGTCGATATTGAAGGAACCACGGGACATTGAGAGAGTGGATATTGAAGGTACTGGGACACATTGAGCGAGTGGGTATTGAAGGTACTGGGGAACATTGAGGGAGTGGGTTTTGAAGGTACTGGGACTAATGGAGAGAATGGATATTGAAGGTACTGGGAAACATTGAGAGTGTATATTGAAGGTACTGGGACACATTGAGAGGGTGGATATTGAAGGTACTGGACACATTGAGCGAGTGGATATTTAAGGAACTTGGGCACATTGGGAGAGTGGATATTGAAGGTACTGGGTCACATTGGGAGACTGGATATTGAAGGTACTGGGGCACGTTGAGAGAGTGAATATTGAAGGTACTGGGGCACATTGGGAGAGTGGATTTTGAAGGCACTGGGGCACATTGTGAGAGTAGATATTGAAGGTACTGGGACACATTGAGAGTGGATATTGAAGGGACTGGGTCACATTGAGCGAGTGGATATTGAAGGTGCTGGGGCACATTGAGCGAATGGATATTGAACGTACTGGGACACATTGAGAGAGTGCTTTTTGAAGGTACTGGGACACATTGAGCGAGTGTATATTGAAGGTAATGTGACACGTTGAGAGAGTGGATATTAAAGGCACTGGGACACATTGAGAGGGTGGATGTTGAAGGTCCTGGGACACATTGAGCGAGTGGATATTGAAGGCACTGGGACACATTGAGCGAGTGGATATTGAAGTTACTGGGGAACATTGAGGGAGTGGGTATTGAAGGTACTGGGTCACGTTGGGAGTCTGGATATTGAAGGTACTGGGACACATTGAGCTAATGGATATTGAACGTCCTGGGATACATTGAGAGCGTGGATATTGAAGGTACTGGGACAGATTGAAGAGACAATATTGAAGGTTCTGGGGAACATTGAGAGAGTGGATATTAATGATACTCGGACACATTGAGAGAATGGATATTGAAGGTACTGGGACTCATGGAGTGAGTGGATATTGAAGTCACTGGGACACATTGGGAGATTGGATATTGAAGGCACTGGGACTCATGGAGAGAGTGTATATTTAAGGTAATGTGACACGTTGAGAGAGTGGATATTGAAGGTACTGGGGGACATTGAGAGAGTGGATATTGAAGGTACTGGGTTGCATTGAGTGGATATTGAAGGTACTGGGACACATTGAGCGAGTGGATATTAAAGGCACTGGGACACATTGAGAGAGTGGGTGTTGAAGGTACTGGGGCACATTGAGAGAGTGGATGTTGAAGGTACTGGGACACATTGAGCGAGTGGATATTGAAGGTACTGCGGAACATTGAGGGAGTGGGTATTGAAGGTACTGGGACTAATGGAGAGAATGGATATTGAAGGTATTGGGACACATTGAGAGGGTGGATATTGAAGGTACCTGGCACACTGGGAGAGTGGATATTGAAGTTACTGGGACACATTGAGAGAGTGGATATTGAAGGTACTGGGGCACATTGAGAGAGTGGTTGTTGACGGTACTGGGGCACATTGAGAGAGTGGATGTTGAAGGTCCTGGGACACATTCAGCGACTGTATATTGAAGGCACTGGGACACATTGAGCGGGTGGATATTGAAGGTACTGGGGCACATTGAGAGAATGGATATTGAAGGCACTGGGACACATTGAGCCAGTGGATATTGAAGGTACTGGGGAACATTGAGAGGGTGGATATTGAAGGTACTGGGTCACATTGAGCGAGTGGATATTGAAGGTGCTGGGGCACACTGGGAGACTGGATATTGAAGGTACTGGGACACATTGAGCAAGTGGATATTGAAGGCACTGGGACACATTGAGAGAGTGGATGTTGATGGTACTGGGACACATTGAGCGAGTGGATATAGAAGGCACTGGGACACATTGAGAGCGTCGATATTGAAGGAACCACGGGACATTGAGAGAGTGGATATTGAAGGTACTGGGACACATTGAGCGAGTGGGTATTGAAGGTACTGGGGAAGATTGAGGGAGTGGGTTTTGAAGGTACGGGGACTAATGGAGAGAATGGATATTGAAGGTACTGGGAAACATTGAGAGTGTATATTGAAGGTACTGGGACACATTGAGAGGGTGGATATTGAAGGTACTGGACACATTGAGCGAGTGGATATTTAAGGAACTTGGGCACATTGGGAGAGTGGATATTGAAGGTACTGGGTCACATTGGGAGACTGGATATTGAAGGTACTGGGGCACGTTGAGAGAGTGAATATTGAAGGTACTGGGGCACATTGGGAGAGTGGATTTTGAAGGCACTGGGACACATTGTGAGAGTAGATATTGAAGGTACTGGGACACATTGAGAGTGGATATTGAAGGGATTGGGTCACATTGAGCGAGTGGATATTGAAGGTACTGGGACACATTGAGAGAATGGATATTGAAGGCACTGGGACACATTGAGCGAGTGGATATTGAAGTTACTGGGGAACATTGAGGGAGTGGGTATTGAAGGTACTGGGTCAGGTTGGGAGACTGGATATTGAAGGTACTGGGACACATTGAGCTAATGGATATTGAACGTCCTGGGATACATTGAGAGCGTGGATATTGAAGGTACTGGGACAGATTGAAGAGACAATATTGAAGGTACTGGGGAACATTGAGAGAGTGGATATTAATGATACTCGGACACATTGAGAGAATGGATATTGAAGGTACTGGGACTCATGGAGTGAGTGGATATTGAAGTCACTGGGACACATTGGGAGATTGGATATTGAAGGCACTGGGACTCATGGAGAGAGTGTATATTTAAGGTAATGTGACACGTTGAGAGAGTGGATATTGAAGGTACTGGGGGACATTGAGAGAGTGGATATTGAAGGTACTGGGTTGCATTGAGTGGATATTGAAGGTACTGGGACACATTGAGCGAGTGGATATTAAAGGCACTGGGACACATTGAGAGAGTGGGTGTTGAAGGTACTGGGGCACATTGAGAGAGTGGATGTTGAAGGTACTGGGACACATTGAGCGAGTGGATATTGAAGGTACTGCGGAACATTGAGGGAGTGGGTATTGAAGGTACTGGGACTAATGGAGAGAATGGATATTGAAGGTATTGGGACACATTGAGAGGGTGGATATTGAAGGTACCTGGCACACTGGGAGAGTGGATATTGAAGTTACTGGGACTCATGGAGAGAGTGGATATTGAAGGTACTGCGGCACATTTGGAGAGTGGATATTGAAGGTACTGGGACACTGAGAGAATGGATATTGAAGGCTCTGGGACATATTGAGAGAGTGGATATTGAAGGCACTGGGGCATATTGAGAGAATGGATATTGAAGGTAATGGGGGACATTGAGCGAGTGGATATTGAAGGTACTGGGGCACATTTGGAGAGTGGATATTGAAGGCACTGGGACACATGGAGGGAGTGGCTATTGAAGGCACTGGGACACATGGAGACAGTGGATATTGAAGGTACTGGGACACATTGAGCGAGTGGATATAAAAGGCACTGGGACAAATTGAGCGAGTGGATATTGAAGGTACTGGGGAACATTGAGGGAGTGGGTATTGAAGGTACTGGGACTAATGGAGAGAATGGATATTGAAGGTACTGGGACACATTGAGGGAGTGGATATTGAAGGTACTGGGGGCACATTGAGAGGGTGGATATTGAAGGTACTGGGACACATTGAGCGAGTGGATATTGAAGGTACTGGGGCACATTGGGATACTGGATATTGAAGGTCCTGGGTCACATTGGGAGACTGGATATTGAAGGCACTGGGGCTCATGGAGAGAGTGCATATTGAAGGTAATGTGACACGTTGGGCGAGTGGATATTGAAGGTACTGGGTCACATTGAGAGAGTGGATATTGAAGGTACTGGGATGCATTGAGTGGATATTGAAGGTACAGGGACACATTGAGCGAGTGGATATTAAAGGCACTGGGACACATTGAGAGAGTGGATGTTGACGGTACTGGGGCACATTGAGAGAGTGGATGTTGAAGGTACTGGGTCACATTGAGCGAGTGGATATTGAAGGTGCTGGGGCACACTGGGAGACTGGATATTGAAGGTACTGGGTCACATTGGGAGACTGGATATTGAAGGTACTGGGACACATTGAGAGAGTGGATATTGAAGGTACTGGGACACATTGAGAGATTGGATGTTGAAGGTACTGGGACACATTGAGAGAGTGGATATTGAAGGTATTGGGACACATTGAGAGAGTGGATATTAAAGGTCCTGGGACACATTGAGCGAATGGATATTGAACGTACTGGGACACATTGAGAGAGTGGATATTGAAGTTACTGGGACACATTGGGAGATTGGATATTGAAGGCACTGGGACTCATGGAGGAGTGTATATTGAAGGTAATGTGACACGTTGAGAGAGTGGATATTCAATGTACTGGGGGACATTGAGAGAGTGGATATTGAAGGTACTGGGATGCATTGAGTGGATATTGAAGGTACAGGGACACATTCAGCGAGTGCATATTAAAGGCACTGGGACACATTGAGAGAGTGGATATTGAAGGTACTGGGGCACATTGAGCGAGTGGATATTGAAGGTGCTGGGGCACATTGAGCGAGTGGATATAGAAGGCACTGGGACACATTGAGAGCGTCGTTATTGAAGGTACTGGGGAACATTCAGGGAGTGGATATTGAAGGTACTGGGACTAATGGAGAGAATGGATATCGAAGGTACCGGGACACATTGAGAGAGTGAATATTGAAGCTCCTGGGGCACATTGGGAGAGTGGATTTTGAAGGCTCTGGGGCACATTGTGAGAGTAGATATTGAAGGTACTGGGACACATTGAGAGGGTCGATATTGAAGGTACTGGGACACATTGAGAGGGTGGATGTTGAAGGTACTGGGACACATTGAGCGAGTGGATATTGAAGGTGCTGGGGCACATTGAGCGAGTGGATATAGAAGGCACTGGGACACATTGAGAGCGTCGATATTGAAGGAACCACGGCACATTGAGAGAGTGGATATTGAAGGTACTGGGACACATTGAGCGAGTGGGTATTGAAGGTACTGGGGAACATTGAGGGAGTGGGTATTGAAGGTACTGGGGAACATTGAGGGAGTGGGTATTGAAGTTACTGGGACTAATGGAGAGAGTGGATATTGAAGGTACTGGGACACATTGAGCAAGTGGATATTGAAGGCACTGGACACATTGAGCGAGTGGATATTTAAGGAACCTGGGCACATTGGGAGAGTGGATATTGAAGATACTGGGTCACATTGGGAGACTGGATATTGAAGGTACTGGGACACATTGACAGAGTGGATATTGAAGGTACTGGGACACATTGAGCGAATGGTATTGAAGGTACTGGGGCACATTGGGAGAGTGGATATTGAAGGTACTGGGTCACATTGGGAGACTGGATATTGAAGGTATTGGGACACTTTGAGAGAGTGGATATTGAAGGTACTGGGGAACATTGAGCAAGTGGATATTGAAGGCACTGGGACACATTGAGAGCGTCGATTTTGAAGGAACCACGGCACATTGAGAGAGTGGATATTGAAGGTACTGGGACACATTGAGCGAGTGGGTATTGAAGGTACTGGGGAACATTGAGGGAGTGGGTCTTGAAGGTACTGGGACTAATGGAGAGAATGGATATTGAAGGTGCTGGGACACATTGAGAGTGTATATTGAAGGTACTGGGACACATTGAGAGGGTGGATATTGAAGGTACTGGGACACATTGAGCGAGTGGATATTTAAGGAACTGGGGCACATTGGGAGAGTGGATATTGAAGGTACTGGGTCACATTGGGAGACTGGATATTGAAGGTACTGGGACACATTGACAGAGTGGATATTGAAGGTACTGGGACACATTGAGCGAATGGTATTGAAGGTACTGGGGCACATTGGGAGAGTGAATATTGAAGTTACTGGGACACATTGAGAGAGTGGATATTGAAGGTACTGGGGCCCATTGAGAGAGTGGATATTGAAGGTACTGGGGCACTTGGGGAGAGTGGTTATTGAAGGTACTGGGGCACATTGGGAGAGTGGATATTGAAGGCACTGGGACTCATGGAGAGAGTGGATATTGAAGGTACTGGGGCACATTGAGAGAATGGATATTGAAGGTACTCGGACACATTGAGAGGGTGGATATTGAAGGTACTGGGACACATTGAGAGAATGGATATTGAAGGTACTGGGGCACATTGGGAGAGTGGATATTGAAGGTACTGGGGCACATTGGGATAGTGGATATTGAAGGTACTGGGTCACATTGGGAGACTGGATATTGAAGGCACTGGGGCTCATGGAGAGAGTGTATATTGAAGGTAATGTGACACGTTGGGAGAGTGGATATTGAAGGTACTGGGTCACATTGAGAGAGTGGATATTGAAGGTACTGGGATGCATTGAGTGGATATTGAAGGTACAGGGACACATTGAGCGAGTGGATGTTGACGGTACTGGGGCACATTGAGAGAGTGGATGTTGAAGGTCCTGGGACACATTGAGCGAGTGTATATTGAAGGCACTGGGACACATTGAGCGGGTGGATATTGAAGGTACTGGGGCACATTGAGAGAATGGATATTGAAGGCACTGGGACACATTGAGCGAGTGGATATTGAAGGTACTGGGGAACATTGAGAGGGTGGATATTGAAGGTACTGGGTCACATTGAGCGAGTGGATATTGAAGGTTCTGGGGCACACTGGGAGACTGGATATTGAAGGTACTGGGTCACATTGGGAGACTGGATATTGACGGTACTGGGACACATTGAGAGAGTGGATATTGAAGGTATTGGGACACATTGAGAGAGTGGATATTAAAGGTACTGGGACACATTGAGCGAATGGATATTGAACGTACTGGGACACATTGAGAGAGTGGATATTGAAGTTACTGGGACACATTGGGAGATTGGATATTGAAGGCACTGGGACTCATGGAGGAGTGTATATTGAAGGTAATGTGACACGTTGAGAGAGTGGATATTCAATGTACTGGGGGACATTGAGAGAGTGGATGTTGAAGGTACTGGGGCACATTGAGAGAGTGGATGTTGAAGGTCCTGGGACACATTGAGCGAGTGGATATTGAAGTCACTGGGACACATTGAGAGAGTGGATACTGAAGGTACTGGGGCACATTGAGAGAATGGATATTGAAGGCACTGGGACACATTGAGCGAGTCGATATTGAAGGTACTGGGGAACATTGAGGGAGTGGGCATTGAAGGTACTGGGACTAATGGAGAGAATGGATATCGAAGGTACCGGGACACATTGAGAGAGTGAATATTGAAGGTGCTGGGGCACATTGGGAGAGTGGATTTTGAAGGCTCTGGGGCACATTGTGAGAGGTGATATTGACGGTACTGGGACACATTGAGAGGGTCGATATTGAAGGTACTGGGACACATTGAGAGGGTGGATGTTGAAGGTACTGGGACACATTCAGCGAGTGGATATTGAAGGTGCTGGGGCACATTGGGAGAGTGGATATTGAAGGTACTGGGACACATTGAGCAAGTGGATATTGAAGGCACTGGGACACATTGAGAGAGCGGATGTTGATGGTACTGGGACACATTGAGCGAGTGGGTATTGAAGGTACTGGGGAACATTGAGGGAGTGGGTATTGAAGGTACTGGGGAACATTGAGGGAGTGGGTATTGAAGGTACTGGGACTAATGGAGAGAATGGATATTGAAGGTACTGGGACACATTGAGCGAGTGGGTATTGAAGGTACTGGGATAATTGAGGGAGTGGGTATTGAAGGTACTGAGGCACATGGAGCGAGTGGATATTGAAGGTACTGGGACACATTGAGCGAGTGGGTATTGAAGGTACTGGGATAATTGAGGGAGTGGGTATTGAATGTACTGGGACTATTGGAGAGAATGGATATTGAAGGTACTGGGATACATTGAGAGTGTATATTGAAGGTACTGGGACACATTGAGAGGGTGGATATTGAAGGTACTGGGACACATTGGGCGAGTGGATATTTAAGGAACTGGGGCACATTGGGAGAGTGGATATTGAAGGTACTGGGTCACATTGGGAGACTGGATATTGAAGGTACTGGGACACCTTGACAGAGTGGATATTGAAGGTACTGGGACACATTGAGCGAATGGTATTGAAGGTACTGGGGCACATTGGGAGAGTGGATATTGAAGGTACTGGGTCACATTGAGCGAATGGTATTGAAGGTACTGGGGCACATTGGCAGAGTGACTATTGAAGTTACTGGGACACATTGAGAGAGTGGATATTGAAGGTACTGGGGCCCATTGAGAGAGTGGATATTGAAGGTACTGGGACACATTGAGCGAGTGGATATAAAAGGCACTGGGACAAATTGAGCGAGTGGATATTGAAGGTACTGGGGAACATTGAGGGAGTGGGTATTGAAGGTACTGGGACTAATGGAGAGAATGGATATTGAAGGTACTGGGACACATTGAGGGAGTGGATATTGAAGGTACTGGGGGCACATTGAGAGGGTGGATATTGAAGGTACTGGGACACATTGAGCGAGTGGATATTGAAGGTACTGGGGCACATTGGGATACTGGATATTGAAGGTCCTGTGTCACATTGGGAGACTGGATATTGAAGGCACTGGGGCTCATGGAGAGAGTGCATATTGAAGGTACTGGGATGCATTGAGTGGATATTGAAGGTACAGGGACACATTGAGCGAGTGGATATTAAAGGCACTGGGACACATTGAGAGAGTGGATGTTGACGGTACTGGGGCACATTGAGAGAGTGGATGTTGAAGGTCCTGGGACAGATTGAGCGAGTGTATATTGAAGGCACTGGGACACATTGAGCGGGTGGATATTGAAGGTACTGGGGCACATTGAGAGAATGGATATTGAAGGCACTGGGACACATTGAGCGAGTGGATATTGAAGGTACTGGGGAACATTGAGAGGGTGGATATTGAAGGTACTGGGTCACATTGAGCGAGTGGATATTGAAGGTGCTGGGGCACACTGGGAGACTGGATATTGAAGGTACTGGGTCACATTGGGAGACTGGATATTGAAGGTACTGGGACACATTGAGAGAGTGGATATTGAAGGTACTGGGACACATTGAGAGATTGGATGTTGAAGGTACTGGGACACATTGAGAGAGTGGATATTGAAGGTATTGGGACACATTGAGAGAGTGGATATTAAAGGTCCTGGGACACATTGAGCGAATGGATATTGAACGTACTGGGACACATTGAGAGAGTGGATATTGAAGTTACTGGGACACATTGGGAGATTGGATATTGAAGGCACTGGGACTCATGGAGGAGTGTATATTGAAGGTAATGTGACACGTTGAGAGAGTGGATATTCAATGTACTGGGGGACATTGAGAGAGTGGATATTGAAGGTACTGGGATGCATTGAGTGGATATTGAAGGTACAGGGACACATTCAGCGAGTGCATATTAAAGGCACTGGGACACATTGAGAGAGTGGATGTTGAAGGTACTGGGGCACATTGAGCGAGTGGACATTGAAGGCACTGGGACACATTGAGAGAGTGGATATTGAAGGTACTGGGGCACATTGAGCGAGTGGATATTGAAGGTGCTGGGGCACATTGAGCGAGTGGACATAGAAGGCACTGGTACACATTGAGAGCGTCGTTATTGAAGGTACTGGGCAACATTCAGGGAGTGGGTATTGAAGGTACTGGGACTAATGGAGAGAATGGATATCGAAGGTACCGGGACACATTGAGAGAGTGAATATTGAAGCTCCTGGGGCACATTGGGAGAGTGGATTTTGAAGGCTCTGGGGCACATTGTGAGAGTAGATATTGAAGGTACTGGGACACATTGAGAGGGTCGATATTGAAGGTACTGGGACACATTGAGAGGGTGGATGTTGAAGGTACTGGGACACATTGAGCGAGTGGATATTGAAGGTGCTGGGGCACATTGAGCGAGTGGATATAGAAGGCACTGGGACACATTGAGAGCGTCGATATTGAAGGAACCACGGCACATTGAGAGAGTGGATATTGAAGGTACTGGGACACATTGAGCGAGTGGGTATTGAAGGTACTGGGGAACATTGGGGGAGTGGGTATTGAAGGTACTGGGGAACATTGAGGGAGTGGGTATTGAAGTTACTGGGACTAATGGAGAGAGTGGATATTGAAGGTACTGGGACACATTGAGCAAGTGGATATTGAAGGCACTGGGACACATTGAGAGAGTGGATGTTGATGGTACTGGGACACATTGAGCGAGTGGATATAGAAGGCACTGGGACACATTGAGAGCGTCGATATTGAAGGAACCACGGCACATTGAGAGAGTGGATATTGAAGGTACTGGGACACATTGAGCGAGTGGGTATTGAAGGTACTGGGGAACATTGAGGGAGTGGGTATTGAAGGTACTGGGGAACATTGAGGGAGTGGGTATTGAAGTTACTGGGACTAATGGAGAGAGTGGATATTGAAGGTACTGGGACACATTGAGCAAGTGGATATTGAAGGCACTGGGACACATTGAGAGAGTGGATGTTGATGGTACTGGGACACATTGAGCGAGTGGATATAGAAGGCACTGGGACACATTGAGAGCGTCGATATTGAAGGAACCACGGCACATTGAGAGAGTGGATATTGAAGGTACTGGGACACATTGAGCGAGTGGGTATTGAAGGTACTGGGTAACATTGAGGGAGTGGGTATTGAAGGTACTGGGACTAATGGAGAGAATGGATATTGAATGTACTGGGACATATTGAGAGTGTATATTGAAGGTACTGGGACACATTGAGAGGGTGGATATTGAAGGTACTGAACACATTGAGCGAGTGGATATTTAAGGAACTTGGGCACATTGGGAGAGTGGATATTGAAGGTACTGGGTCACATTGGGAGACTGGATATTGAAGGTACTGGGACACATTGACAGAGTGGATATTGAAGGTACTGGGACACATTGAGCGAATGGTATTGAAGGTACTGGGGCACATTGGGAGAGTGGATATTGAAGGTACTGGGTCACATTGGGAGACTGGATATTGAAGGTATTGGGACACTTTGAGAGAGTGGATATTGAAGGTACTGGGGAACATTGAGCAAGTGGATATTGAAGGCACTGGGACACATTGAGAGCGTCGATTTTGAAGGAACCACGGCACATTGAGAGAGTGGATATTGAAGGTACTGGGACACATTGAGCGAGTGGGTATTGAAGGTACTGGGGAACATTGAGGGAGTGGGTCTTGAAGGTACTGGGACTAATGGAGAGAATGGATATTGAAGGTGCTGGGACACATTGAGAGTGTATATTGAAGGTACTGGGACACATTGAGAGGGTGGATATTGAAGGTACTGGGACACATTGAGAGGGTGGATATTGAAGGTACTGGGACACATTGAGCGAGTGGATATTTAAGGAACTGGGGCACATTGGGAGAGTGGATATTGAAGGTACTGGGTCACATTGGGAGACTGGATATTGAAGGTACTGGGACACATTGACAGAGTGGATATTGAAGGTACTGGGACACATTGAGCGAATGGTATTGAAGGTACTGGGGAACATTGAGGGAGTGGGTATTGAAGGTACTGGGACTAATGGAGAGAATGGATATTGAAGGTACTGGGACACATTGAGAGTGTATATTGAAGGTACTGGGACACATTGAGAGGGTGGATATTGAAGGTACTGGGACACATTGAGCGAGTGGATATAGAAGGCACTGGGACACATTGAGAGCGTCGATATTGAAGGAAACACGGCACATTGAGAGAGTGGATATTGAAGGTACTGGGACACATTGAGCGAGTGGGTATTAAAGGTACTGGGATAATTGAGGGAGTGGGTATTGAAGGTACTGGGACTAATGGAGAGAATGGATATTGAAGGTACTGGGACACATTGAGAGTGTATATTGAAGGTACTGGGACACATTGAGAGGGTGGATATTGAAGGTACTGGGGCACATTGAGAGTGTATATTGAAGGTACTGGGACACATTGAGAGGGTGGATACAGAAGGTACTGGGACACATTGAGCGAGTGGATATTTAAGGAACTGGGGCACATTGGGAGAGTGGATATTGAAGGTACTGGGTCACATTGGGAGACTGGATATTGAAGGTACTGGGGCACATTGACAGAGTGGATATTGAAGGTACTGGGACACATTGACAGAGTGGATATTGAAGGTACTGGGACACATTGAGCGATTGGTATTGAAGGTACTGGGGCACATTGGGAGAGTGAATATTGAAGTTACTGGGACACATTGAGAGAGTGGATATTGAAGGTACTGGGGCCCATTGAGAGAGTGGATATTGAAGGTACTGGGGCACTTGGGGAGAGTGGTTATTGAAGGTACTGGGGCACATTGGGAGAGTGGATATTGAAGGCACTGGGACTCATGGAGAGAGTGGATATTGAAGGTACTGGGGCACATTGAGAGAATGGATATTGAAGGTAATGGGGGACATTGAGCGAGTGGATATTGAAGGTACTGGGGCACATTGGGAGAGTGGATATTGAAGGTACTGGGGCACATTGAGAGAGTGGATATTGAAGGTACTGGGGCACATTGAGAGAATGGATATTGAAGGTACTCGGACACATTGAGAGGGTGGATATTGAAGGTACTGGGACACATTGAGAGAATGGATATTGAAGGTACTGGGGCACATTGGGAGAGTGGATATTGAAGGTACTGGGGCACATTGGGATAGTGGATATTGAAGGTACTGGGTCACATTGGGAGACTGGATATTGAAGGCACTGGGGCTCATGGAGAGAGTGTATATTGAAGGTAATGTGACACGTTGGGAGAGTGGATATTGAAGGTACTGGGTCACATTGAGAGAGTGGATATTGAAGGTACTGGGATGCATTGAGTGGATATTGAAGGTACAGGGACACATTGAGCGAGTGGATATTAAAGGCACTGGGACACATTGAGAGAGTGGATGTTGACGGTACTGGGGCACATTGAGAGAGTGGATGTTGAAGGTCCTGGGACACATTGAGCGAGTGTATATTGAAGGCACTGGGACACATTGAGCGGGTGGATATTGAAGGTACTGGGGCACATTGAGAGAATGGATATTGAAGGCACTGGGACACATTGAGCGAGTGGATATTGAAGGTACTGGGGAACATTGAGAGGGTGGATATTGAAGGTACTGGGTCACATTGAGCGAGTGGATATTGAAGGTGCTGGGGCACACTGGGAGACTGGATATTGAAGGTACTGGGTCACATTGGGAGACTGGATATTGACGGTACTGGGACACATTGAGAGAGTGGATATTGAAGGTATTGGGACACATTGAGAGAGTGGATATTAAAGGTACTGGGACACATTGAGCGAATGGATATTGAACGTACTGGGACACATTGAGAGAGTGGATATTGAAGTTACTGGGACACATTGGGAGATTGGATATTGAAGGCACTGGGACTCATGGAGGAGTGTATATTGAAGGTAATGTGACACGTTGAGAGAGTGGATATTCAATGTACTGGGGGACATTGAGAGAGTGGATGTTGAAGGTACTGGGGCACATTGAGAGAGTGGATGTTGAAGGTCCTGGGACACATTGAGCGAGTGGATATTGAAGTCACTGGGACACATTGAGAGAGTGGATACTGAAGGTACTGGGGCACATTGAGAGAATGGATATTGAAGGCACTGGGACACATTGAGCGAGTCGATATTGAAGGTACTGGGGAACATTGAGGGAGTGGGCATTGAAGGTACTGGGACTAATGGAGAGAATGGATATCGAAGGTACCGGGACACATTGAGAGAGTGAATATTGAAGGTGCTGGGGCACATTGGGAGAGTGGATTTTGAAGGCTCTGGGGCACATTGTGAGAGGTGATATTGACGGTACTGGGACACATTGAGAGGGTCGATATTGAAGGTACTGGGACACATTGAGAGGGTGGATGTTGAAGGTACTGGGACACATTCAGCGAGTGGATATTGAAGGTGCTGGGGCACATTGGGAGAGTGGATATTGAAGGTACTGGGACACATTGAGCAAGTGGATATTGAAGGCACTGGGACACATTGAGAGAGCGGATGTTGATGGTACTGGGACACATTGAGCGAGTGGGTATTGAAGGTACTGGGGAACATTGAGGGAGTGGGTATTGAAGGTACTGGGGAACATTGAGGGAGTGGGTATTGAAGGTACTGGGACTAATGGAGAGAATGGATATTGAAGGTACTGGGACACATTGAGCGAGTGGGTATTGAAGGTACTGGGATAATTGAGGGAGTGGGTATTGAAGGTACTGAGGCACATGGAGCGAGTGGATATTGAAGGTACTGGGACACATTGAGCGAGTGGGTATTGAAGGTACTGGGATAATTGAGGGAGTGGGTATTGAATGTACTGGGACTATTGGAGAGAATGGATATTGAAGGTACTGGGATACATTGAGAGTGTATATTGAAGGTACTGGGACACATTGAGAGGGTGGATATTGAAGGTACTGGGACACATTGGGCGAGTGGATATTTAAGGAACTGGGGCACATTGGGAGAGTGGATATTGAAGGTACTGGGTCACATTGGGAGACTGGATATTGAAGGTACTGGGACACCTTGACAGAGTGGATATTGAAGGTACTGGGACACATTGAGCGAATGGTATTGAAGGTACTGGGGCACATTGGGAGAGTGGATATTGAAGGTACTGGGTCACATTGAGCGAATGGTATTGAAGGTACTGGGGCACATTGGCAGAGTGACTATTGAAGTTACTGGGACACATTGAGAGAGTGGATATTGAAGGTACTGGGGCCCATTGAGAGAGTGGATATTGAAGGTACTGGGACACATTGAGCGAGTGGATATAAAAGGCACTGGGACAAATTGAGCGAGTGGATATTGAAGGTACTGGGGAACATTGAGGGAGTGGGTATTGAAGGTACTGGGACTAATGGAGAGAATGGATATTGAAGGTACTGGGACACATTGAGGGAGTGGATATTGAAGGTACTGGGGGCACATTGAGAGGGTGGATATTGAAGGTACTGGGACACATTGAGCGAGTGGATATTGAAGGTACTGGGGCACATTGGGATACTGGATATTGAAGGTCCTGTGTCACATTGGGAGACTGGATATTGAAGGCACTGGGGCTCATGGAGAGAGTGCATATTGAAGGTACTGGGATGCATTGAGTGGATATTGAAGGTACAGGGACACATTGAGCGAGTGGATATTAAAGGCACTGGGACACATTGAGAGAGTGGATGTTGACGGTACTGGGGCACATTGAGAGAGTGGATGTTGAAGGTCCTGGGACAGATTGAGCGAGTGTATATTGAAGGCACTGGGACACATTGAGCGGGTGGATATTGAAGGTACTGGGGCACATTGAGAGAATGGATATTGAAGGCACTGGGACACATTGAGCGAGTGGATATTGAAGGTACTGGGGAACATTGAGAGGGTGGATATTGAAGGTACTGGGTCACATTGAGCGAGTGGATATTGAAGGTGCTGGGGCACACTGGGAGACTGGATATTGAAGGTACTGGGTCACATTGGGAGACTGGATATTGAAGGTACTGGGACACATTGAGAGAGTGGATATTGAAGGTACTGGGACACATTGAGAGATTGGATGTTGAAGGTACTGGGACACATTGAGAGAGTGGATATTGAAGGTATTGGGACACATTGAGAGAGTGGATATTAAAGGTCCTGGGACACATTGAGCGAATGGATATTGAACGTACTGGGACACATTGAGAGAGTGGATATTGAAGTTACTGGGACACATTGGGAGATTGGATATTGAAGGCACTGGGACTCATGGAGGAGTGTATATTGAAGGTAATGTGACACGTTGAGAGAGTGGATATTCAATGTACTGGGGGACATTGAGAGAGTGGATATTGAAGGTACTGGGATGCATCGAGTGGATATTGAAGGTACAGGGACACATTCAGCGAGTGCATATTAAAGGCACTGGGACACATTGAGAGAGTGGATGTTGAAGGTACTGGGGCACATTGAGCGAGTGGACATTGAAGGCACTGGGACACATTGAGAGAGTGGATATTGAAGGTACTGGGGCACATTGAGCGAGTGGATATTGAAGGTGCTGGGGCACATTGAGCGAGTGGATATAGAAGGCACTGGTACACATTGAGAGCGTCGTTATTGAAGGTACTGGGGAACATTCAGGGAGTGGGTATTGAAGGTACTGGGACTAATGGAGAGAATGGATATCGAAGGTACCGGGACACATTGAGAGAGTGAATATTGAAGCTCCTGGGGCACATTGGGAGAGTGGATTTTGAAGGCTCTGGGGCACATTGTGAGAGTAGATATTGAAGGTACTGGGACACATTGAGAGGGTCGATATTGAAGGTACTGGGACACATTGAGAGGGTGGATGTTGAAGGTACTGGGACACATTGAGCGAGTGGATATTGAAGGTGCTGGGGCACATTGAGCGAGTGGATATAGAAGGCACTGGGACACATTGAGAGCGTCGATATTGAAGGAACCACGGCACATTGAGAGAGTGGATATTGAAGGTACTGGGACACATTGAGCGAGTGGGTATTGAAGGTACTGGGGAACATTGGGGGAGTGGGTATTGAAGGTACTGGGGAACATTGAGGGAGTGGGTATTGAAGTTACTGGGACTAATGGAGAGAGTGGATATTGAAGGTACTGGGACACATTGAGCAAGTGGATATTGAAGGCACTGGGACACATTGAGAGAGTGGATGTTGATGGTACTGGGACACATTGAGCGAGTGGATATAGAAGGCACTGGGACACATTGAGAGCGTCGATATTGAAGGAACCACGGCACATTGAGAGAGTGGATATTGAAGGTACTGGGACACATTGAGCGAGTGGGTATTGAAGGTACTGGGGAACATTGAGGGAGTGGGTATTGAAGGTACTGGGGAACATTGAGGGAGTGGGTATTGAAGTTACTGGGACTAATGGAGAGAGTGGATATTGAAGGTACTGGGACACATTGAGCAAGTGGATATTGAAGGCACTGGGACACATTGAGAGAGTGGATGTTGATGGTACTGGGACACATTGAGCGAGTGGATATAGAAGGCACTGGGACACATTGAGAGCGTCGATATTGAAGGAACCACGGCACATTGAGAGAGTGGATATTGAAGGTACTGGGACACATTGAGCGAGTGGGTATTGAAGGTACTGGGTAACATTGAGGGAGTGGGTATTGAAGGTACTGGGACTAATGGAGAGAATGGATATTGAATGTACTGGGACATATTGAGAGTGTATATTGAAGGTACTGGGACACATTGAGAGGGTGGATATTGAAGGTACTGAACACATTGAGCGAGTGGATATTTAAGGAACTTGGGCACATTGGGAGAGTGGATATTGAAGGTACTGGGTCACATTGGGAGACTGGATATTGAAGGTACTGGGACACATTGACAGAGTGGATATTGAAGGTACTGGGACACATTGAGCGAATGGTATTGAAGGTACTGGGGCACATTGGGAGAGTGGATATTGAAGGTACTGGGTCACATTGGGAGACTGGATATTGAAGGTATTGGGACACTTTGAGAGAGTGGATATTGAAGGTACTGGGGAACATTGAGCAAGTGGATATTGAAGGCACTGGGACACATTGAGAGCGTCGATTTTGAAGGAACCACGGCACATTGAGAGAGTGGATATTGAAGGTACTGGGACACATTGAGCGAGTGGGTATTGAAGGTACTGGGGAACATTGAGGGAGTGGGTCTTGAAGGTACTGGGACTAATGGAGAGAATGGATATTGAAGGTGCTGGGACACATTGAGAGTGTATATTGAAGGTACTGGGACACATTGAGAGGGTGGATATTGAAGGTACTGGGACACATTGAGAGGGTGGATATTGAAGGTACTGGGACACATTGAGCGAGTGGATATTTAAGGAACTGGGGCACATTGGGAGAGTGGATATTGAAGGTACTGGGTCACATTGGGAGACTGGATATTGAAGGTACTGGGACACATTGACAGAGTGGATATTGAAGGTACTGGGACACATTGAGCGAATGGTATTGAAGGTACTGGGGAACATTGAGGGAGTGGGTATTGAAGGTACTGGGACTAATGGAGAGAATGGATATTGAAGGTACTGGGACACATTGAGAGTGTATATTGAAGGTACTGGGACACATTGAGAGGGTGGATATTGAAGGTACTGGGACACATTGAGCGAGTGGATATAGAAGGCACTGGGACACATTGAGAGCGTCGATATTGAAGGAAACACGGCACATTGAGAGAGTGGATATTGAAGGTACTGGGACACATTGAGCGAGTGGGTATTAAAGGTACTGGGATAATTGAGGGAGTGGGTATTGAAGGTACTGGGACTAATGGAGAGAATGGATATTGAAGGTACTGGGACACATTGAGAGTGTATATTGAAGGTACTGGGACACATTGAGAGGGTGGATATTGAAGGTACTGGGGCACATTGAGAGTGTATATTGAAGGTACTGGGACACATTGAGAGGGTGGATACAGAAGGTACTGGGACACATTGAGCGAGTGGATATTTAAGGAACTGGGGCACATTGGGAGAGTGGATATTGAAGGTACTGGGTCACATTGGGAGACTGGATATTGAAGGTACTGGGGCACATTGACAGAGTGGATATTGAAGGTACTGGGACACATTGACAGAGTGGATATTGAAGGTACTGGGACACATTGAGCGATTGGTATTGAAGGTACTGGGGCACATTGGGAGAGTGAATATTGAAGTTACTGGGACACATTGAGAGAGTGGATATTGAAGGTACTGGGGCCCATTGAGAGAGTGGATATTGAAGGTACTGGGGCACTTGGGGAGAGTGGTTATTGAAGGTACTGGGGCACATTGGGAGAGTGGATATTGAAGGCACTGGGACTCATGGAGAGAGTGGATATTGAAGGTACTGGGGCACATTGAGAGAATGGATATTGAAGGTAATGGGGGACATTGAGCGAGTGGATATTGAAGGTACTGGGGCACATTGGGAGAGTGGATATGGAAGGTACTGGGGCACATTGAGAGAGTGGATATTGAAGGTACTGGGGCACATTGAGAGAGTGGATATTGATGGTACTGGGTCACGTTGGGAGACTGGATATTGAAGGTACTAGGACACATTGAGAGGGTGGATATTGAAGGTACTGGGACACATTGAGAGAATGGATATTGAAGGTACTGGGACTCATGGAGAGAGTGGATATTGATGGTACTGGGTCACGTTGGGAGACTGGATATTGAAGGTACTAGGACACATTGAGAGAGTGGATGTTGAAGGTACTGGGACACATTGAGCGAGTGGGTATTGAAGGTACTGGGGAACATTGAGGGAGTGGATATTGAAGGTACTGGGACACATTGAGCGAGTGGATATTGAAGGTAGTGGGGCACATCGAGAGAGTGGATGTTGAAGGTACTGGGGCACATTGAGTGAGTGGATATTGAAGGCACTGGGACACATTGAGCGAGTGTATATTGAAGGTACTGGGGAACATTGAGGGAGTGGGTATTGAAGGCACTGGGACTCATGGAGAGAATGGATATTGAAGGTACTGGGACACATTGAGGGAGCGGGTATTGAAGGTACTGGGATTCATTGGGAGAATGGGTATTGAAGGCACTGGGACTCATGGAGAGAATGGGTATTGAAGGCACTGGGACTCATGGAGAGAGTGGATATTGAAGGTGCTGGGGCACATTGAGCGAATGGATATTGAACGTACTGGGACACATTGAGAGAGTGGTTTTTGAAGGTACTGGGACACATTGAGCGAGTGTATATTGAAGGTAATGTGACACGTTGAGAGAGTGGATATTAAAGGCACTGGGACACATTGAGAGAGTGGATGTTGAAGGTCCTGGGACACATTGAGCGAGTGGATATTGAAGGCACTGGGACACATTGAGAGAGTGGATATTGAAGGCACTGGGGCACATTGAGAGAATGGATATTGAAGGCACTGGGACACATTGAGCGAGTGGATATTGAAGTTACTGGGGAACATTGAGGGAGTGGGTATTGAAGGTACTGGGTCACGTTGGGAGACTGGATATTGAAGGTACTGGGGGACATTGAGAGAGTGGATATTGAAGGTACTGGGTTGCATTGAGTGGATATTGAATGTACTGGGACACATTGAGCGAGTGGATGTTGAAGGTACTGGGACACATTGAGCGAGTGGATATTGAAGGTACTGCGGAACATTGAGGGAGTGGGTATTGAAGGTACTGGGACGAATGGAGAGAATGGATATTGAAGGTATTGGGACACATTGAGAGGGTGGATAATGAAGGTACCTGGCACACTGGGAGAGTGGATATTGAAGTTACTGGGACTCATGGAGAGAGTGGATATTGAAGGTACTGGGGCACATTTGGAGAGTGGATATTGACGGTACTGGGGCACATTGAGAGAGTGGATATTGAAGGTACTGGGACACATTGAGAATGGATATTGAAGGCTCTGGGACATATTGAGAGAGTGGATATTGAAGGCACTGGGGCATATTGAGAGAATGGATATTGAAGGTAATGGGGGACATTGAGCGAGTGGATATTGAAGGTACTGGGGCACATTTGGAGAGTGGATATTGAAGGCACTGGGACACATGGAGGGAGTGGCTATTGAAGGCACTGGGACACATGGAGACAGTGGATATTGACGGTCATGGGATACTTTGAGAGAGTGGATATTGAAGGTACTGGGGAACATTGAGGGAGTGGGTATTGAAGGTACTGGGACTAATGGAGAGAATGGATATTGAAGGTATTGGGACACATTGAGAGGGTGGATAATGAAGGTACCTGGCACACTGGGAGAGTGGATATTGAAGTTACTGGGACTCATGGAGAGAGTGGATATTGAAGGTACTGGGGCACATTTGGAGAGTGGATATTGACGGTACTGGGGCACATTGAGAGAGTGGATATTAAAGGTACTGGGACACTGAGAGAATGGATATTGAAGGCTCTGGGACATATTGAGAGAGTGGATATTGAAGGCACTGGGGCATATTGAGAGAATGGATATTGAAGGTAATGGGGGACATTGAGCGAGTGGATATTGAAGGTACTGGGGCACATCTGGAGAGTGGATATTGAAGGCACTGGGACACATGGAGGGAGTGGCTATTGAAGGCACTGGGACACATGGAGACAGTGGATATTGAAGGTCATGGGATACTTTGAGAGAGTGGATATTGAAGGTACTGGGGGACTTTGAGAGAGTGGTTATTGAAGGTACTGGGACGCATTGAGTGGATATTGAAGGTACTGGGACACATTGAGCGAGTGGATATAAAAGGCACTGGGACAAATTGAGCGAGTGGATATTGAAGGTACTGGGGAACATTGAGGGAGTGGGTATTGAAGGTACTGGGGGCACATTGTGAGATTAGATATTGAAGGTACTGGGACACATTGAGAGTGGATATTGAAGGTTCTGGGATACAGTGAGGGAGTGGATATTTAAGGTACTGGGACACATTGAGAGGGTGGATATTGAAGGTACTGGGACACATTGAGCGAGTGGATATTGAAGGTACTGGGGCACATTGGGATAGTGGATATTGAAGGTACTGGGTCACATTGGGAGACTGAATATTGAAGGCACTGGGGCTCATGGAGAGAGTGTATATTGAAGGTAATGTGACCCGTTGGGAGAGTGGATATTGAAGGTACTGGGTCACATTGAGAGAGTGCATATTGAAGGTACTGGGATGCATTGAGTGGATATTGAAGGTACAGGGACACATTGAGCGAGTGGATATTAAAGGCACTGGGACACATTGAGAGAGTGGATGTTGACGGTACTGGGGCACATTGAGAGAGTGGATGTTGAAGGTCCTGGGACACATTGAGCGAGTGTATATTGAAGGCACTGGGACACATTGAGCGGGTGGATATTGAAGGTACTGGGGCACATTGAGAGAATGGATATTGAAGGCACTGGGACACATTGAGCGAGTGGATATTGAAGGTACTGGGGAACATTGAGAGGGTGGATATTGAAGGTACTGGGTCACATTGAGCGAGTGGATATTGAAGGTGCTGGGGCACACTGGGAGACTGGATATTCAAGGTACTGGGTCACATTGGGAGACTGGATATTGAAGGTACTGGGACACATTGAGAGAGTGGATATTGAAGGTATTGGGACACATTGAGCGAATGGATATTGAACGTACTGGGACACATTGAGAGAGTGGATATTGAAGTTACTGGGACACATTGGGAGATTGGATATTGAAGGCACTGGGACTCATGGAGGAGTGTATATTGAAGGTAATGTGACACGTTGAGAGAGTGGATATTCAATATACTGGGGGACATTGAGAGAGTGGATGTTGAAGGTACTGGGGCACATTGAGAGAGTGGATGTTGAAGGTCCTGGGACACATTGAGCGAGTGGATATTGAAGGCACTGGGACACATTGAGAGAGTGGATATTGAAGGTACTGGGGCACATTGAGAGAATGGATATTGAAGGCACTGGGACACATTGAGCGAGTCGATATTGAAGGTACTGGGGAACATTGAGGGAGTGGGTATTGAAGGTACTGGAACTAATGGAGAGAATGGATATCGAAGGTACCGGGACACATTAAGAGAGTGAATATTGAAGGTACTGGGGCACATTGGGAGAGTGGATTTTGAAGGCTCTGGGGCACATTGTGAGAGGTGATATTGAAGGTACTGGGACACATTGAGAGGGTCGATATTGAAGGTACTGGGACACATTGAGAGGGTGGATGTTGAAGGTACTGGGACACCTTGAGCGAGTGGATATTGAAGGTGCTGGGGCACATTGGGAGAGTGGATATTGAAGGTACTGGGACACATTGAGCAAGTGGATATTGAAGGCACTGGGACACATTGAGAGAGTGGATGTTGATGGTACTGGGACACATTGAGCGAGTGGGTATTGAAGGTACTGGGGAACATTGAGGGAGTGGGTATTGAAGGTACTGGGGAACATTGAGGGAGTGGGTATTGAAGGTACTGGGACTAATGGAGAGAATGGATATTGAAGGTCCTGGGACACATTGAGAGTGTATATTGAAGGTACTGGGACACATTGAGAGGGTGGATATTGAAGGTACTGGACACATTGAGCGAGTGGATATTTAAGGAACTTGGGCACATTGGGAGAGTGGATATTGAAGGTACTGGGTCACATTGGGAGACTGGATATTGAAGGTACTGGGACACATTGACAGAGTGGATATTGAAGGTACTGGGACACATTGAGCGAATGGTATTGAAGGTACTGGGGCACATTGGGAGAGTGGATATTGAAGGTACTTGGGCACATTGGGAGACTGGATATTGATGGTATTGGGACACATTGAGAGAGTGGATATTGAAGGTACTGGGGTACATTGAGCAAGTGGATATTGAAGGCACTGGGACACATTGAGAGCGTCGATATTGAAGGAACCACGGCACATTGAGAGAGTGGATATTGAAGGTACTGGGACACATTGAGCGAGTGGGTATTGAAGGTACTGGAGAACATTGAGGGAGTGGGTATTGAAGGTACTGGGACTAATGGAGAGAATGGATATTGAAGGTGCTGGGACACATTGAGAGTGTATATTGAAGGTACTGGGACACATTGAGAGGGTGGATATTGAAGGTACTGGGACACATTGAGCGAGTGGATATTTAAGGAACTGGGGCACATTGGGAGAGTGGATATTGAAGGTACTGGGTCACATTGGGAGACTGGATTTTGAAGGTACTGGGACACATTGACAGAGTGGATATTGAAGGTACTGGGACACATTGGGAGACTGGATTTTGAAGGTACTGGGACACATTGACAGAGTGGATATTGAAGGTACTGGGACACATTGAGCGAATGGTATTGAAGGTACTGGGGAACATTGAGGGAGTGGGTATTGAAGGTACTGGGACTAATGGAGAGAATGGATATTGAAGGTACTGGGACACATTGAGAGAGTGGATGTTGAAGGCACTGGGGCACATTGAGAGAGTGGATATCGAAGGTACTGGGGCACATTGAGAGAGTGGATGTTGAAGGCACTGGGGCACATTGGGACAGTGGATATTGAAGTTACTGGGACACATTGAGAGAGTGGATATTGAAGGTGCTGGGGCACACTGGGAGACTGGATATTCAAGGTACTGGGTCACATTGGGAGACTGGATATTGAAGGTACTGGGACACATTGAGAGAGTGGATATTGAAGGTATTGGGACACATTGAGCGAATGGATATTGAACGTACTGGGACACATTGAGAGAGTGGATATTGAAGTTACTGGGACACATTGGGAGATTGGATATTGAAGGCACTGGGACTCATGGAGGAGTGTATATTGAAGGTAATGTGACACGTTGAGAGAGTGGATATTCAATATACTGGGGGACATTGAGAGAGTGGATGTTGAAGGTACTGGGGCACATTGAGAGAGTGGATGTTGAAGGTCCTGGGACACATTGAGCGAGTGGATATTGAAGGCACTGGGACACATTGAGAGAGTGGATATTGAAGGTACTGGGGCACATTGAGAGAATGGATATTGAAGGCACTGGGACACATTGAGCGAGTCGATATTGAAGGTACTGGGGAACATTGAGGGAGTGGGTATTGAAGGTACTGGAACTAATGGAGAGAATGGATATCGAAGGTACCGGGACACATTAAGAGAGTGAATATTGAAGGTACTGGGGCACATTGGGAGAGTGGATTTTGAAGGCTCTGGGGCACACTGTGAGAGGTGATATTGAAGGTACTGGGACACATTGAGAGGGTCGATATTGAAGGTACTGGGACACATTGAGAGGGTGGATGTTGAAGGTACTGGGACACCTTGAGCGAGTGGATATTGAAGGTGCTGGGGCACATTGGGAGAGTGGATATTGAAGGTACTGGGACACATTGAGCAAGTGGATATTGAAGGCACTGGGACACATTGAGAGAGTGGATGTTGATGGTACTGGGACACATTGAGCGAGTGGGTATTGAAGGTACTGGGGAACATTGAGGGAGTGGGTATTGAAGGTACTGGGGAACATTGAGGGAGTGGGTATTGAAGGTACTGGGACTAATGGAGAGAATGGATATTGAAGGTCCTGGGACACATTGAGAGTGTATATTGAAGGTACTGGGACACATTGAGAGGGTGGATATTGAAGGTACTGGACACATTGAGCGAGTGGATATTTAAGGAACTTGGGCACATTGGGAGAGTGGATATTGAAGGTACTGGGTCACATTGGGAGACTGGATATTGAAGGTACTGGGACACATTGACAGAGTGGATATTGAAGGTACTGGGACACATTGAGCGAATGGTATTGAAGGTACTGGGGCACATTGGGAGAGTGGATATTGAAGGTACTTGGGCACATTGGGAGACTGGATATTGATGGTATTGGGACACATTGAGAGAGTGGATATTGAAGGTACTGGGGTACATTGAGCAAGTGGATATTGAAGGCACTGGGACACATTGAGAGCGTCGATATTGAAGGAACCACGGCACATTGAGAGAGTGGATATTGAAGGTACTGGGACACATTGAGCGAGTGGGTATTGAAGGTACTGGAGAACATTGAGGGAGTGGGTATTGAAGGTACTGGGACTAATGGAGAGAATGGATATTGAAGGTGCTGGGACACATTGAGAGTGTATATTGAAGGTACTGGGACACATTGAGAGGGTGGATATTGAAGGTACTGGGACACATTGAGCGAGTGGATATTTAAGGAACTGGGGCACATTGGGAGAGTGGATATTGAAGGTACTGGGTCACATCGGGAGACTGGATTTTGAAGGTACTGGGACACATTGACAGAGTGGATATTGAAGGTACTGGGACACATTGAGCGAATGGTATTGAAGGTACTGGGGAACATTGAGGGAGTGGGTATTGAAGGTACTGGGACTAATGGAGAGAATGGATATTGAAGGTACTGGGGCACATTGAGAGAGTGGATGTTGAAGGCACTGGGGCACATTGGGACAGTGGATATTGAAGTTACTGGGACACATTGAGAGAGTGGATATTGAAGGTACTGGGGCACATTGAGAGAATGGATATTGAAGGTACTGGGACACATTGAGAGAGTGGATGTTGAAGGCACTGGGGCACATTGAGAGAGTGGATATCGAAGGTACTGGGGCACATTGAGAGAGTGGATGTTGAAGGCACTGGGGCACATTGGGACAGTGGATATTGAAGTTACTGGGACACATTGAGCGAGTGGATATTGAAGGTAGTGGGGCACATGGAGAGAGTGGATGTTGAAGGTACTGGGGCACATTGAGAGAGTGAATATTGAAGGGACTGGGACACATTCAGGGAGTGGATATTGAAGGTACTGGGACACATTGAGCGAGTGGATAATGAAGGCACTGGGACACATTGAGAGAGTGGATATTGAAGGTACTGGGGCATATTGAGAGTATGGATATTGAAGGTACTGGGGCACATTTGGAGAGTGGATATTGACGGTACTGGGGCACATTGAGAGAGTGGATATTGAAGGTACTGGGACACTGAGAGAATGGATATTGAAGGCTCTGGGACATATTGAGAGAGTGGATATTGAAGGCACTGGGGCACATTGAGGGAGTGGATATTGAAGGTACTGGGACCCATTGTGAGAGTGGATATTGAAGGTACTGGGGCATATTGAGAGAATGGATATTGAAGGTAATGGGGGACATTGAGCGAGTGGATATTCAAGGTACTGGGGCACATTTGGAGAGTGGATATTGAAGGCACTGGGACACATGGAGGGAGTGGATATTGAAGGCACTGGGACACATGGAGACAGTGGATATTGACGGTCATGGGATACTTTGAGAGAGTGGTTATTGAAGGTACTGGGACGCATTGAGTGGATATTGAAGGCACTGGGACACATTGAGCGAGTGGATATAAAAGGCACTGGGACAAATTGAACGAGTGGATATTGAAGGTACTGGGGAACATTGAGGGAGTGGGTATTGAAGGTACTGGGACTAATGGAGAGAATGGATATTGAAGGTACTGGGACACATTGAGAGAGTGAATATTGAAGGTACTGGGGGCACATTGTGAGATTAGATATTGAAGGTACTGGGACACATTGAGAGTGGATATTGAAGGTTCTGGGATACATTGAGGGAGTGGATATTGAAGGTACTGGGACACATTGAGAGGGTGGATATTGAAGGTACTGGGACACATTGAGCGAGTGGATATTGAAGGTACTGGGGCACATTGGGAAAGTGGATATTGAAGGTACTGGGTCACATTGGGAGACTGGATTTTGAAGGTACTGGGACACATTGACAGAGTGGATATTGAAGGTACTGGGACACATTGAGCGAATGGTATTGAAGGTACTGGGGAACATTGAGGGAGTGGGTATTGAAGGTACTGGGACTAATGGAGAGAATGGATATTGAAGGTACTGGGACACATTGAGAGTGTATATTGAAGGTACTGGGACACATTGAGAGGGTGGATATTGAAGGTACTGGGACACATTGAGCGAGTGGATATAGAAGGCACTGGGACACATTGAGAGCGTCGAACTTGAAGGAACCACGGCACATTGAGAGAGTGGATATTGAAGGTACTGGGACACATTGAGCGAGTGGGTATTGAAGGTACTGGGATAATTGAGGGAGTGGGTATTGAAGGTACTGGGACTAATGGAGAGAATGGATATTGAAGGTACTGGGACACATTGAGAGTGTATATTGAAGGTACTGGGACACATTGAGAGGGTGGATATTGAAGGTACTGGGACACATTGAGCGAGTGGATATTTAAGGAACTGGGGCACATTGGGAGAGTGGATATTGAAGGTACTGGGTCACATTGGGAGACTGGATATTGAAGGTACTGGGACACATTGACAGAGTGGATATTGAAGGTACTGGGACACATTGAGCGAATGGTATTGAAGGTACTGGGGCACATTGGGAGAGTGAATATTGAAGTTACTGGGACACATTGAGAGAGTGGATATTGAAGGTACTGGGGCCCATTGAGAGAGTGGATATTGAAGGTACTGGGGCACTTGGGGAGAGTGGTTATTGAAGGTACTGGGGCACATTGGGAGAGTGGATATTGAAGGCACTGGGACTCATGGAGAGAGTGGATATTGAAGGTACTGGGGCACATTGAGAGAATGGATATTGAAGGTAATGGGGGACATTGAGCGAGTGGATATTGAAGGTACTGGGACCCATTGTGAGAGTGGATATTGAAGGTACTGGGGCATATTGAGAGAATGGATATTGAAGGTAATGGGGGACATTGAGCGAGTGGATATTCAAGGTACTGGGGCACATTTGGAGAGTGGATATTGAAGGCACTGGGACACATGGAGGGAGTGGTTATTGAAGGCACTGGGACACATGGAGACAGTGGATATTGACGGTCATGGGATACTTTGAGAGAGTGGTTATTGAAGGTACTGGGACGCATTGAGTGGATATTGAAGGTACTGGGACACATTGAGCGAGTGGATATAAAAGGCACTGGGACAAATTGAACGAGTGGATATTGAAGGTACTGGGGAACATTGAGGGAGTGGGTATTGAAGGTACTGGGACTAATGGAGAGAATGGATATTGAAGGTACTGGGACACATTGAGAGAGTGAATATTGAAGGTACTGGGGGCACATTGTGAGATTAGATATTGAAGGTACTGGGACACATTGAGAGTGGATATTGAAGGTTCTGGGATACATTGAGGGAGTGGATATTGAAGGTACTGGGACACATTGAGAGGGTGGATATTGAAGGTACTGGGACACATTGAGCGAGTGGATATTGAAGGTACTGGGGCACATTGGGAAAGTGGATATTGAAGGTACTGGGTCACATTGGGAGACTGGATTTTGAAGGTACTGGGACACATTGACAGAGTGGATATTGAAGGTACTGGGACACATTGAGCGAATGGTATTGAAGGTACTGGGGAACATTGAGGGAGTGGGTATTGAAGGTACTGGGACTAATGGAGAGAATGGATATTGAAGGTACTGGGACACATTGAGCGAGTGGATATAGAAGGCACTGGGACACATTGAGAGCGTCGAACTTGAAGGAACCACGGCACATTGAGAGAGTGGATATTGAAGGTACTGGGACACATTGAGCGAGTGGGTATTGAAGGTACTGGGATAATTGAGGGAGTGGGTATTGAAGGTACTGGGACTAATGGAGAGAATGGATATTGAAGGTACTGGGACACATTGAGAGTGTATATTGAAGGTACTGTGACACATTGAGAGGGTGGATATTGAAGGTACTGGGACACATTGAGCGAGTGGATATTTAAGGAACTGGGGCACATTGGGAGAGTGGATATTGAAGGTACTGGGTCACATTGGGAGACTGGATATTGAAGGTACTGGGACACATTGACAGAGTGGATATTGAAGGTACTGGGACACATTGAGCGAATGGTATTGAAGGTACTGGGGCACATTGGGAGAGTGAATATTGAAGTTACTGGGACACATTGAGAGAGTGGATATTGAAGGTACTGGGGCCCATTGAGAGAGTGGATATTGAAGGTACTGGGGCACTTGGGGAGAGTGGTTATTGAAGGTACTGGGGCACATTGGGAGAGTGGATATTGAAGGCACTGGGACTCATGGAGAGAGTGGATATTGAAGGTACTGGGGCACATTGAGAGAATGGATATTGAAGGTAATGGGGGACATTGAGCGAGTGGATATTGAAGGTACTGGGGCACATTGGGAGAGTGGATATTGAAGGTACTGGGGCACATTGGGAGAGTGGATATTGAAGGTACTGGGGCACATTGAGAGAGTGGATATTGATGGTACTGGGTCACGTTGGGAGACTGGATATTGAAGGTACTAGGACACATTGAGAGGGTGGATATTGAAGGTACTGGGACACATTGAGCTAATGGATATTGAACGTCCTGGGACTCATGGAGAGAGTGGATATTGAAGTTACTGGGACACATTGGGAGATTGGATATTGAAGGCACTGGGACTCATGGAGAGAGTGTATATTTAAGGTAATGGGACACGTTGAGAGAGTGGGTGTTGAAGGTACTGGGACACATTGGGCGAGTGGATATTGAAGGTACTGGGGAACATTGAGGGAGTGGGTATTGAAGGTACTGGGAATAATGGAGAGAATGGATATTGAATGTATTGGGACACATTGAGAGGGTGGATATTGAAGGTACCTCGCACACTGGGAGAGTGGATATTGAAGTTACTGGGACACATTGAGAGATTGGATATTGAAGGTACTGAGGCACATTGAGAGGGTGGATGTTGATGGTACTGGGACACATTGAGTGAGTGGATATTGAAGGTACTGGGGAACATTGAGGGAGTGGGTATTGAAGGTACTGGGTTACGTCGGGAGACTGGTTATTGAAGGGACTGGGACACATTGAGAGGGTCGATATTGAAGGTACTGGACACATTGAGAGAGTGGATATTGAAGGTACTGGGACACATTGAGGTAATGGATATTGAACGTCCTGGGATACATTGAGAGCGTGGATATTGAAGGTACTGGGACACATTGAAGAGAGAATATTGAAGGTACTGGGGAACGTTGAGAGAGTGGATATTGAAGTTACTGGGACACATTGGGAGATTGGATATTGAAGGCACTGGGACTCATGGAGAGAGTGTATATTTAACGTAATGGGACACGTTGAGAGAGTGGGTGTTGAAGGTACTGGGACACATTGGGCGAGTGGATATTGAAGGTACTGGGGAACATTGAGGGAGTGGGTATTGAAGGTACTGGGAATAATGGAGAGAATGGATATTGAATGTATTGGGACACATTGAGAGGGTGGATATTGAAGGTACCTCGCACACTGGGAGAGTGGATATTGAAGTTACTGGGACACATTGAGAGATTGGATATTGAAGGTACTGAGGCACATTGAGAGGGTGGATGTTGATGGTACTGGGACACATTGAGCGAGTGGATATTGAAGGTACTGGGGAACATTGAGGGAGTGGGTATTGAAGGTACTGGGTTACGTTGGGAAACTGGTTATTGAAGGTACTGGGACACATTGAGAGGGTCGATATTGAAGGTACTGGACACATTGAGAGAGTGGATATTGAAGGTACTGGGACACATTGAGGTAATGGATATTGAACGTCCTGGGATACATTGAGAGCGTGGATATTGAAGGTACTGGGACACATTGAAGAGAGAATATTGAAGGTACTGGGGAACATTGAGAGAGTGGATATTAATGATACTGGAACACATTGAGAGAATGGATATTGAAGGTACTGGGACTCATGGAGAGAGTGGATATTGAAGTTACTGGGACACATTGGCAGATTGGATATTGAAGGCACTGGGACTCATGGAGAGAGTGTATATTTAAGGTAATGGGACACGTTGAGAGAGTGGGTGTTGAAGGTACTGGGACACATTGGGCGAGTGGATATTGAAGGTACTGGGGAACATTGAGGGAGTGGGTATTGAAGGTACTGGGGCACATTGAGAGAGTGGATATTGAAGACACTGGGTCACATTGAAGGTACGCGTACTTATGCGCAATAACTCGCAATGCATGCTAGCTGTGATATTGTGTTTATGTTAGTTTATTGTTCTTGTAAAATTGTGAAATTATGCGTATTGTTTGACATTTGGAAACTATTCTCATTTGGGATGGGAGTTGTTTTCTACTATCTTAAGAGCAGCATATTTGCTGTTGTTATTGTGTGATGTTAGTTTGTGCTGTTGTTTTTACGATGGCATATTCATTGTTGACATTGGGCTATAATCGGTTGTCAATTTTACAATTTGTAATTGTATTCTGGTTTGTAATTCAAAATTGTAATGTATTTTGGATTGTACTTGAAGACATTGACAGAGTGGATATCGAAGGTACTGGGGCACATTGAGAGAGTGGATGTTGAAGGCACTGGGGCACATTGGGAGAGTGGATATTGAAGTTACTGGGACACCTTCAGGGAGTGGATATTGAAGGTACTGGGACACATTGAGCGAGTGGATATTGAAGGTAGTGGGGCACATGGAGAGAGTGGATGTTGAAGGTACTGGGGCACATTGAGAGAGTGGATATTGAAGGTACTGGGACACATTCAGGGAGTGGATATTGAAGGGACTGGGGCACATTGAGAGAGT
The DNA here is from genome assembly GCF_964213995.1 of Mustelus asterias. Taxonomy (NCBI): domain Eukaryota; kingdom Metazoa; phylum Chordata; class Chondrichthyes; order Carcharhiniformes; family Triakidae; genus Mustelus; species Mustelus asterias. The sequence goes on along the minus strand of NC_135803.1, from coordinate 86,235,304 downwards.
GGATATTGAAGGTACTGGGACACTGAGAGAATGGATATTGAAGGCTCTGGGACATATTGAGAGAGTGGATATTGAAGGCACTGGGGCACATTGAGGGAGTGGATATTGAAGGTCCTGGGACACATTGTGAGAGTGGATATTGAAGGTACTGGGGCATATTGAGAGAATGGATATTGAAGGTAATGGGGGACATTGAGCGAGTGGATATTCAAGGTACTGGGGCACATTTGGAGAGTGGATATTGAAGGCACTGGGACACATGGAGGGAGTGGATATTGAAGGCACTGGGACACATGGAGACAGTGGATATTGAAGGTCATGGGATACTTTGAGAGAGTGGATATTGAAGGTACTGGGGGACTTTGAGAGAGTGGTTATTGAAGGTACTGGGACGCATTGAGTGGATATTGAAGGTACTGGGACACATTGAGCGAGTGGATATAAAAGGCACTGGGACAAATTGAGCGAGTGGATATTGAAGGTACTGGGGAACATTGAGGGAGTGGGTATTGAAGGTACTGGGACTAATGGAGAGAATGGATATTGAAGGTACTGGGACACATTGAGAGAGTGAATATTGAAGGTACTGGGGGCACATTGTGAGATTAGATATTGAAGGTACTGGGACACATTGAGAGTGGATATTGAAGGTTCTGGGATACATTGAGGGAGTGGATATTGAAGGTACTGGGACACATTGAGAGGGTGGATATTGAAGGTACTGGGACACATTGAGCGAGTGGATATTGAAGGTACTGGGGCACATTGGGAGAGTGGATATTGAAGGTACTGGGTCACATTGGGAGACTGGATTTTGAAGGTACAGGGACACATTGACAGAGTGGATATTGAAGGTACTGGGACACATTGAGCGAATGGTACTGAAGGTACTGGGGAACATTGAGGGAGTGTATATTGAAGGTACTGGGACACATTGAGAGGGTGGATATTGAAGGTACTGGGACACATTGAGCGAGTGGATATAGAAGGCACTGGGACACATTGAGAGCGTCGATCTTGAAGGAACCACGGTACATTGAGAGAGTGGATATTGAAGTTACTGGGACACATTGAGCGAGTGGGTATTGAAGGTACTGGGATAATTGAGGGAGTGGGTATTGAAGGTACTGGGACTAATGCAGAGAATGGATATTGAAGGTACTGGGACACATTGAGAGGGTGGATATTGAAGGTACTGGGACACATTGAGCGAGTGGATATTTAAGGAACTGGGGCACATTGGGAGAGTGGATATTGAAGGTACTGGGTCACATTGGGAGACTGGATATTGAAGGTACTGGGACACATTGACAGAGTGGATATTGAAGGTACTGGGACACATTGAGCGAATGGTATTGAAGGTACTGGGGCACATTGGGAGAGTGAATATTGAAGTTACTGGGACACATTGAGAGAGTGGATATTGAAGGTACTGGGGCCCATTGAGAGAGTGGATATTGAAGGTACTGGGGCACTTGGGGAGAGTGGTTATTGAAGGTACTGGGGCACATTGGGAGAGTGGATATTGAAGGCACTGGGACTCATGGAGAGAGTGGATATTGAAGGTACTGGGGCACATTGAGAGAATGGATATTGAAGGTAATGGGGGACATTGAGCGAGTGGATATTGAAGGTACTGGGGCACATTGGGAGAGTGGATATTGAAGGTACTGGGGCACATTGGGAGAGTGGATATTGAAGGTACTGGGGCACATTGAGAGAGTGGATATTGATGGTACTGGGTCACGTTGGGAGACTGGATATTGAAGGTACTAGGACACATTGAGAGGGTGGATATTGAAGGTACTGGGGCACATTGAGCTAATGGATATTGAACGTCCTGGGACTCATGGAGAGAGTGGATATTGAAGTTACTGGGACACATTGGGAGATTGGATATTGAAGGCACTGGGACTCATGGAGAGAGTGTATATTTAAGGTACTGGGACACGTTGAGAGAGTGGGTGTTGAAGGTACTGGGACACATTGGGCGAGTGGATATTGAAGGTACTGGGGAACATTGAGGGAGTGGGTATTGAAGGTACTGGGAATAATGGAGAGAATGGATATTGAATGTATTGGGACACATTGAGAGGGTGGATATTGAAGGTACCTCGCACACTGGGAGAGTGGATATTGAAGTTACTGGGACACATTGAGAGATTGGATATTGAAGGTACTGAGGCACATTGAGAGGGTGGATGTTGATGGTACTGGGACACATTGAGCGAGTGGATATTGAAGGTACTGGGGAACATTGAGGGAGTGGGTATTGAAGGTACTGGGTTACGTCGGGAGACTGGTTATTGAAGGTACTGGGACACATTGAGAGGGTCGATATTGAAGGTACTGGACACATTGAGAGAGTGGATATTGAAGGTACTGGGACACATTGAGGTAATGGATATTGAACGTCCTGGGATACATTGAGAGCGTGGATATTGAAGGGACTGGGACACATTGAAGAGAGAATATTGAAGGTACTGGGGAACATTGAGAGAGTGGATATTGAAGTTACTGGGACACATTGGGAGATTGGATATTGAAGGCACTGGGACTCATGGAGAGAGTGTATATTTAACGTAATGGGACACGTTGAGAGAGTGGGTGTTGAAGGTACTGGGACACATTGGGCGAGTGGATATTGAAGGTACTGGGGAACATTGAGGGAGTGGGTATTGAAGGTACTGGGAATAATGGAGAGAATGGATATTGAATGTATTGGGACACATTGAGAGGGTGGATATTGAAGGTACCTCGCACACTGGGAGAGTGGATATTGAAGTTACTGGGACACATTGAGAGATTGGATATTGAAGGTACTGAGGCACATTGAGAGGGTGGATGTTGATGGTACTGGGACACATTGAGCGAGTGGATATTGAAGGTACTGGGGAACATTGAGGGAGTGGGTATTGAAGGTACTGGGTTACGTTGGGAGACTGGTTATTGAAGGTACTGGGACACATTGAGAGGGTCGATATTGAAGGTACTGGACACATTGAGAGAGTGGATATTGAAGGTACTGGGACACATTGAGGTAATGGATATTGAACGTCCTGGGATACATTGAGAGCGTGGATATTGAAGGTACTGGGACACATTGAAGAGAGAATATTGAAGGTACTGGGGAACATTGAGAGAGTGGATATTAATGATACTGGAACACATTGAGAGAATGGATATTGAAGGTACTGGGACTCATGGAGAGAGTGGATATTGAAGTTACTGGGACACATTGGCAGATTGGATATTGAAGGCACTGGGACTCATGGAGAGAGTGTATATTTAACGTAATGGGACACGTTGAGAGAGTGGGTGTTGAAGGTACTGGGACACATTGGGCGAGTGGATATTGAAGGTACTGGGGAACATTGAGGGAGTGGGTATTGAAGGTACTGGGGCACATTGAGAGAGTGGATATTGAAGACACTGGGTCACATTGAAGGTACACGCGTACTTATGCGCAATAACTCGCAATGCATGCTAGCTGTGATATTGTGTTTATGTTAGTTTATTGTTCTTGTAAAATTGTGAAATTATGCGTATTGTTTGACATTTGGAAACTATTCTCATTTGGGATGGGAGTTGTTTTCTACTATCTTAAGAGCAGCATATTTGCTGTTGTTATTGTGTGATGTTAGTTTGTGCTGTTGTTTTTACGATGGCATATTCATTGTTGACATTGGGCTATAATCGGTTGTCAATTTTACAATTTGTAATTGAGAGTCTGTGCTTTATTCTGGTTTGTAATTCAAAATTGTAATGTATTTTGGATTGTACTTGAACACATTGAGAGAGTGGATATCGAAGGTACTGGGGCACATTGAGAGAGTGGATGTTGAAGGTACTGGGACACATTGAGCGAGTGGGTATTGAAGGTACTGGGGAACATTGAGGGAGTGGATATTGAAGGTACTGGGACACATTGAGCGAGTGGATATTGAAGGTAGTGGGGCACATGGAGAGAGTGGATATTGAAGGTACTGGGACACATTGAGCGAGTGTATATTGAAGGTACTGGGGAACATTGAGGGAGTGGGTATTGAAGGCACTGGGACTCATGGAGAGAATGGATATTGAAGGTACTGGGACACATTGAGGAAGCGGGTATTGAAGGTACTGGGATTCATTGGGAGAATGGGTATTGAAGGCACTGGGACTCATGGAGAGAATGGATATTGAAGGTACTGGGACTCATGGAGAGAGTGGATATTGAAGGTACTGGGACACATTGGGAGAGTGGATATTGAAGTTACTGGGACACCTTCAGGGAGTGGATATTGAAGGCACTGGGGCACATTGGGAGAGTGTATTTTGGATTGTACTTGAACACATTGAGAGAGTGGATATCGAAGGTACTGGGGCACATTGAGAGAGTGGATGTTGAAGGCACTGGGGCACATTGGGAGAGTGGATATTGAAGTTACTGGGACACCTTCAGGGAGTGGATATTGAAGGTACTGGGACACATTGAGCGAGTGGATATTGAAGGTAGTGGGGCACATGGAGAGAGTGGATGTTGAAGGTACTGGGGCACATTGAGAGAGTGGATATTGAAGGTACTGGGACACATTCAGGGAGTGGATATTGAAGGTACTGGGGCACATTGAGAGAGTGGATATTGAAGGTACTGGGACACTGAGAGAATGGATATTGAAGGCTCTGGGACATATTGAGAGAGTGGATATTGAAGGCACTGGGGCACATTGAGGGAGTGGATATTGAAGGTCCTGGGACACATTGTGAGAGTGGATATTGAAGGTACTGGGGCATATTGAGAGAATGGATATTGAAGGTAATGGGGGACATTGAGCGAGTGGATATTCAAGGTACTGGGGCACATTTGGAGAGTGGATATTGAAGGCACTGGGACACATGGAGGGAGTGGATATTGAAGGCACTGGGACACATGGAGACAGTGGATATTGAAGGCCATGGGATACTTTGAGAGAGTGGATATTGAAGGTACTGGGGGACTTTGAGAGAGTGGTTATTGAAGGTACTGGGACGCATTGAGTGGATATTGAAGGTACTGGGACACATTGAGCGAGTGGATATAAAAGGCACTGGGACAAATTGAGCGAGTGGATATTGAAGGTACTGGGGAACATTGAGGGAGTGGGTATTGAAGGTACTGGGACTAATGGAGAGAATGGATATTGAAGGTACTGGGACACATTGAGAGAGTGAATATTGAAGGTACTGGGGGCACATTGTGAGATTAGATATTGAAGGTACTGGGACACATTGAGAGTGGATATTGAAGGTTCTGGGATACATTGAGGGAGTGGATATTGAAGGTACTGGGACACATTGAGAGGGTGGATATTGAAGGTACTGGGACACATTGAGCGAGTGGATATTGAAGGTACTGGGGCACATTGGGAGAGTGGATATTGAAGGTACTGGGTCACATTGGGAGACTGGATTTTGAAGGTACTGGGACACATTGACAGAGTGGATATTGAAGGTACTGGGACACATTGAGCGAACGGTATTGAAGGTACTGGGGAACATTGAGGGAGTGGGTATTGAAGGTACTGGGACTAATGGAGAGAATGGATATTGAAGGTACTGGGACACATTGAGAGTGTATATTGAAGGTACTGGGACACATTGAGAGGGTGGATATTGAAGGTACTGGGACACATTGAGCGAGTGGATATAGAAGGCACTGGGACACATTGAGAGCGTCGATCTTGAAGGAACCACGGTACATTGAGAGAGTGGATATTGAAGGTACTGGGACACATTGAGCGAGTGGGTATTGAAGGTACTGGGATAATTGAGGGAGTGGGTATTGAAGGTACTGGGACTAATGGAGAGAATGGATATTGAAGGTACTGGGACACATTGAGAGTGTATATTGAAGGTACTGGGACACATTGAGAGGGTGGATATTGAAGGTACTGGGACACATTGAGCGAGTGGATATTTAAGGAACTGGGGCACATTGGGAGACTGGATATTGAAGGTACTGGGTCACATTGGGAGACTGGATATTGAAGGTACTGGGACACATTGAGCGAATGGTATTGAAGGTACTGGGGCACATTGGGAGAGTGAATATTGAAGGTACTGGGGCACATTGAGCGAGTGGATATTCAAGGTACTGGGGCACATTTGGAGAGTGGATATTGAAGGCACTGGGACACATGGAGGGAGTGGATATTGAAGGCACTGGGACACATGGAGACAGTGGATATTGACGGTCATGGGATACTTTGAGAGAGTGGTTATTGAAGGTACTGGGACGCATTGAGTGGATATTGAAGGTACTGGGACACATTGAGCGAGTGGATATAAAAGGCACTGGGACAAATTGAGCGAGTGGATATTGAAGGTACTGGGGAACATTGAGGGAGTGGGTATTGAAGGTACTGGGACTAATGGAGAGAATGGATATTGAAGGTACTGGGACACATTGAGAGAGTGAATATTGAAGGTACTGGGGGCACATTGTGAGATTAGAGATTGAAGGTACTGGGACACATTGAGAGTGGATATTGAAGGTTCTGGGATACATTGAGGGAGTGGATATTGAAGGTACTGGGACACATTGAGAGGGTGGATATTGAAGGTACTGGGACACATTGAGCGAGTGGATATTGAAGGTACTGGGGCACATTGGGAAAGTGGATATTGAAGGTACTGGGTCACATTGGGAGACTGGATTTTGAAGGTACTGGGACACATTGACAGAGTGGATATTGAAGGTACTGGGACACATTGAGCGAATGGTATTGAAGGTACTGGGGAACATTGAGGGAGTGGGTATTGAAGGTACTGGGACTAATGGAGAGAATGGATATTGAAGGTACTGGGACACATTGAGAGTGTATATTGAAGGTACTGGGACACATTGAGAGGGTGGATATTGAAGGTACTGGGACACATTGAGCGAGTGGGTATTGAAGGTACTGGGATAATTGAGGGAGTGGGTATTGAAGGTACTGGGACTAATGGAGAGAATGGATATTGAAGGTACTGGGACACATTGAGAGGGTGGATATTGAAGGTACTGGGACACATTGAGAGGGTGGATATTTAAGGAACTGGGGCACATTGGGAGAGTGGATATTGAAGGTACTGGGTCACATTGGGAGAGTGGATATTGAAGGTACTGGGGCACATTGGGAGAGTGGATATTGAAGGTACTGGGTCACATTGGGAGACTGGATATTGAAGGTACTGGGACACATTGACAGAGTGGATATTGAAGGTACTGGGACACATTGAGCGAATGGTATTGAAGGGACTGGGGCACATTGGGAGAGTGAATATTGAAGTTACTGGGACACATTGAGAGAGTGGATATTGAAGGTACTGGGGCCCATTGAGAGAGTGGATATTGAAGGTACTGGGGCACTTGGGGAGAGTGGTTATTGAAGGCACTGGGGCACATTGGGAGAGTGGATATTGAAGGCACTGGGACTCATGGAGAGAGTGGATATTGAAGGTACTGGGGCACATTGAGAGAATGGATATTGAAGGTAATGGGGGACATTGAGCGAGTGGATATTGAAGGTACTGGGGCACATTGGGAGAGTGGATATTGAAGGTACTGGGGCACATTGGGAGAGTGGATATTGAAGGTACTGGGGCACATTGAGAGAGTGGATATTGATGGTACTGGGTCACGTTGGGAGACTGGATATTGAAGGTACTAGGACACATTGAGAGGGTGGATATTGAAGGTACTGGGACACATTGAGCTAATGGATATTGAACGTCCTGGGACTCATGGAGAGAGTGGATATTGAAGTTACTGGGACACATTGGGAGATTGGATATTGAAGGCACTGGGACTCATGGAGAGAGTGTATATTTAAGGTAATGGGACACGTTGAGAGAGTGGGTGTTGAAGGTACTGGGACACATTGGGCGAGTGGATATTGAAGGTACTGGGGAACATTGAGGGAGTGGGTATTGAAGGTACTGGGAATAATGGAAAGAATGGATATTGAATGTATTGGGACACATTGAGAGGGTGGATATTGAAGGTACCTCGCACACTGGGAGAGTGGATATTGAAGTTACTGGGACACATTCAGGGAGTGGATATTGAAGGTACTGGGACACATTGAGCGAGTGGATATTGAAGGTAGTGGGGCACATGGAGAGAGTGGATGTTGAAGGTACTGGGGCACATTGAGAGAGTGGATATTGAAGGTACTGGGACACATTCAGGGAGTGGATATTGAAGGTACTGGGACACATTGAGCGAGTGGATAATGAAGGCACTGGGACACATTGAGAGAGTGGATATTGAAGGTACTGGGGCATATTGAGAGTATGGATATTGAAGGTACTGGGGCACATTTGGAGAGTGGATATTGACGGTACTGGGGCACATTGAGAGAGTGGATATTGAAGGTACTGGGACACTGAGAGAATGGATATTGAAGGCTCTGGGACATATTGAGAGAGTGGATATTGAAGGCACTGGGGCACATTGAGGGAGTGGATATTGAAGGTACTGGGGCATATTGAGAGAATGGATATTGAAGGTAATGGGGGACATTGAGCGAGTGGATATTCAAGGTACTGGGGCACTTTTGGAGAGTGGATATTGAAGGCACTGGGACACATGGAGGGAGTGGATATTGAAGGCACTGGGACACATGGAGACAGTGGATATTGAACGCCATGGGATACTTTGAGAGAGTGGATATTGAAGGTACTGGGGGACTTTGAGAGAGTGGTTATTGAAGGTACTGGGACGCATTGAGTGGATATTGAAGGTACTGGGACACATTGAGCGAGTGGATATAAAAGGCACTGGGACAAATTGAGCGAGTGGATATTGAAGGTACTGGGGAACATTGAGGGAGTGGGTATTGAAGGTACTGGGACTAATGGAGAGAATGGATATTGAAGGTACTGGGACACATTGAGAGTGTATATTGAAGGTACTGGGACACATTGAGAGGGTGGATATTGAAGGTACTGGGACACATTGAGCGAGTGGATATAGAAGGCACTGGGACACATTGAGAGCGTCGATCTTGAAGGAACCACGGCACATTGAGAGAGTGGATATTGAAGGTACTGAGACACATTGAGCGAGTGGGTATTGAAGGTACTGGGATAATTGAGGGAGTGGGTATTGAAGGTACTGGGACTAATGGAGAGAATGGATATTGAAGGTACTGGGACACATTGAGAGGGTGGATATTGAAGGTACTGGGACACATTGAGCGAGTGGATATTTAAGGAACTGGGACACATTGAGCGAATGGTATTGAAGGTACTGGGGCACATTGGGAGAGTGAATATTGAAGTTACTGGGACACATTGAGAGACTGGATATTGAAGGTACTGGGGCCCATTGACAGAGTGGATATTGAAGGTACTGGGGCACTTGGGGAGAGTGGTTATTGAAGGTACTGGGGCACATTGGGAGAGTGGATATTGAAGGTACTGGGTCACATTGGGAGACTGGATATTGAAGGTATTGGGACACATTGAGAGAGTGGATATTAAAGGTACTGGGACACATTGAGCGAATGGATATTGAACGTACTGGGACACATTGAGAGAGTGGATATTGAAGTTACTGGGACACATTGGGAGATTGGATATTGAAGGCACTGGGACTCATGGAGAGAGTGTATATTTAAGGTAATGGGACACGTTGAGAGAGTGGGTGTTGACGGTACTGGGACACATTGGGCGAGTGGATATTGAAGGTACTGGGGAACATTGAGGGAGTGGGTATTGAAGGTACTGGGAATAATGGAAAGATTGGATATTGAATGTATTGGGACACATTGAGAGGGTGGATATTGAAGGTACCTCGCACACTGGGAGAGTGGATATTGAAGTTACTGGGACACATTGAGAGATTGGATATTGAATGTACTGAGGCACATTGAGAGGGTGGATGTTGATGGTACTGGGACACATTGAGCGAGTGGATATTGAAGGTACTGGGGAACATTGAGGGAGTGGGTATTGAAGGTACTGGGTTACGTTGGGAGACTGGTTATTGAAGGTACTGGGACACATTGAGCGAGTGTATATTGAAGGTAATGTGACACGTTGAGAGAGTGGATATTAAACGCACTGGGACACATTGAGAGAGTGGATGTTGAAGCTCCTGGGACACATTGAGCGAGTGGATATTGAAGGCACTGGGACACATTGAGAGAGTGGATATTGAAGGTACTGGGGCACATTGAGAGAATGGATATTGAAGGCACTGGGACACATTGAGCGAGTGGATATTGAAGTTACTGAGGAACATTGAGGGAGTGGGTATTGAAGGTACTGGGTCACGTTGGGAGACTGGATATTGAAGGTACTGGGACACATTGAGCTAATGGATATTGAACGTCCTGGGATACATTGAGAGCGTGGATATTGAAGGTACTGGGACAGATTGAAGAGACAATATTGAAGGTACTGGGGAACATTGAGAGAGTGGATATTAATGATACTCGGACACATTGAGAGAATGGATATTGAAGGTACTGGGACTCATGGAGTGAGTGGATATTGAAGTCACTGGGACACATTGGGAGATTGGATATTGAAGGCACTGGGACTCATGGAGAGAGTGTATATTTAAGGTAATGTGACACGTTGAGAGAGTGGATATTGAAGGTACTGGGGGACATTGAGAGAGTGGATATTGAAGGTACTGGGTTGCATTGAGTGGATATTGAAGGTACTGGGACACATTGAGCGAGTGGATATTAAAGGCACTGGGACACATTGAGAGAGTGGGTGTTGAAGGTACTGGGGCACATTGAGAGAGTGGACGTTGAAGGTACTGGGACACATTGAGCGAGTGGATATTGAAGGTACTGGGGAACATTGAGGGAGTGGGTATTGAAGGTACTGGGACTAATGGAGAGAATGGATATTGAAGGTATTGGGAAACATTGAGAGGGTGGATATTGAAGGTACCTGGCACACTGGGAGAGTGGATATTGAAGTTACTGGGACTCATGGAGAGAGTGGATATTGAAGGTACTGCGGCACATTTGGAGAGTGGATATTGACGGTACTGGGGCACATTGAGAGAGTGGATATTGAAGGTACTGGGACACTGAGAGAATGGATATTGAAGGCTCTGGGACATATTGAGAGAGTGGATATTGAAGGCACTGGGGCATATTGAGAGAATGGATATTGAAGGTACTGGGGCACTTTGAGAGAATTGATATTGAAGGTAATGGGGCACATTGAGCGAGTGGATATTGAAGGTACTGGGGCACATTGGGAGAGTGGATATTGAAGGCACTGGGACACATGGAGGGAGTGGATATTGAAGGCACTGGGACACATGGAGACAGTGGATATTGAAGGTCATGGGATACTTTGAGAGAGTGGATGTTGAAGGCACTGGGGCACATTGGGAGAGTGGATATTGAAGTTACTGGGACACATTCAGGGAGTGGATATTGAAGGTACTGGGACACATTGAGCGAGTGGATATTGAAGGTAGTGGGGCACATGGAGAGAGTGGATGTTGAAGGTACTGGGGCACATTGAGAGAGTGGATATTGAAGGTACTGGGACACATTCAGGGAGTGGATATTGAAGGTACTGGGACACATTGAGCGAGTGGATAATGAAGGCACTGGGACACATTGAGAGAGTGGATATTGAAGGTACTGGGGCATATTGAGAGTATGGATATTGAAGGTACTGGGGCACATTTGGAGAGTGGATATTGACGGTACTGGGACACTGAGAGAATGGATATTGAAGGCTCTGGGACATATTGAGAGAGTGGATATTGAAGGCACTGGGGCACATTGAGGGAGTGGATATTGAAGGTACTGGGACCCATTGTGAGAGTGGATATTGAAGGTACTGGGGCATATTGAGAGAATGGATATTGAAGGTAATGGGGGACATTGAGCGAGTGGATATTCAAGGTACTGGGGCACATTTGGAGAGTGGATATTGAAGGTACTGGGACACATTGACAGAGTGGATATTGAAGGCACTGGGACACATGGAGACAGTGGATTTTGACGGTCATGGGATACTTTGAGAGAGTGGTTATTGAAGGTACTGGGACGCATTGAGTGGATATTGAAGGTACTGGGACACATTGAGCGAGTGGATATAAAAGGCACTGGGACAAATTGAGCGAGTGGCTATTGAAGGTACTGGGGAACATTGAGGGAGTGGGTATTGAAGGTACTGGGACTAATGGAGAGAATGGATATTGAAGGTACTGGGACACATTGAGAGAGTGAATATTGAAGGTACTGGGGGCACATTGTGAGATTAGATATTGAAGGTACTGGGACACATTGAGAGTGGATATTGAAGGTTCTGGGATACATTGAGGGAGTGGATATTGAAGGTACTGGGACACATTGAGAGGGTCGATATTGAAGGTACTGGGACACATTGAGCGAGTGGATATTGAAGGTACTGGGGCACATTGGGAAAGTGGATATTGAAGGTACTGGGTCACATTGGGAGACTGGATTTTGAAGGTCCTGGGACACATTGACAGAGTGGATATTGAAGGTACTGGGACACATTGAGCGAATGGTATTGAAGGTACTGGGGAACATTGAGGGAGTGGGTATTGAAGGTACTGGGACTAATGGAGAGAATGGATATTGAAGGTACTGGGACACATTGAGAGTGTATATTGAAGGTACTGGGACACATTGAGAGGGTGGATATTGAAGGTACTGGGACACATTGAGCGAGTGGATATAGAAGGCACTGGGACGCATTGAGAGCGTCGATCTTGAAGGAACCACGGCACATTGAGAGAGTGGATATTGAAGGTACTGGGACACATTGAGCGAGTGGGTATTGAAGGTACTGGGATAATTGAGGGAGTGGGTATTGAAGGTACTGGGACACATTGAGAGGGTGGATATTGAAGGTACTGGGACACATTGAGCGAGTGGATATTTAAGGAACTGGGGCACATTGGGAGAGTGGATATTGAAGGTACTGGGTCACATTGGGAGACTGGATATTGAAGGTACTGGGACACATTGACAGAGTGGATATTGAAGGTACTGGGACACATTGAGCGAATGGTATTGAAGGTACTGGGGCACATTGGGAGAGTGGATATTGAAGGTACTGGGTCACATTGAGCGAATGGATATTGAACGTACTGGGACACATTGAGAGAGTGGATATTGAAGTTACTGGGACACATTGGGAGATTGGATATTGAAGGCACTGGGACTCATGGAGGAGTGTATATTGAAGGTAATGTGACACGTTGAGAGAATGGATATTCAATGTACTGGGGGACATTGAGAGAGTGGATATTGAAGGTACTGGGATGCATTGAGTGGATATTGAAGGTACTGGGACACATTGAGAGTGGATATTGAAGGTTCTGGGATACATTGAGGGAGTGGATATTGAAGGTACTGGGACACATTGAGAGGGTGGATATTGAAGGTACTGGGACACATTGAGCGAGTGGATATTGAAGGTACTGGGGCACATTGGGAGAGTGGATATTGAAGGTACTGGGTCACATTGGGAGACTGGATTTTGAAGGTACTGGGACCCATTGACAGAGTGGATATTGAAGGTACTGGGACACATTGAGCGAATGGTATTGAAGGTACTGGGGAACATTGAGGGAGTGGGTATTGAAGGTACTGGGACTAATGGAGAGAATGGATATTGAAGGTACTGGGACACATTGAGAGGGTGGATATTGAAGGTACTGGGACACATTGAGCGAGTGGATATAGAAGGCACTGGGACACATTGAGAGCGTCGATCTTGAAGGAACCACGGCACATTGAGAGAGTGGATATTGAAGGTACTGGGACACATTGAGCGAGTGGGTATTGAAGGTACTGGGATAATTGAGGGAGTGGGTATTGAAGGTACTGGGACTAATGGAGAGAATGGATATTGAAGGTACTGGGACACATTGAGAGTGTATATTGAAGGTACTGGGACACATTGAGAGGGTGGATATTGAAGGTACTGGGACACATTGAGCGAGTGGATATTTAAGGAACTGGGGCACATTGGGAGACTGGATATTGAAGGTACTGGGACACATTGACAGAGTGGATATTGAAGGTACTGGGACACATTGAGCGAATGGTATTGAAGGTACTGGGGCACATTGGGAGAGTGAATATTGAAGTTACTGGGACACATTGAGAGGGTGGATATTGAAGGTACTGGGACACATTGAGCGAGTGGATATTTAAGGAACTGGGGCACATTGGGAGAGTGGATATTGAAGGTACTGGGTCACATTGGGAGACTGGATTTTGAAGGTACTGGGACCCATTGACAGAGTGGATATTGAAGGTACTGGGACACATTGAGCGAATGGTATTGAAGGTACTGGGGAACATTGAGGGAGTGGGTATTGAAGGTACTGGGACTAATGGAGAGAATGGATATTGAAGGTACTGGGACACATTGAGAGGGTGGATATTGAAGGTACTGGGACACATTGAGCGAGTGGATATAGAAGGCACTGGGACACATTGAGAGCGTCGATCTTGAAGGAACCACGGCACATTGAGAGAGTGGATATTGAAGGTACTGGGACACATTGAGCGAGTGGGTATTGAAGGTACTGGGATAATTGAGGGAGTGGGTATTGAAGGTACTGGGACTAATGGAGAGAATGGATATTGAAGGTACTGGGACACATTGAGAGTGTATATTGAAGGTACTGGGACACATTGAGAGGGTGGATATTGAAGGTACTGGGACACATTGAGCGAATGGTATTGAAGGTACTGGGGCACATTGGGAGAGTGAATATTGAAGTTACTGGGACACATTGAGAGAGTGGATATTGAAGGTACTGGGGCCCGTTGAGAGAGTGGATATTGAAGGTACTGGGGCACTTGGGGAGAGTGGTTATTGAAGGTACTGGGGCACATTGGGAGAGTGGATATTGAAGGCACTGGGACTCATGGAGAGAGTGGATATTGAAGGTACTGGGGCACATTGAGAGAATGGATATTGAAGGTAATGGGGGTCATTGAGCGAGTGGATATTGAAGGTACTGGGGCACAT
Organism: Mustelus asterias; assembly: GCF_964213995.1. NCBI lineage: Eukaryota > Metazoa > Chordata > Chondrichthyes > Carcharhiniformes > Triakidae > Mustelus > Mustelus asterias. The sequence goes on along the minus strand of NC_135803.1, from coordinate 86,220,295 downwards.
TGGGAGAGTGGATATTGAAGGTACTGGGGCACATTGGGAGAGTGAATATTGAAGTTAGTGGGACACATTGAGAGAGTGGATATTGAAGGTACTGGGGCACGTTGAGAGAGTGGATATTGAAGGTACTGGGGCACTTGGGGAGAGTGGTTATTGAAGGTACTGGGGCACATTGGGAGAGTGGATATTGAAGGCACTGGGACTCATGGAGAGAGTGGATATTGAAGGTACTGGGGCACATTGAGAGAATGGATATTGAAGGTAATGGGGGTCATTGAGCGAGTGGATATTGACGGTACTGGGGCACATTGGGAGAGTGGATATTGAAGGTACTGGGGCACATTGGGAGAGTGGATATTGAAGGTACTGGGGCACATTGAGAGAGTGGATATTGATGGTACTGGGTCACGTTGGGAGACTGGATATTGAAGGTACTAGGACACATTGAGAGGGTGGATATTGAAGGTACTGGGACACATTGAGCTAATGGATATTGAACGTCCTGGGATACATTGAGAGCGTGGATATTGAAGGTACTGGGACACATTGAGAGAATGGATATTGAAGGTACTGGGACTCATGGAGAGAGTGGATATTGAAGTTACTGGGACACATTGAGCGAGTGGATATTGAAGGTACTGGGGAACATTGAGGGAGTGGGTATTGAAGGTACTGGGAATAATGGAGAGAATGGATATTGAAAGTATTGGGACACATTGAGAGGGTGGATATTGAAGGTACTGGGACTCATGGAGAGAGTGGATATTGAAGTTACTGGGACACATTGAGAGATTGGATATTGAAGGTACTGAGGCACATTGAGAGGGTGGATGTTGAAGGTACTGGGACACATTGAGAGAATGGATATTGAAGGTACTGGGACTCATGGAGAGAGTGGATATTGAAGTTACTGGGACACATTGGCAGATTGGATATTGAAGGCACTGGGACTCATGGAGAGAGTGTATATTTAAGGTAATGGTGTCCCATTGAGAGAGTGGGTGTTGAAGTTACTGGGACACATTGAGAGGGTGGATATTGAAGGTACTGGGGCACATTGAGAGATTGGATGTTGAAGGTACTGGGACACATTGAGAGGGTGGATATTGAAGGTACCTGGCACACTGGGAGAGTGGATATTGAAGTTACTGAGGCACATTGAGCGAGTGGATATTGAAGGTACTGGGACACATTGACAGAGTGGATATTGAAGGTACTGGGGCACATTGAGAGAGTGGATATTGAAGGTACTGGGGCACATTGAGAGAGTGGATATTGAAGACATTGGGTCACATTGAAGGTACGCGCGTACTTATCCGCAATAACCCGCAATGCATGCTCGCTGTGATATTGTGTTTATGTTAGTTTATTGTTCTTGTAAAATTGTGAAATTATGCGTATTGTTTGACATTTGGAAACTATTCTCATTTGGGATGGGAGTTGTTTTCTACTATCTTAAGAGCAGCATATTTGCTGTTGTTATTGTGTGATGTTAGTTTGTGCTGTTGTTTTTACGATGGCATATTCATTGTTGACATTGGGCTATAATCGGTTGTCAATTTTACAATTTGTAATTGAGAGTCTGTGCTTTATTCTGGTTTGTAATTCAAAATTGTAATGTATTTTGGATTGTACTTGAACACATTGAGAGAGTGGATATCGAAGGTACTGGGGCACATTGAGAGAGTGGATGTTGAAGGCACTGGGGCACATTGGGAGAGTGGATATTGAAGGTAGTGGGACACATTCAGGGAGTGGATATTGAAGGTACTGGGACACATTGAGCGAGTGGATATTAAAGGCACTGGGACACATTGAGAGAGTGGATGTTGAAGGTCCTGGGACACATTGAGCGAGTGGATATTGAAGGCACTGGGACACATTGAGAGAGTGGATATTGAAGTTACTGGGGAACATTGAGGGAGTGGGTATTGAAGGTACTGGGTCACGTTGGGAGACTGGATATTGAAGGTACTGGAACACATTGAGCTAATGGATATTGAACGTCCTGGGATACATTGAGAGCGTGGATATTGAAGGTACTGGGACAGATTGAAGAGACAATATTGAAGGTACTGGGACTCATGGAGTGAGTGGATATTGAAGTCACTGGGACACATTGGGAGATTGGATATTGAAGGCACTGGGACTCATGGAGAGAGTGTATATTTAAGGTAATGTGACACGTTGAGAAGTGGACATTGAAGGTACTGGGGGACATTGAGAGAGTGGATATTGAAGGTACTGGGTTGCATTGAGTGGATATCGAAGGTATTGGGACACATTGAGCGAGTGGATATTAAAGGCACTGGGACACATTGAGAGAGAGGGTGTTGAAGGTACTGGGGCACATTGAGAGAGTGGATGTTGAAGGTACTGGGACACATTGAGCGAGTGGATATTGAAGGTACTGCGGAACATTGAGGGAGTGGGTATTGAAGGTACTGGGACTAATGGAGAGAATGGATATTGAAGGTATTGGGACACATTGAGAGAGTGGATATTGAAGGTACCTGGCACACTGGGAGAGTGGATATTGAAGTTACTGGGACTCATGGAGAGAGTGGATATTGAAGGTACTGGGGCACATTTGGAGAGTGGATATTGACGGTACTGGGGCACATTGAGAGAGTGGATATTGAAGGTACTGGGACACTGAGAGAATGGATATTGAAGGCTCTGGGACATATTGAGAGAGTGGATATTGAAGGCACTGGGGCACATTGAGGGAGTGGATATTGAAGGTACTGGGACACATTGTGAGAGTGGATATTGAAGGTACTGGGGCATATTGAGAGAATGGATATTGAAGGTAATGGGGGACATTGAGCGAGTGGATATTGAAGGTACTGGGGCACATTTGGAGAGTGGATATTGAAGGCACTGGGACACATGGAGGGAGTGGATATTGAAGGCACTGGGACACATGGAGACAGTGGATATTGAAGGTCATGGGCTACTTTGAGAGAGTGGATATTGAAGGTACTGGGGGACTTTGAGAGAGTGGTTATTGAAGGTACTGGGACGCATTGTGGATATTGAAGGTACTGGGACTCATTGAGCGAGTGGATATAAAAGGCACTGGGACAAATTGAGCGAGTGGATATTGAAGGTCCTGGGGAACATTGAGGGAGTGGGTATTGAAGGTACTGGGACCAATGGAGAGAATGGATCTTGAAGGTACTGGGACACATTGAGAGGGTGGATATTGAAGGTACTGGGACACATTGAGAGAGTGGATATTGAAGGTACTGGGACACATTGAGCTAATGGATATTGAACGTCCTGGGATACATTGAGAGCGTGGATATTGAAGGTACTGGGACACATTGAGAGAATGGATATTGAAGGTACTGGGACTCATGGAGAGAGTGGATATTGAAGTTACTGGGACACATTGGGAGATTGGATATTGAAGGCACTGGGACTCATGGAGAGAGTGTATATTTAAGGTAATGGGACACGTTGAGAGAGTGGGTGTTGAAGGTACTGGGACACATTGGGCGAGTGGATATTGAAGGTACTGGGGAACATGGAGGGAGTGGGTATTGAAGGTACTGGGAATAATGGAGAGAATGGATATTCAATGTATTGGGACACATTGAGAGGGTGGATATTGAAGGTACCTCGCACACTGGGAGAGTGGATATTGAAGTTACTGGGACACATTGAGAGATTGGATATTGAAGGTACTGAGGCACATTGAGAGGGTGGATGTTGAAGGTACTGGGACACATTGAGCGAGTGGATATTGAAGGTACTGGGGAACATTGAGGGAGTGGGTATTGAAGGTACTGGCTTACGTTGGGAGACTGGTTATTGAAGGTACTGGGACACATTGAGAGGGTCGATATTGAAGGTACTGGACACATTGAGAGAGTGGGATATTGAAGGTACTGGGACACATTGAGCTAATGGATATTGAACGTCCTGGGATACATTGAGAGCGTGGATATTGAAGGTACTGGGACACATTGAAGAGAGAATATTGAAGGTACTGGGGAACATTAAGAGAGTGGATATTAATGATACTGGAACACATTGAGAGAATGGATATTGAAGGTACTGGGACTCATGGAGAGAGTGGATATTGAAGTTACTGGGACACATTGGCAGATTGGATATTGAAGGCACTGGGACTCATGGAGAGAGTGTATATTTAAGGTAATGGGACACGTTGAGAGAGTGGATATTGAAGGTACTGGGGGACATTGAGAGAGTGGATATTGAAGGTACTGGGTTGCATTGAGTGGATATTGAAGGTACTGGGACACATTGAGCGAGTGGATATTAAAGGCACTGGGACACATTGAGAGAGTGGGTGTTGAAGGTACTGGGGCACATTGAGAGATTGGATGTTGAAGGTACTGGGACACATTGAGAGGGTGGATATTGAAGGTACTGGGACTCATGGAGAGAGTGGATATTGAAGTTACTGGGACACATTGGGAGATTGGATATTGAAGGCACTGGGACTCATGGAGAGAGTGTATATTTAAGGTAATGGGACACGTTGAGAGAGTGGGTGTTGAAGGTACTGGGACACATTGGGCGAGTGGATATTGAAGGTACTGGGGAACATTGAGGGAGTGGGTATTGAAGGTACTGGGAATAATGGAGAGAATGGATATTGAATGTATTGGGACACATTGAGAGGGTGGATATTGAAGGTACCTCGCACACTGGGAGAGTGGATATTGAAGTTACTGGGACACATTGAGAGATTGGATATTGAAGGTACTGAGGCACATTGAGAGGGTGGATGTTGAAGGTACTGGGACACATTGAGCGAGTGGATATTGAAGGTACTGGGGAACATTGAGGGAGTGGGTATTGAAGGTACTGGGTTACGTTGGGAGACTGGTTATTGAAGGTACTGGGACACATTGAGAGGGTCGATATTGAAGGTACTGGGACACATTGAGCTAATGGATATTGAACGTCCTGGGATACATTGAGAGCGTGGATATTGAAGGTACTGGGACACATTGAAGAGAGAATATTGAAGGTACTCGGGAACATTAAGAGAGTGGATATTAATGATACTGGAACACATTGAGAGAATGGATATTGAAGGTACTGGGACTCATGGAGAGAGTGGATATTGAAGTTACTGGGACACATTGGCAGATTGGATATTGAAGGCACTGGGACTCATGGAGAGAGTGTGTATTTAAGGTAATGGGACACGTTGAGAGAGTGGATATTGAAGGTACTGGGGGACATTGAGAGAGTGGATATTGAAGGTACTGGGATGCATTGAGTGGATATTGAAGGTACTGGGACACATTGAGCGAGTGGATATTAAAGGCACTGGGACACATTGAGAGAGTGGGTGTTGAAGGTACTGGGGCACATTGAGAGATTGGATGTTGAAGGTACTGGGACAAATTGAGAGGGTGGATATTGAAGGTACCTGGCACACTGGGAGAGTGGATATTGAAGTTACTGAGGCACATTGAGAGAGTGGATATTGATGGTACTGGGATGCATTGAGTGGACATTGAAAGTACTGGGACACATTGAGCGAGTGGATATTAAAGGCACTGGGACACATTGAGAGAGTGGGTGTTGAAGGTACTGGGGCACATTGAGAGAGTGGATGTTGAAGGTACTGGGACACATTGTGTGAGTGGATATTGAAGGTACTGGGACACATTGAGCGAGTCGATATTGAAGGCACAGGGACACATTGACAGAGTGGATATTGAAGGGAATGGGACACATTGAGAGAGTGGATATTGAACGTGCTGGGGCACATTGAAGGTACGCGCGTACTTATCCGCAATAACCCGCAATGCATGCTCGCTGTGATATTGTGTTTATGTTAGTTTATTGTTCTTGTAAAATTGTGAAATTATGCGTATTGTTTGACATTTGGAAACTATTCTCATTTGGGATGGGAGTTGTTTTCTACTATCTTAAGAGCAGCATATTTGCTGTTGTTATTGTGTGATGTTAGTTTGTGCTGTTGTTTTTACGATGGCATATTCATTGTTGACATTGGGCTATAATCGGTTGTCAATTTTACAATTTGTAATTGAGAGTCTGTGCTTTATTCTGGTTTGTAATTCAAAATTGTAATGTATTTTGGATTGTACTTGAACACATTGAGAGAGTGGATATCGAAGGTACTGGGGCACATTGAGAGAGTGGATGTTGAAGGTACTGGGACACATTGAGCGAGTGGGTATTGAAGATACTGGGGAACATTGAGGGAGTGGATATTGAAGGTACTGGGACACATTGAGCGAGTGGATATTGAAGGTAGTGGGACACATTGAGAGAATGGATATTGAAGGCACTGGGACACATTGAGCGAGTGGATATTGAAGGTACTGGGGCACATGGAGAGAGTGGATGTTGAAGGTACTGGGGCACATTGAGAGAGTGCATGTTGAAGGTACTGGGACACATTGGGAGAATGGATATTGAAGGTACCTCGGACACTGGGAGAGTGGATATTGAAGTTACTGGGACACATTGAGAGATTGGATATTGAAGGGACTGAGGCACATTGAGCGAGTGGATATTGAAGGTACTGGAGAACATTGAGGGAGTGGGTATTGAAGGTACTGGGTTACGTTGGGAGACTGGTTATTGAAGGTACTGGGACACATTGAGCTAATGGATATTAAACGTCCTGGGATACATTGAGAGCGTGGATATTGAAGGTACTGGGACACATTGAAGAGAGAATATTGAAGGTACTGGGGAACATTGAGAGAGTGGATATTAATGATACTGGAACACATTGAGAGAATGGATATTGAAGGTACTGGGACACATTGGCAGATTGGATATTGAAGGCACTGGGACTCATGGAGAGAGTGTATATTTAAGATAATGGGACACGTTGAGAGAGTGGATATTGAAGGTACTGGGGGACATTGAGAGAGTGGATATTGAAGGTACTGGGATGCATTGAGTGGATAATGAAGGTACTGGGACACATTGAGAGGGGCGGCACGGTAGCACAGTGGTTAGCACTGCTGCTTCACAGCTCCAGGGTCCCGGATTCGATTCCCGGCTCGGGTCACTGTCTGTGTGGAGTTTGCACATTCTCCTCGTGTTTGCGTGGGTTTCGTCCGGGTGATCCGGTTTCCTCCCACAGTCCAAAGATGTGCAGGTTAGGTTGATTGGCCAGGTTAAAATTGCCCCCGAGATGCGTTGGTTAGAGGGATTAGCGGGTAAATATGTGGGGGGTGGGGCCTGGGTGGGATTGTGGTCGGTGCAGACTCGATGGGCCGAATGGCCTCCTTCTGCACTGTAGGGTTTCTGTGATTTCTGTGATTTCTGTGGCACTGGGACACATTGAGAGAGTGGGTGTTGAAGGTACTGGGGCACATTGAGAGATTGGATGTTGAAGGTACTGGGACACATTGAGAGGGTGGATATTGAAGGTACCTGGCACACTGGGAGAGTGGATATTGAAGTTACTGAGGCACATTGAGCGAGTGGATATTGAAGGTACTGGGACACATTGACAGAGTGGATATTGAAGGTACTGGGGCACATTGAGAGAGTGGATACTGAAGGTACTGGGGCACATTGAGAGAGTGGATATTGAACGTGCTGGGGCACATTGCAGGTACGCGCGTACTTATCCGCAATAACTCGCAATGCATGCTAGCTGTGATATTGTGTTTATGTTAGTTTATTGTTCTTGTAAAATTGTGAAATTATGCGTATTGTTTGACATTTGGAAACTATTCTCATTTGGGATGGGAGTTGTTTTCTACTATCTTAAGAGCAGCATATTTGCTGTTGTTATTGTGTGATGTTCGTTTGTGCTGTTGTTTTTACGATGGCATATTCATTGTTGACATTGGGCTATAATCGGTTGTCAATTTTACAATTTGTAATTGAGAGTCTGTGCTTTATTCTGGTTTGTAATTCAAAATTGTAATGTATTTTGGATTGTACTTGAACACATTGAGAGAGTGGATATCGAAGGTACTGGGGCACATTGAGAGAGTGGATGTTGAAGGTACTGGGACACAATGAGCGAGTGGGTATTGAAGGTACTGGGGAACATTGAGGGAGTGGATATTGAAGGTAGTGGGACACATTGAGAGAATGGATATTGAAGGCACTGGGACACATTGAGCGAGTGGATATTGAAGGTACTGGGGCACATGGAGAGAGTGGATGTTGAAGGTACTGGGGCACATTGAGTGAGTGGATATTGAAGGCACTGGGACACATTGAGAGAGTGGATATCGAAGGTACTGGGGCACATTGAGAGAGTGGATGTTGAAGGTACTGGGACACATTGAGCGAGTGGGTATTGAAGGTACTGGGGAACATTGAGTTAGTGGATATTGAAGGTACTGGGACACATTGAGCGAGTGGATATTGAAGGTAGTGGGACACATTGAGAGAATGGATATTGAAGGCACTGGGACACATTGAGCGAGTGGATATTGAAGGTACTGGGGCACATGGAGAGAGTGGATGTTGAAGGTACTGGGGCACATTGAGAGAGTGCATGTTGAAGGTACTGGGACACATTGAGCGAGTGGATATTGAAGGCACTGGGACACATTGAGAGAGTGGATATTGAAGGTACTGGGGCACAATGAGAGAATGGATATTGAAGGCACTGGGACAGATTGAGCGAGTGGATATTGAAGGTACTGAGGAACATTGAGGGAGTGGGAATTGAAGGTAATGTGACACGTTGGGAGAGTGGATATTGACGGTACTGGGGGCCATTGCGAGAGTGGATATTGAATGTACTGGGATGCATTGACTGGATATTGAAGGTACAGGGACACATTGAGCGAGTGGATATTAAAGGCACTGGGACACATTGAGAGAGTGGATGTTGAAGGTCCTGGGACACATTGAGTGAGTGGATATTGAAGGCACTGGGACTCATTGAGAGAGTGGATATTGAAGGTACTGGGACACATTGAGCGAATGTATATTGAAGGTACTGGGGAACATTGAGGGAGTGGGTATTGAAGGCACTGGGACTCATGGAGAGAATGGATATTGAAGGTACTGGGACACATTGAGGGAGCGGGTATTGAAGGTACTGGGATTCATTGGGAGAATGGGTATTGAAGGCACTGGGACTCATGGAGAGAATGGATATTGAAGGTACTGGGACTCATGGAGAGAGTGGATATTGTAGGTACTGGGACACATTGAGAGTGGATATTGAAGGGACTGGGTCACATTGAGCGAGTGGATATTGAAGGTGCTGGGGCACATTGAGCGAATGGATATTGAACGTACTGGGACACATTGAGAGAGTGGTTTTTGAAGGTACTGGGACACATTGAGCGAGTGTCTATTGAAGGTAATGTGACACGTTGAGAGAGTGGATATTAAAGGCACTGGGACACATTGAGAGAGTGGATGTTGAAGGTCCTGGGACACATTGAGCGAGTGGATATTGAAGGCACTGGGACACATTGAGAGAGTGGATATTGAAGGCACTGGGACACATTGAGCGAGTCGTTATTGAAGGTACTGGGGAACATTCAGGGAGTGGGTATTGAAGGTACTGGGACTCTCTCTCCATGGAATGGATATCGAAGGTACCGGGACACATTGAGAGAGTGAATATTGAAGCTTCTGGGGCACATTGGGAGAGTGGATTTTGAAGGCTCTGGGGCACATTGTGAGAGTAGATATTGAAGGTACTGGGACACATTGAGAGGGTCGATATTGAAGGTACTGGGACACATTGAGAGGGTGGATGTTGAAGGTACTGGGACACATTGAGCGAGTGGATATTGAAGGTGCTGGGGCACATTGGGAGACTGGATATTGAAGGTATTGGGATACTTTGAGAGAGTGGATATTGAAGGTACTGGGGAACATTGAGCAAGTGGATATTGAAGGCACTGGGACACATTGAGAGCGTCGATATTGAAGGAACCACGGCACATTGAGAGAGTGGATATTGAAGGTACTGGGACACATTGAGCGAGTGGGTATTGAAGGTACTGGGGAACATTGAGGGAGTGGGTATTGAAGGTACTGGGACTAATGGAGAGAATGGATATTGAAGGTGCTGGGACACATTGAGAGTGTATATTGAAGGTACTGGGACACTGAGAGGGTGAATATTGAAGGTACTGGGACACATTGAGCGAGTGGATATTTAAGGAACTGGGGAACATTGGGAGAGTGGATATTGAAGGTACTGGGTCACATTGGGAGAGTGGATATTGAAGGTACTGGGTCACATTGGGAGACTGGATTTTGAAGGTACTGGGACACATTGACAGAGTGGATATTGAAGGTACTGGGACACATTGAGCGAATGGTATTGAAGGTACTGGGGAACATTGAGGGAGTGGGTATTGAAGGTACTGGGACTAATGGAGAGAATGGATATTGAAGGTACTGGGACACATTGAGCGAGTGGATATTGAAGGTACTGGGGCACATGGAGAGAGTGGATGTTGAAGGTACTGGGGCACATTGAGTGAGTGGATATTGAAGGCACTGGGACACATTGAGAGAGTGGATATCGAAGGTACTGGGGCACATTGAGAGAGTGGATGTTGAAGGTACTGGGACACATTGAGCGAGTGGGTATTGAAGGTACTGGGGAACATTGAGTTAGTGGATATTGAAGGTACTGGGACACATTGAGCGAGTGGATATTGAAGGTAGTGGGACACATTGAGAGAATGGATATTGAAGGCACTGGGACACATTGAGCGAGTGGATATTGAAGGTACTGGGGCACATGGAGAGAGTGGATGTTGAAGGTACTGGGGCACATTGAGAGAGTGCATGTTGAAGGTACTGGGACACATTGAGCGAGTGGATATTGAAGGCACTGGGACACATTGAGAGAGTGGATATTGAAGGTACTGGGGCACAATGAGAGAATGGATATTGAAGGCACTGGGACAGATTGAGCGAGTGGATATTGAAGGTACTGAGGAACATTGAGGGAGTGGGAATTGAAGGTAATGTGACACGTTGGGAGAGTGGATATTGACGGTACTGGGGGCCATTGCGAGAGTGGATATTGAATGTACTGGGATGCATTGACTGGATATTGAAGGTACAGGGACACATTGAGCGAGTGGATATTAAAGGCACTGGGACACATTGAGAGAGTGGATGTTGAAGGTCCTGGGACACATTGAGTGAGTGGATATTGAAGGCACTGGGACTCATTGAGAGAGTGGATATTGAAGGTACTGGGACACATTGAGCGAATGTATATTGAAGGTACTGGGGAACATTGAGGGAGTGGGTATTGAAGGCACTGGGACTCATGGAGAGAATGGATATTGAAGGTACTGGGACACATTGAGGGAGCGGGTATTGAAGGTACTGGGATTCATTGGGAGAATGGGTATTGAAGGCACTGGGACTCATGGAGAGAATGGATATTGAAGGTACTGGGACTCATGGAGAGAGTGGATATTGGAGGTACTGGGACACATTGAGAGTGGATATTGAAGGGACTGGGTCACATTGAGCGAGTGGATATTGAAGGTGCTGGGGCACATTGAGCGAATGGATATTGAACGTACTGGGACACATTGAGAGAGTGGTTTTTGAAGGTACTGGGACACATTGAGCGAGTGTATATTGAAGGTAATGTGACACGTTGAGAGAGTGGATATTAAAGGCACTGGGACACATTGAGAGAGTGGATGTTGAAGGTCCTGGGACACATTGAGCGAGTGGATATTGAAGGCACTGGGACACATTGAGAGAGTGGATATTGAAGGCACTGGGACACATTGAGCGAGTCGTTATTGAAGGTACTGGGGAACATTCAGGGAGTGGGTATTGAAGGTACTGGGACTCTCTCTCCATGGAATGGATATCGAAGGTACCGGGACACATTGAGAGAGTGAATATTGAAGCTTCTGGGGCACATTGGGAGAGTGGATTTTGAAGGCTCTGGGGCACATTGTGAGAGTAGATATTGAAGGTACTGGGACACATTGAGAGGGTCGATATTGAAGGTACTGGGACACATTGAGAGGGTGGATGTTGAAGGTACTGGGACACATTGAGCGAGTGGATATTGAAGGTGCTGGGGCACATTGGGAGACTGGATATTGAAGGTATTGGGATACTTTGAGAGAGTGGATATTGAAGGTACTGGGGAACATTGAGCAAGTGGATATTGAAGGCACTGGGACACATTGAGAGCGTCGATATTGAAGGAACCACGGCACATTGAGAGAGTGGATATTGAAGGTACTGGGACACATTGAGCGAGTGGGTATTGAAGGTACTGGGGAACATTGAGGGAGTGGGTATTGAAGGTACTGGGACTAATGGAGAGAATGGATATTGAAGGTGCTGGGACACATTGAGAGTGTATATTGAAGGTACTGGGACACTGAGAGGGTGAATATTGAAGGTACTGGGACACATTGAGCGAGTGGATATTTAAGGAACTGGGGAACATTGGGAGAGTGGATATTGAAGGTACTGGGTCACATTGGGAGAGTGGATATTGAAGGTACTGGGTCACATTGGGAGACTGGATTTTGAAGGTACTGGGACACATTGACAGAGTGGATATTGAAGGTACTGGGACACATTGAGCGAATGGTATTGAAGGTACTGGGGAACATTGAGGGAGTGGGTATTGAAGGTACTGGGACTAATGGAGAGAATGGATATTGAAGGTACTGGGACACATTGAGAGTGTATATTGAAGGTACTGGGACACATTGAGAGGGTGGATATTGAAGGTACTGGGACACATTGAGCGAGTGGATATAGAAGGCACTGGGACACATTGAGAGCGTCGATATTGAAGGAAACACGGCACATTGACAGAGTGGATATTGAAGGTACTGGGACACATTGAGCGAATGGTATTGAAGGTACTGGGACACATTGGGAGAGTGAATATTGAAGTTACTGGGACACATTGAGAGAGTGGATATTGAAGGTTCTGGGGCCCATTGAGAGAGTGGATATTGAAGGTACTGGGGCACTTGGGGAGAGTGGTTATTGAAGGTACTGGGGCACATTGGGAGAGTGGATATTGAAGGCACTGGGACTCATGGAGAGAGTGGATATTGAAGGTACTGGGGCACATTGAGAGAATGGATATTGAAGGTAATGGGGGACATTGAGCGAGTGGATATTGAAGGTACTGGGGCACATTGGGAGAGTGGATATTGAAGGTACAGGGGCACATTGGGAGAGTGGATATTGAAGGTACTGGGGCACATTGAGAGAGTGGATATTGATGGTACCGGGTCACGTTGGGAGACTGGATATTGAAGGTACTAGGACACATTGAGAGGGTGGATATTGAAGGTACTGGGACACATTGAGCTAATGGATATTGAACGTCCTGGGACTCATGGAGAGAGTGGATATTGAAGTTACTGGGACACATTGGGAGATTGGATATTGAAGGCACTGGGACTCATGGAGAGAGTGTATATTTAAGGTAATGGGACACGTTGAGAGAGTGGGTGTTGAAGGTACTGGGACACATTGGGCGAGTGGATATTGAAGGTACTGGGGAACATTGAGGGAGTGGGTATTGAAGGTACTGGGAATAATGGAGAGAATGGATATTGAATGTATTGGGACACATTGAGAGGGTGGATATTGAAGGTACCTCGCACACTGGGGGAGTGGATATTGAAGTTACTGGGACACATTGAGAGATTGGATATTGAAGGTACTGAGGCACATTGAGAGGGTGGATGTTGATGGTACTGGGACACATTGAGCAAGTGGATATTGAAGGTACTGGGGAACATTGAGGGAGTGGGTATTGAAGGTACTGGGACACATTGAGAGGGTCGATATTGAAGGTACTGGACACATTGAGAGAGTGGATATTGAAGGTACTGCGACACATTGAGGTAATGGATATTGAACGTCCTGGGATACATTGAGAGCGTGGATATTGAAGGTACTGGGACACATTGAAGAGAGAATATTGAAGGTACTGGGGAACATTGAGAGAGTGGATATTAATGATACTGGAACACATTGAGAGAATGGATATTGAAGGTACTGGGACTCATGGAGAGAGTGGATATTGAAGTTACTGGGACACATTCGCAGATTGGATATTGAAAGCACTGGGACTCATGGAGAGAGTGTATATTTAAGGTAATGTGACACGTTGAGAGAGTGGATATTGAAGGTACTGGGGGACATTGAGAGATTGGATGTTGAAGGTACTGGGACACATTGAGAGGGTGGATATTGAAGGTACCTGGCACACTGGGACAGTGGATATTGAAGTTACTGAGGCACATTGAGCGAGTGGATATTGAAGGGACTGGGACACATTGACAGAGTGGATATTGAAGGTACTGGGGAACATTGAGGGAGTGGGTATTGAAGGTACTGGGACTAATGGAGAGAATGGATATTGAAGGTACTGGGACACATTGAGAGTGTATATTGAAGGTACTGGGACACATTGAGAGGGTGGATATTGAAGGTACTGGACACATTGAGCGAGTGGATATTTAAGGAACTTGGGCACATTGGGAGAGTGGATATTGAAGGTACTGGGTCACATTGGGAGACTGGATATTGAAGGTACTGGGACACATTGACAGAGTGGATATTGAAGGTACTGGGACACTTTGAGCGAATGGTATTGAAGGTACTGGGGCACATTGGGAGAGTGGATATTGAAGGTACTGGGTCACATTGGGAGACTGGATATTGAAGGTACTGGGACACATTGAGCGAGTGGATATTGAAGGTACTGGGGCACATTGGGAGAGTGGATATTGAAGGTACTGGGTCACATTGGGAGACTGGATTTTGAAGGTACTGGGACACATTGACAGAGTGGATATTGAAGGTACGGGGACACATTGAGCGAATGGTATTGAAGGTACTGGGGAACATTGAGGGAGTGGGTATTGAAGGTACTGGGACTAATGGAGAGAATGGATATTGAAGGTACTGGGACACATTGAGAGTGTATATTGAAGGTACTGGGACACATTGAGAGTGTATATTGAAGGTACTGGGACACATTGAGCGAGTGGATATAGAAGGCACTGGGACACATTGAGAGCGTCGATATTGAAGGAACCACGGCACATTGAGAGAGTGGATATTGAAGGTACTGGGACACATTGAGCGAGTGGGTATTGAAGGTACTGGGATAATTGAGGGAGTGGGTATTGAAGGTACTGGGACTAATGGAGAGAATGGATATTGAAGGTACTGGGACACATTGAGAGTGTATATTGAAGGTACTGGGACACATTGAGAGGGTGGATATTGAAGGTACTGGGACACATTGAGCAAGTGGATATTGAAGGCACTGGGACACATTGAGAGAGTGGATGTTGACGGTACTGGGGCACATTGAGAGAGTGGATGTTGAAGGTCCTGGGACACATTGAGCGACTGTATATTGAAGGCACTGGGACACATTGAGCGGGTGGATATTGAAGGTACTGGGGCACATTGAGAGAATGGATATTGAAGGCACTGGGACACATTGAGCGAGTGGATATTGAAGGTACTGGGGAACATTGAGAGGGTGGATATTGAAGGTACTGGGTCACATTGAGCGAGTGGATATTGAAGGTGCTGGGGCACACTGGGAGACTGGATATTGAAGGTACTGGGACACATTGAGCAAGTGGATATTGAAGGCACTGGGACACATTGAGAGAGTGGATGTTGATGGTACTGGGACACATTGAGCGAGTGGATATAGAAGGCACTGGGACACATTGAGAGCGTCGATATTGAAGGAACCACGGGACATTGAGAGAGTGGATATTGAAGGTACTGGGACACATTGAGCGAGTGGGTATTGAAGGTACTGGGGAACATTGAGGGAGTGGGTATTGAAGGTACTGGGACTAATGGAGAGAATGGATATTGAAGGTACTGGGATACATTGAGAGTGTATATTGAAGGTACTGGGACACATTGAGAGGGTGGATATTGAAGGTACTGGACACATTGAGCGAGTGGATATTTAAGGAACTTGGGCACATTGGGAGAGTGGATATTGAAGGTACTGGGTCACATTGGGAGACTGGATATTGAAGGTACTGGGGCACATTGAGAGAATGGATATTGAAGGTAATGGGGGACATTGAGCGAGTGGATATTGAAGGTACTGGGGCACATTGGGAGAGTGGATATTGAAGGTACAGGGGCACATTGGGAGAGTGGATATTGAAGGTACTGGGGCACATTGAGAGAGTGGATATTGATGGTACTGGGTCACGTTGGGAGACTGGATATTGAAGGTACTAGGACACATTGAGAGGGTGGATATTGAAGGTACTGGGACACATTGAGCTAATGGATATTGAACGTCCTGGGACTCATGGAGAGAGTGGATATTGAAGTTACTGGGACACATTGGGAGATTGGATATTGAAGGCACTGGGACTCATGGAGAGAGTGTATATTTAAGGTAATGGGACACGTTGAGAGAGTGGGTGTTGAAGGTACTGGGACACATTGGGCGAGTGGATATTGAAGGTACTGGGGAACATTGAGGGAGTGGGTATTGAAGGTACTGGGAATAATGGAGAGAATGGATATTGAATGTATTGGGACACATTGAGAGGGTGGATATTGAAGGTACTGGGGCACATTGGGAGAGTGGATTTTGAAGGCACTGGGTCACATTGTGAGAGTAGATATTGAAGGTACTGGGACACATTGAGAGTGGATATTGAAGGGACTGGGTCACATTGAGAGAGTGCTTTTTGAAGGTACTGGGACACATTGAGCGAGTGTATATTGAACGTAACGTGACACATTGAGAGAGTGGATATTAAAGGCACTGGGACACATTGAGAGAGTGGATGTTGAAGGTCCTGGGACACATTGAGCGAGTGGATATTGAAGGCACTGGGACACATTGAGAGAGTGGATATTGAAGGTACTGGGGCACATTGAGAGAATGGATATTGAAGGCACTGGGACACATTGAGCGAGTGGATATTGAAGTTACTGGGGAACATTGAGGGAGTGGGTATTGAAGGTACTGGGTCACGTTGGGAGACTGGATATTGAAGGTACTGGGACAGATTGAAGAGACAATATTGAAGGTACTGGGGAACATTGAGAGAGTGGATATTAATGATACTCGGACACATTGAGAGAATGGATATTGAAGGTACTGGGACTCATGGAGTGAGTGGATATTGAAGTCACTGGGACACATTGGGAGATTGGATATTGAAGGCACTGGGACTCATGGAGAGAGTGTATATTTAAGGTAATGTGACACGTTGAGAGAGTGCATATTGAAGGTACTGGGGGACATTGAGAGAGTGGATATTGAAGGTACTGGGTTGCATTGAGTGGATATTGAAGGTACTGGGACACATTGAGCGAGTGGATATTAAAGGCACTGGGACACATTGAGAGAGTGGGTGTTGAAGGTACTGGGGCACATTGAGAGAGTGGATGTTGAAGGTACTGGGACACATTGAGCGAGTGGATATTGAAGGTACTGCGGAACATTGAGGGAGTGGGTATTGAAGGTACTGGGACTAATGGAGAGAATGGATATTGAAGGTATTGG
Organism: Mustelus asterias; assembly: GCF_964213995.1. NCBI lineage: Eukaryota > Metazoa > Chordata > Chondrichthyes > Carcharhiniformes > Triakidae > Mustelus > Mustelus asterias. Next base: position 86,202,792 of record NC_135803.1, on the reverse strand, counting down.
GACACATTGAGAGGGTGGATATTGAAGGTACCTGGCACACTGGGAGAGTGGATATTGAAGTTACTGGGACTCATGGAGAGAGTGGATATTGAAGGTACTGCGGCACATTTGGAGAGTGGATATTGACGGTACTGGGGCACATTGAGAGAGTGGATATTGAAGGTACTGGGACACTGAGAGAATGGATATTGAAGGCTCTGGGACATATTGAGAGAGTGGATATTGAAGGCACTGGGGCATATTGAGAGAATGGATATTGAAGGTAATGGGGGACATTGAGCGAGTGGATATTGAAGGTACTGGGGCACATTTGGAGAGTGGATATTGAAGGCACTGGGACACATGGAGGGAGTGGATATTGAAGGCACTGGGACACATGGAGACAGTGGATATTGAAGGTCATGGGATACTTTGAGAGAGTGGATATTGAAGGTACTGGGGGACTTTGGGAGAGTGGTTATTGAAGGTACTGGGACGCATTGAGTGGATATTGAAGGTACTGGGACACATTGAGCGAGTGGATATAAAAGGCACTGGGACAAATTGAGCGAGAGGATATTGAAGGTACTGGGGAACATTGAGGGAGTGGGTATTGAAGGTACTGGGACTCATGGAGAGAATGGATATTGAAGGTACTGGGACACATTGAGGGAGTGGATATTGAAGGTACTGGGGGCACATTGAGAGGGTGGATATTGAAGGCACTGGGACACATTGAGCGAGTGGATATTGAAGGTACTGGGGCACATTGGGATACTGGATATTGAAGGTACTGGGTCACGTTGGGAGAGTGGATATTGAAGGTACTGGGTCACATTGAGAGAGTGGATATTGAAGGTACTGGGATGCATTGAGTGGATATTGAAGGTACAGGGACACATTGAGCGAGTGGATATTAAAGGCACTGGGACACATTGAGAGAGTGGATGTTGACGGTACTGGGGCACATTGAGAGAGTGGATGTTGAAGGTCCTTGGACAGATTGAGCGAGTGTATATTGAAGGCACTGGGACACATTGAGCGGGTGGATATTGAAGGTACTGGGGCACATTGAGAGAATGGATATTGAAGGCACTGGGACACATTGAGCGAGTGGATATTGAAGGTACTGGGGAACATTGAGAGGGTGGATATTGAAGGTACTGGGTCACATTGAGCGAGTGGATATTGAAGGTGCTGGGGCACACTGGGAGACTGGATATTGAAGGTACTGAGACACATTGGGAGACTGGATATTGAAGGTACTGGGACACACTGAGAGAGTGGATATTGAAGGTACTGGGACACATTGAGAGATTGGATGTTGAAGGTACTGGGACACATTGAGAGAGTGGATATTGAAGGTATTGGGACACATTGAGAGAGTGGATATTAAAGGTCCTGGGACACATTGAGCGAATGGATATTGAACGTACTGGGACACATTGAGAGAGTGGATATTGAAGTTACTGGGACACATTGGGAGATTGGATATTGAAGGCACTGGGACTCATGGAGGAGTGTATATTGAAGGTAATGTGGCACGTTGAGAGAGTGGATATTCAATGTACTGGGGGACATTGAGAGAGTGAATATTGAAGGTACTGGGATGCATTGAGTGGATATTGAAGGTACAGGGACACATTCAGCGAGTGCATATTAAAGGCACTGGGACACATTGAGAGAGTGGATGTTGAAGGTACTGGGGCACATTGAGAGAGTGGATGTTGAAGGTCCTGGGACACATTGAGCGAGTGGATATTGAAGGCACTGGGACACATTGAGAGAGTGGATATTGAAGGTACTGGGGCACATTGAGAGAATGGATATTGAAGGCACTGGGACACATTGAGCGAGTCGTTATTGAAGGTACTGGGGAACATTCAGGGAGTGGGTATTGAAGGTACTGGGACTAATGGAGAGAATGGATATTGAAGGTACTGGGACTCATGGAGAGAGTGGATATTGAAGGTACTGGGACACATTGAGAGTGGATATTGAAGGGACTGGGTCACATTGAGCGAGTGGATATTGAAGGTGCTGGGGCACATTGAGCGAATGGATATTGAACGTACTGGGACACATTGAGAGAGTGGTTTTTGAAGGTACTGGGACACATTGAGCGAGTGTATATTGAAGGTAATGTGACACGTTGAGAGAGTGGATATTAACGGCACTGGGACACATTGAGAGAGTGGATGTTGAAGGTCCTGGGACACATTGAGCGAGTGGATATTGAAGGCACTGGGACACATTGAGAGAGTGGATATTGAAGGTACTGGGGCACATTGAGAGAATGGATATTGAAGGCACTGGGACACATTGAGCGAGTCGTTATTGAAGGTACTGGGGAACATTCAGGGAGTGGGTATTGAAGGTACTGGGACTCTCTCTCCATGGAATGGATATCGAAGGTACCGGGACACATTGAGAGAGTGAATATTGAAGCTACTGGGGCACATTGGGAGAGTGGATTTTGAAGGCTCTGGGGCACATTGTGAGAGTAGATATTGAAGGTACTGGGACACATTGAGAGGGTCGATATTGAAGGTACTGGGACACATTGAGAGGGTGGATGTTGAAGGTACTGGGACACATTGAGCGAGTGGATATTGAAGGTGCTGGGGCACATTGGGAGACTGGATATTGAAGGTATTGGGACACTTTGAGAGGGTCGATATTGAAGGTACTGGGACACATTGAGAGAGTGGATATTGAAGGTACTGGGACACATTGAGCGAGTGGGTATTGAAGGTACTGGGGAACATTGAGGGAGTGGGTATTGAAGGTACTGGGACTAATGGAGAGAATGGATATTGAAGGTGCTGGGACACATTGAGAGTGTATATTGAAGGTACTGGGACACTGAGAGGGTGGATATTGAAGGTACTGGGACACATTGAGCGAGTGGATATAGAAGGCACTGGGACACATTGAGAGCGTCGATATTGAAGGAAACACGGCACATTGACAGAGTGGATATTGAAGGTACTGGGACACATTGAGCGAATGGTATTGAAGGTACTGGGGCACATTGGGAGAGTGAATATTGAAGTTACTGGGACACATTGAGAGAGTGGATATTGAAGGTTCTGGGGCCCATTGAGAGAGTGGATATTGAAGGTACTGGGGCACTTGGGGAGAGTGGTTATTGAAGGTACTGGGGCACATTGGGAGAGTGGATATTGAAGGTAATGGGGGACATTGAGCGAGTGGATATTGAAGGTACTGGGGCACATTGGGAGAGTGGATATTGAAGGTACAGGGGCACATTGGGAGAGTGGATATTGAAGGTACTGGGGCACATTGAGAGAGTGGATATTGATGGTACTGGGTCACGTTGGGAGACTGGATATTGAAGGTACTAGGACACATTGAGAGGGTGGATATTGAAGGTACTGGGACACATTGAGCTAATGGATATTGAACGTCCTGGGACTCATGGAGAGAGTGGATATTGAAGTTACTGGGACACATTGGGAGATTGGATATTGAAGGCACTGGGACTCATGGAGAGAGTGTATATTTAAGGTAATGGGACACGTTGAGAGAGTGGGTGTTGAAGGTACTGGGACACATTGGGCGAGTGGATATTGAAGGTACTGGGGAACATTGAGGGAGTGGGTATTGAAGGTACTGGGAATAATGGAGAGAATGCATATTGAATGTATTGGGACACATTGAGAGGGTGGATATTGAAGGTACCTCGCACACTGGGGGAGTGGATATTGAAGTTACTGGGACACATTGAGAGATTGGATATTGAAGGTACTGAGGCACATTGAGAGGGTGGATGTTGATGGTACTGGGACACATTGAGCGAGTGGATATTGAAGGTACTGGGGAACATTGAGGGAGTGGGTATTGAAGGTACTGGGACACATTGAGAGGGTCGATATTGAAGGTACTGGACACATTGAGAGAGTGGATATTGAAGGTACTGCGACACATTGAGGTAATGGATATTGAACGTCCTGGGATACATTGAGAGCGTGGATATTGAAGGTACTGGGACACATTGAAGAGAGAATATTGAAGGTACTGGGGAACATTGAGAGAGTGGATATTAATGATACTGGAACACATTGAGAGAATGGATATTGAAGGTACTGGGACTCATGGAGAGAGTGGATATTGAAGTTACTGGGACACATTCGCAGATTGGATATTGAAAGCACTGGGACTCATGGAGAGAGTGTATATTTAAGGTAATGTGACACGTTGAGAGAGTGGATATTGAAGGTACTGGGGGACATTGAGAGATTGGATGTTGAAGGTACTGGGACACATTGAGAGGGTGGATATTGAAGGTACCTGGCACACTGGGACAGTGGATATTGAAGTTACTGAGGCACATTGAGCGAGTGGATATTGAAGGGACTGGGACACATTGACAGAGTGGATATTGAAGGTACTGGGGCACATTGAGAGAGTGGATATTGAAGGTCCTGGGGCACATTGAGAGAGTGGGTATTGAAGACACTGGGTCACATTGAAGGTACGCGCGTACTTATGCGCAATAACTCGCAATGCATGCTAGCTGTGATATTGTGTTTATGTTAGTTTATTGTTCTTGTAAAATTGTGAAATTATGCGTATTGTTTGACATTTGGAAACTATTCTCATTTGGGATGGGAGTTGTTTTCTACTATCTTAAGAGCAGCATATTTGCTGTTGTTATTGTGTGATGTTAGTTTGTGCTGTTGTTTTTACGATGGCATATTCATTGTTGACATTGGGCTATAATCGGTTGTCAATTTTACAATTTGTAATTGAGAGTCTGTGCTTTATTCTGGTTTGTAATTCAAAATTGTAATGTATTTTGGATTGTACTTGAACACATTGAGAGAGTGGATATCGAACGTACTGGGGCACATTGAGAGAGTGGATGTTGAAGGTACTGGGACACATTGAGCGAGTGGGTATTGAAGATACTGGGGAACATTGAGGGAGTGGATATTGAAGGTACTGGGACACATTGAGCGAGTGGATATTGAAGGTAGTGGGACACATTGAGAGAATGGATATTGAAGGCACTGGGACACATTGAGCGAGTGGATATTGAAGGTACTGGGGCACATGGAGAGAGTGGATGTTGAAGGTACTGGGGCACATTGAGTGAGTGGATATTGAAGGCACTGGGACACATTGAGAGAGTGGATATCGAAGGTACTGGGGCACATTGAGAGAGTGGATGTTGAAGGTACTGGGACACATTGAGCGAGTGGGTATTGAAGGTACTGGGGAACATTGAGTTAGTGGATATTGAAGGTACTGGGACACATTGAGCGAGTGGATATTGAAGGTAGTGGGACACATTGAGAGAATGGATATTGAAGGCACTGGGACACATTGAGCGAGTGGATATTGAAGGTACTGGGGCACATGGAGAGAGTGGATGTTGAAGGTACTGGGGCACATTGAGAGAGTGCATGTTGAAGGTACTGGGACACATTGAGCGAGTGGATATTGAAGGCACTGGGACACATTGAGAGAGTGGATATTGAAGGTACTGGGGCACAATGAGAGAATGGATATTGAAGGCACTGGGACAGATTGAGCGAGTGGATATTGAAGGTACTGAGGAACATTGAGGGAGTGGGAATTGAAGGTAATGTGACACGTTGGGAGAGTGGATATTGACGGTACTGGGGGCCATTGCGAGAGTGGATATTGAATGTACTGGGATGCATTGAGTGGATATTGAAGGTACAGGGACACATTGAGCGAGTGGATATTAAAGGCACTGGGACACATTGAGAGAGTGGATGTTGAAGGTCCTGGGACACATTGAGTGAGTGGATATTGAAGGCACTGGGACTCATTGAGAGAGTGGATATTGAAGGTACTGGGACACATTGAGCGAATGTATATTGAAGGTACTGGGGAACATTGAGGGAGTGGGTATTGAAGGCACTGGGACTCATGGAGAGAATGGATATTGAAGGTACTGGGACACATTGAGGGAGCGGGTATTGAAGGTACTGGGATTCATTGGGAGAATGGGTATTGAAGGCACTGGGACTCATGGAGAGAATGGATGTTGAAGGTACTGGGACTCATGGAGAGAGTGGATATTGTAGGTACTGGGACACATTGAGAGTGGATATTGAAGGGACTGGGTCACATTGAGCGAGTGGATATTGAAGGTGCTGGGGCACATTGAGCGAATGGATATTGAACGTACTGGGACACATTGAGAGAGTGGTTTTTGAAGGTACTGGGACACATTGAGCGAGTGTATATTGAAGGTAATGTGACACGTTGAGAGAGTGGATATTAAAGGCACTGGGACACATTGAGAGAGTGGATGTTGAAGGTCCTGGGACACATTGAGCGAGTGGATATTGAAGGCACTGGGACACATTGAGAGAGTGGATATTGAAGGTACTGGGGCACATTGAGAGAATGGATATTGAAGGCACTGGGACACATTGAGCGAGTCGTTATTGAAGGTACTGGGGAACATTCAGGGAGTGGGTATTGAAGGTACTGGGACTCTCTCTCCATGGAATGGATATCGAAGGTACCGGGACACATTGAGAGAGTGAATATTGAAGCTTCTGGGGCACATTGGGAGAGTGGATTTTGAAGGCTCTGGGGCACATTGTGAGAGGAGATATTGAAGGTACTGGGACACATTGAGAGGGTCGATATTGAAGGTACTGGGACACATTGAGAGGGTGGATGTTGAAGGTACTGGGACACATTGAGCGAGTGGATATTGAAGGTGCTGGGGCACATTGGGAGACTGGATATTGAAGGTATTGGGACACTTTGAGAGAGTGGATATTGAAGGTACTGGGGAACATTGAGCAAGTGGATATTGAAGGCACTGGGACACATTGAGAGCGTCGATATTGAAGGAACCACGGCACATTGAGAGAGTGGATATTGAAGGTACTGGGACACATTGAGCGAGTGGGTATTGAAGGTACTGGGGAACATTGAGGGAGTGGGTATTGAAGGTACTGGGACTAATGGAGAGAATGGATATTGAAGGTGCTGGGACACATTGAGAGTGTATATTGAAGGTACTGGGACACTGAGAGGGTGGATATTGAAGGTACTGGGACACATTGAGCGAGTGGATATTTAAGGAACTGGGGCACATTGGGAGAGTGGATATTGAAGGTACTGGGTCACATTGGGAGACTGGATTTTGAAGGTACTGGGACACATTGACAGAGTGGATATTGAAGGTACTGGGACACATTGAGCGAATGGTATTGAAGGTACTGGGGAACATTGAGGGAGTGGGTATTGAAGGTACTGGGACTAATGGAGAGAATGGATATTGAAGGTACTGGGACACATTGAGAGTGTATATTGAAGGTACTGGGACACATTGAGAGGGTGGATATTGAAGGTACTGGGACACATTGAGCGAGTGGATATAGAAGGCACTGGGACACATTGAGAGCGTCGATATTGAAGGAAACACGGCACATTGACAGAGTGGATATTGAAGGTACTGGGACACATTGAGCGAATGGTATTGAAGGTACTGGGGCACATTGGGAGAGTGAATATTGAAGTTACTGGGACACATTGAGAGAGTGGATATTGAAGGTTCTGGGGCCCATTGAGAGAGTGGATATTGAAGGTACTGGGGCACTTGGGGAGAGTGGTTATTGAAGGTACTGGGGCACATTGGGAGAGTGGATATTGAAGGCACTGGGACTCATGGAGAGAGTGGATATTGAAGGTACTGGGGCACATTGAGAGAATGGATATTGAAGGTAATGGGGGACATTGAGCGAGTGGATATTGAAGGTACTGGGGCACATTGGGAGAGTGGATATTGAAGGTACAGGGGCACATTGGGAGAGTGGATATTGAAGGTACTGGGGCACATTGAGAGAGTGGATATTGATGGTACTGGGTCACGTTGGGAGACTGGATATTGAAGGTACTAGGACACATTGAGAGGGTGGATATTGAAGGTACTGGGACACATTGAGCTAATGGATATTGAACGTCCTGGGACTC